>NC_137931.1:2421185-2793685 GCF_963969265.1 Rhamphochromis sp. 'chilingali' | reverse complement strand
TGCAGATGCTTCAGAAGGAGCAGCACTTCAAAATCAGAATCAATAATGATAAGTTCTCTTACCTCATCAGAAAGCCACCGTGACCCCTGCAGTGTTCGTAAAGAGGAATCAAATAACTTGTATGGTCCAACAACTGACTCCAAGCGCCCAGTATCCTTTGCACGCCATAGCCTCTTTACTAAAAGAAAAATATGATAAGTTAGCTCAGGCATGCATGAGATTTTTTAGTGGAAAAGCCGGGTAAAGGCCAACGGGCCACAAATGGAAAAAAGTCAACACAATAAACATGCATTTTCACGCAGAGAAATAGGAAAGGTACAGCGGGTGGGCAAAAGAGAAAATTACTGACAGGCAGATCCATTTCCAGACTTCCACAAGCTCAGTGCATGTTGCATGTTTCTTTACATCCAATATGAGTTGAAGACTGCAAAATGCAAACAAAGTCATGCAATGATCAATCATGTTGCAACGCCAAACTGGCAACAAATGACCAACGGGCCAAAAAGAGTTGTTCACTATGCCACCTTCATTTTCTGAGCTTCGTGTCTGGGAGGGAAGTTCTTGTTCACGCGTTTCCGGTCCAGGAACAGAATTAAACTCCTTGTGGGAGAAACAACTTTTGTCAGCCGTTTTGGGTGCATAATGAATAATAGAGGGTCTGGTATCCTCTGGACTTTGCTGGCACTGAGGGTTAGCAGTAGGATGGCAGGGGGGCATCTTCAGGTCTGTGTTGCTGTTCACTGTCTGACTGTGAGTTGGGTATTTTTCATTGTCACTGACATTTACATGGTGGCTTCTTCTGTACGGCTTGATATGGTCAATGCTGTAGTGATTTTTTAAAGTTGCTCCTTCCGTGTTTTTTAATCTCACACATTTGCCAGCGATGTCTTGAATGGTGTAGGGTCCTGAAAAATCTGGATCAAACCTTCCTCCCTTCCTTCCACGTTTCCTCATGTTCAGGAGAAGAACTTCATCTCCAACGCTGTACACAAGGTTCATTCATTCATTCATTCATTTATTTATTCATTTTCAGGCACAACAAATACCTATATTGAACATAAAATACACAAAACAAAAAACAAAACTTGCCTGAAAAAGGAGTGGGACGAAGAAAACTTATTAAATCCCACCCCTATACTCACTCATCAACAAAAAAAAAAACAATAAACTTCCCGCAGCTAGGTTTCTGTATTTCTTCTGGACTCGTCTGGCATAGGCTTCCTTTTGTAAGTCTTGGGACTTTGCCATATTTTCCTCTACAGTTTTTTTTAACTTGCTCTTGTGCGTCTCTTGTAGAAGATACAAAGTCACCGTAACTCGACTCCTCAGGGAGAATGGAGGACAGCTAAAATTTTCACATTTTAAATTACAATTAAAATCATAAAGACAAATAATGCATGTGAAACATGAACTGAAAATTCTAACTATAATAACTCATGTTTAAAAGTAAATATACTATTATAAAGCTTTGAGCACAGAAAGCCACAAAGACTCATATCATTTTTTGTATAGTCATTTTTACACTTCCATAGGTGAACACATTATACTTAAAGGTCTCCTCAACATTTATTACTTTACATAAAGATGCAAATATAAAGAAGTAACTAGTCACTTTATCTTTTAAATGTATCTTGCATATAGAAGTTAAGCAGAGAAGATTAAAGCTGCAGTCTATCAATATGCACAATTTCCAATTAAGATTACATTTAATTTATGCATTATCATAGTTGTTGCATAAATAGAATTCCTTAATAACACTTACTGGGACTTCAACAGGAACTTCAGAAGGATATGTAGCTTCTCTCCCATACATTAAACGGAATGGTGTGTATTTGGTTGTGGTGTGGACCTTGGACCTCAAGGAAAACAGTGAAGCATCCAGATACACATCCCAGTCATTCTGTTGACTGTTGACTAATTTTCTCAGGGCTCTACATGTGGACATAAAAAAACCACAATAGTGACAGTGTCTTAAAAGCAAATGAAATGTTACATACAAATAAAACACACCTTTTTATGTTGTCATTTGTCTTTTCATCTAGGCCATTTGTCTGAGGGTGATACGCTGCTGTGACACTTACCGTATTTTCACAACCATAAGACGCACCATACTAAAAGGCACAGTCTCAGTTATGTGTGCCATTACTGTATTTAACACACACATAAGGCACACCTGGTTATAGGGCGCATACAAGTATGCGTGTTTAAAAATAAAGCGGGAGCAAAACTGAGTTTTGTACTCACATTTTTATTACTGGTAATTGTCATCAATCAAACCCATCGAAGTCCTCATCCTCTGTGTCTGAATTGAACAGCTGCGCTAAATCTCCATCAAACATGCCAGGTTCACTTTCTTCACCGTCAGAGTCACTTTCAGTGCCGTGCGGCTCCTCGGAAATGATGCCGGCTTTTGCGAAAGCTCGAACAACAGTACCAGCAGATATGTTAGTCCAAGCATCTACAATCCATTCGCAAATTGTGGCGTAACTCGCCCGGCGCTGCCTTCCACTCTTAGTGAAACTGTGGTCTCCATCGGTCATCCATCGGTCATCCATCGCTCCCACGCCACTCGCAGCCTTACTTTGAACGGGCGGTTCACACCGATGTCCAGCGGTTGGAGTTCCTTTGTCAGGCCTCCGGGAATGATAGCAAGCTCACAGTTCATTTGCATTTGAAAAAACCACCTGGTCTCCTTACATACACCTCCCTCAGCCACTCTTTCATCATTTCCTCATCCATCCAGCCCTTTTCATTTGCCTTAATGATGATTCCTGCTGGAAACTTCTCTTTAGGCAAAGTCTTTCTCTTAAAAATCACCATAGGCGGCAGTTTCTGTCCATTAGCATGGCAGCCAAGCACAACAGTGAAAGAAGACTTTTCGTGCCCCGTTGTGCGTATCGCTACCGTGCTGGTCCCCTTCTTCTCCACAGTGTGACTCACCGGGATGTCGAAAGTGAGCGGCACCTCGTCCATGTTAGTGATGTGGCTGGGCTGGATGTGTTTGTCGGCGATGTGTTTGCTGCAGTAGGAGCGGAAGATGGCCAGCTTTTCATTACCGGTATAATCCGCTGGAAGTTGCTGCGCTACCGTAGTCCTGGTCTGGATGGAAAAATGGCACAGTTTCATGAAACGAAAGCACCAAGACGGACCTCCTTGGAAATGTTCAATTTTCATTTCTTCTGCTAGCGAAACTGCTTTTAGTCGAATGGTGACCGTCGAAACGCTTCTCCCACTCGTTCTTTGCTCGATGATCCACCGCTCAAGTCTTTCCTCCAACTCGGGCCACCTTGCCTTATGTCCGCGGAAACTCAGCTGCGTTTTCTTGACCTGCCGGAGCTTGTTTTCCAGCTTCCTCCACTTGCGAACTATCAATTCATTAATCTTAAATTCTCTCGCGGCTGCTCGATTTCAATGTTCCTCCGCGTAGCTGATGGCCTTCAGTTTAAACTGTGCTTCATAAGCGTGTCTCTTTGCCATTTTCAGGGTTGTTAAAACAACGATGTCCTGCATAACGCACATACCTGTTCTTTTATACAGGTATGTGCCATTGTCTCGGTACAATCAACGCCCACACTTCACCCTTTAGCGTTCTCATGGTGTTCTCTTCTACGTCCTCCTTACAACACACACAGGGCGCACTGCAGTATAGGGAGCGCCGCACTTTTTAAAGAAAATCTAAGGCTTTTATGTGCGCCTTATAGTTGCGAAAATACGGTATTTCTATTTTCATTAAGCTGCAAAGTCTTGAGTTGAGCTTCAAAGAAAAAAGAAAATTGTGTGATTGTTTTTAAAAAACAATCACACAAAACCTTTGGCCTGGCAGCTACTTGGCACACTGTGGCCAAGTATTTACCTAAAGAGGTATGGAAAAGTAAACTTAACACTTAACAAATTCTCTTCCTTGGTCGGATAAAATTCGTTTTGGGCAGCCATGTCTATATATGAGTGAGCACAACTGATGAGCTACCTCAGCAGCACTTTGGCTTTTTAATGGAAAAGCCTCAACCCTTTTTGGAAGAGGTCCAGTTAGATCTATTCCGATTAGCTCCCAGACATGTGACACCTGTCAATGATTAAAGAATCACATTAATATGTAATGTACATGGTAACATTACTATTTTCTACTAAAATGCTACTGATATTTACCTTTATACACTGCAGTGGTTGCACAGCAGCCAATGGTTTTCCCATTTTTTTGACACTGGTCACAAGCCAGGACCTTAGTGGTTGCAGAATTCATATTTGATGGAAGTCTGCCCTTTCCTATACTCCTATAATTCCTATAATTTATAATCTTTATAATCTCTTCTGCTATTTGCACATTCTTTACTGTAAATTCCTAAGTTAATTTGTAAATTTTGTAGTAAACTGTAAATATTGTAAAACTTTTCTTCTGTCATTTAATGGTCGGGCATTGTACAGCTACAAGCATTTCACCCCTGTGTCATAGTGTGTGTGTGTGTGTGTGTGTGTGTGTGTGTGTGTGTGTGTGTGTGTGTGTGTGTGAAATAAAATTTGAATTTGATTTCCAACAACGTTCTGTAAAAAACTGGTACTAGAATCGTCCAGAATTCTTTGTAGAATTCTGCAGGAAAGCAGTCTGGACCGGGAGCCTTATTATTGGGCATACTTATCAGGGCTTCCTGGAGTTCACCTGATGTCAGTGGCGAATCCACTCACATTGCTTGAGTGTCTAATACAGGGGTGTCAAACTCCAGGCCTCGAGGGCCGGTGTCCTGCAGGTTTTAGAGCTCACCCTGGGTCAACACACCTGAATCAAATGATTAGTTCATTACCAGGCCTCTGGAGAAATCAGGACATGTTGAGGAGGTCATTTAGCCATTTGAATCAGCTGTGTTAGATCAAGGACTCATCTAAAACCTGCAGGACACCGGCCCTCGAGGCCTGGAGTCCGACACCTGTGGTCTAATAATTTTGGAAGAGTTATGTTGTCCAAAAACTGATCATTTCCTTTTTAGATGGGTTTATTTGTGGTGAATACAACGTTTTATAGAAATCCCTGAATGTTGTTTATTTGTTTCGGGTCATATATTGTGTTCCCAGATGAATCTTGAACAGCACCTTTTAGTTGTGTTTTCTTTATTTATTTATTTTTAGCTGGTTTGCTGATTTTGTAAGCGTAGTCTTTGTACTAAGAATTTATTTATTTTTAATCAATTATCTCATTTAATTCTAGTTTTGTTTTGCATATTTTGTTCAATATTTCCTGATCTTGGTGGGATGCGTAGGCTTCTAGGGATTTGGTGTTTTTTTTTTTTTTTGTTTTTTTGTTTGTTTTTTTCTTTCTAATTCCTGAATATTTTTGTTTTCTTTCTTTTTATGTGATGAGAAAATTATTTGACCTCTCATCACAGCTTTCCCTGCTTCCCATAGAACAGAAGCTGATGTTCCGGGAGTGTCATTATATTCTAAACATGAAGTCCAATCTTCTTTTTTTTCTTCTTTTTTTAAAATATTTAATAAAGTCTTCATCTTTAAGCAGCCATGTATTAAATCTCCAGTTCTTACTTGGTGTAGTAGTATTCTTGTTCATTAGTGTTAAAAATACAGGAGCATGATCGCTGACAGCTATAGGGTGAATCTCAGTGTCTGAAATGTCACTCAGCAGTTGAACTCCAGGGATTCTCGCAGAGATTTAAATTCCCGGTGTAAAATCTCCACCAGGGACAGTCTCTCATCGAAACTGGACAGTCTCTTGTCGATTGACTCCAGGATGTCTGCAATGTCTTTGCCGGAAGGCGATGTTGTGCCGGGGGAGTCTGCCGGGCGACATCTCTTCGATGATGGTGTCTCAATTTTGGCGGGGAAGATGCGCTCTGGGCCTTCTTCATGACTAAATCTTGGAAACAGCGGTCGATGTAATCTTGGAGAGCGTCTAAACTCTCCCCGTTGTCCTCCAGGGTGTTAGAGATGATAGGACAGATGTTGTTAGTTATATGACAATCAATTAGTATATTTGGTAATACTGAAGCTTAAAGAAACTTTGTTCAATTCTAAACTACCATTCGCTTTAATTTTCCGCCAAAATCTCCGGCGTCTGACGTCAGTTACAACATGAGTCACTTACCACCTCCTGTAGCCAAGCCCTAATCTCAAACGAACCCCGCCGCTCCTGTTATGAGCAACTGTGGCGATAAATTCAAGTTTCTGATGATATAGACTCGTCATTACTTTGAAGCACTTGCATGATTTCCTCAAGGAATAAATCTGTATTATAATCATCATCTGATTGTAACACACACTGCACATCACTGGTTAGGGATGGTCCTCGTAACACAACATTCAACATGCTCCCTGATGGGGCATCTTCTAGGGCTTGGTCAATTAAATTAGCTAAACTCTCTCGCACCCTGCCGGGAACCTGTTGCAGATTATCTAGACCGATCTCTTTAAAATCAAGACGCTGACGCAGTTCTCTGGAATTAAAATGAGGCATGTCCCTACTCCTAACCCCACCGCTACCATCACCACAGCTACCGCCAATCTGCACAGTGTCACTTTCATTCGTGTTATCTAATACATCAACAGCTGCATCAAAATCATCGCTAGAAGGTGGATGCTCATGAGTGTCAAAATGGTCAGCAGAGGACACAACATCAAGACTACCAATTGCATCAGAATGTGCAGTAGGTGACCACAGGAAGTCGTCAAATGTCAAAATTTCAATTTGGCCAACAGAGGACAGAGCAGTAAGACTGTCACCTGCATCAGAACCAAGACATCTGGCTAATACGTCGGATTCTGTGTCTGGCTCATAACTGGTAACTAGCTTTACTGTCGGGGTCAACTTTGCTAGTGACAGACAGAAGCACTTAAAGGCTTACTTTACAGTTTGTAAGTTTTGTAAGTAGAGAAATACATTTTGGGCATGTCATTTTAGAGCAGAATGCTCAGTAAACACTTGGGGGCTTAACAGGTTAATATACAAAGGATAACGGTAGGGGAAACCCAGCTGGGAATAATCGCACACGAGACAAGAAGGCAAAACTAGACACACTGAACACTAGATGAGGGATGATTAAAATAAAACAGAAGCATGAGACACTGACATGGAGACATGGGGGGAATAGTTGTGCAGTCAATGTTCCCTCTAAGCTGCGCAATTGCGCACTGCTGGCACGTCTCTGCGCAGAAAAAAAAATCTGTTGCGCACAAAAAAAATCGAACCTGAATTAAAATTAAAACTTTAACAATTCTGTTTTGCAGTGTGAGTCAGTAAGTGACTTGCTGCTCCCGTATGAGATTAGAACGATGCCACCTTATCCCATAGTCCAGCCAATGATGCGATTCACATTCGTATATACGCAGCTAATCAACGTCGCTGACAGGCTATGACAGCGTCCTTATGTGCCGACACCGGTGTTTTAGCGAGCAAAGCGGCTGATGTGGAGTGAAGCCACGTTAATGACAATGTGTACAACCATTGGAGATGTGAGCAGGACAGACGGAACAATTGATGGAAAAAGTGTGGACTTTATACCAGTTTTTAAATTGTGTTGATCGGCCACGTAAAACCAGAGTTATGATAAAATATCTGCAATGTTTGGTTTCCTTCCTGAATACTGTAGTTGTTCATATTTACTGCAGGAAGAAACAGTAAAAACTGCGTTTTATAAGGAAAACGCTCAAAAGCCTGTGAGCAAAAACAAAACCAATACACCCATGCAATTGACAACCTCTTCTAAACAAGAAGCCTAGGCTCTGAAGAGCCCGAGTGTCCAGGAGGGACGTTCCATGCCGAATACACTATGGACAGGTGGAGGAATTGGAGGGTCATGTGCCAGGCGGGACTGTTGAACGAGGACATTGAACACATCTACCTTTTCGGAGCCATGATAACAGGGTTCTTGCTGCTCAGAGCTGGCTTGGCTCTGGCTTTTAAAAGATTAAAAAAGTGTAAACGGCTGTTCAAAACCCCACAAGGCTGCTCGCTGTGATTGAAATAGTGATGGGTCGTTCGCGAACGAAATGGCTCTTAGAGCCGGTTCTTTGACGTGAACGACGCGAGCCGGCTCCTTATCGCGAGCCGTCACGTGTTTTTTTTTTTTTTTTTTTTTTTTTTTTTTCTTTCTCTCAGCCTCTCTCTCGCACTTTTTTTCCGCTGCACTCTGCAAGCGAGCCTTGTGCTTTACGCTGGGCAGAGGGGGGGAGGGGCGGTAGTTACACTCAGTAGCACAGGAACAGAGCCAGAGAGAGAGAAAGAGAGGCAGGGACAACAACATTAGAAAGGTATAGTAATCATCCACAACTATTTTCGGTTGCAGATGGTAAAGGATTCAGAAAGTTTATTCATGCAGGCCCATATGACAGAGAATATGCATGTTCTTTTTGTTTTCATATTATAATTTATATTTAATTGTGTTGTGGTTTGCAGTGTTTTGTGTTGTTTTCACTTTAAATTTGTAAAAGAAAAAAGCTGAAAATTTAAATAGTTAAAACTTGAAATGTGAATAGTTGATTTTTGTATTATGTGATTTATTTATTACATTTTATGTGGAGTGAATAAATAAAAGTATATTTACGGTGGCCCCTAGAGACAAAGCACGTAAAAACTCCAAAACACGTAAAAACTCCAAAACACGTAAAAACTCCAAAACACGTAAAAACTCCAAAACACGTACAAAAGACAACAGAAGTGCTCCAGGATGCTGGGCGCAGTGTTGAGCCTTTGTTATCTTGTGGCTACACAAGCCAGCAAGTACCAACGACCGGATTTGGTGTGTGGTAGTAACAGGTAAATGAACTTTTTTTTTAAATTATTTGAATATATATGAGTGCCTGTGTATAAATACACAAACAATACACACATGCTTTCAATTGTGTAATTTAAGTGATCTAGTAGCTCTGCTTTGGAAGTTCAGTTCATGCTAGAAATGTGTTTTGGAGTTTGTACGTGTTTTGTCTCTAGGGGCCACCACTTTTTTTACGTTAGTAATTCCTTTTGTGCATAATTTTATATTATTAATAATAAATTAATTAAAGCAACAAAACAACCGGAAGAGCCGGCTCTTTTTAGTGAGCCGAACCGAAAGAGCCGGATCTGTAAAGAGCCGGAAATCCCATCACTAGATTGAAATGATTGGACGGCTCGTGGCTTCTCAAAATGTGCTCATTGAACGCAGCACAGAAATCTTTGAGAAGTTCACAGCAGTTGTGAGTACTCGGGCTAAGCACTTTGAGCGCAAAAATGATAACTAGTGATGGGTCGTTCGCGAACGAAATGGCTCTTAGAGCCGACTCTTTGACGTGAACGCCGCGAGCCGGCACATGTTTTTTTTTTTTTTTTTTTTTTTTTTTTTTTTTTTCCTTTCTCTCAACCTCGCTCTCGCACTTTTTTCCCGCTTCACTCCGCAGGCGAGCGGTGTGCTTTACGCTAGGAAGAGGGGGAAGGGGCGGTAGGTACACTCAGCACAGGAACAGAGCGGGAGAGCCAGGGACAACGACGTCACATTAGAAAGGTATAGTAATCATCCACAACTATTTTCAGTTGCAGATGATAGAGGATGATAAAGGATTCAGAAAGTTTATTCATGCAGGTCCATATGACGAGGAATGTGCATCTTCTTGTCGAGGAGCGTGTCAGGTTACATTTCACTGTGTGTTATACTTGTATAACTATGCATGTGACAAATAATAAAGAACCTTGAACCTTTTTGTTTTCATATTTTAATTTATATTTAATTGTGTTGTGGTTTGCAGTGTTTTGTGTTGTTTCACTTTAAATTTGTAAAAGGAAAAAGCTGAAAATTTAAATAGTTAAAAGTTGAAATGTGAATAGTTGATTTTTGTATTATATGATTGATTTATTACATTTTGTGTGGAGTGAATAAATAAAAGTATATTTACGGTGGCCCCTAGAGACAAATCACGTACAAACTCCAAAACACGTACAAACTCCGAAGCACATAAAAAATCAAAACACGTACAAAACACAACACAAGTGCTCTAGGATGCTAGGTGCAGTGTTGAGCTTTTGTTACCTACTGGCTACACAAGCCAGCAAGTACCAACGACCGGATTTGGTGTGTGGTAGTAACAGGTAAATGAACATTGTTTTTAAATTATTTTAATATATATGAGTGCCTGTGTATAAATACACAAGCAATACACATATGCTTTCATGCTTTCAAGTGTGTAATTTAAGTGATCTAGTAGCTCTGTTTTGGAAGTTCAGTTCATGCTAGAAATGTGTTTTGGAGTTTGTACGTGTTTTGTCTCTAGGGCCCACCGCATATATTTATATATAAACATATATAAATAAAACCACTTTTTTTTACGTTAGTAATTCCTTTTGTGCATAATTTTGTATTATTGTTAATAATAAATTAATTAAAGCAACAAAACAACCTGAAGAGCTGGTTCGGAGCCGAAAGAGCCGGCTCTTTTTAGTGAGCCAAACCGAAAGAGCCGGATCTCTAAAAAGAGCCGGAAATCCCATCACTAATGATGGCCAACAAGCGAGCAGTAGCAGCATTCTTAAAAAAAAAAAAAAAAAGATAATAATAATTTCTTGGCGGTTAAATCCTGTGTCACAATGTTAAAAGCCATCTTTTACTACCCAATCTAACAATGATAATTCCGGTCTCTATTTATCTTCAAGAAATGACAACTCTGTCCAACTTGTTGTGCCATAGAACAATTTAAATGTTCTGCTGCTTTTATTACCGTGTTGTTTCAGGAGTTAGCATGGATACATGTTTGCACAGAAACTTGCAACAACAAAAAATGCACAACATCTCTACCACTGAGTGCTTGCTACGAGCAAACTTTAAAGTAAGAACTTTGCTTCCAAATGTGTTCAATGTGAAGCGGATGATGTGAAGACGTCCCTGGCCCCCTGTCTTTATCCTGATCAGTCTCATTCCCTTGTTTCTGTTGCCTCCATACCTGAATAAGGAGACTCACTCTCATCCCTTGAGGAATCTGAAACTTGCAGATCAAACTTTTCTAAAAGTTAAAAGAAAACACAACACAGCCAGAGAATTTATAATAAAAAAAAATCTTAAATTCTAATCTTTTAATTATGTTTCAGAGCATCTTAATAAAAATTACACTCGGCGCTAATTTCAATTTTTGGTGTTTAAAGTGTTTGGCCTTTATAATGTGAAAGAGTTCCATTCTCCACTGCCAAAAGCAAGCTGAAGGGTTTCCTGAAGCAAGCGGTAATACTGCCTGTGCAAATGAATGTCATGACCCAGAAGGCCTGATAGTTGGTCTGCTTTATTTTCTTGAAGATGTAAAACCTGCAAAATTGTTGCTATACATTTTCGGAGCCTTGCTGAAGTTAAGGTGTTTTAGTTGAAAGACTTGTTACCAGTCTTTTGGCTACCTGCTGCAGATCGAATGCTTTGCTGGTCCTCAATTCATTATATAGCAGACAAATATTAACAATACGTAAACTATCTTTGAGTGCCATTACATCCTAAATTATACCGTACTTGTGCCATTGATCAAACATTATCTGGATTTCCTTTTCTAAGCTGCAAATTGTAAGTGCACCGTAATGTCAGGTTGAGAATTCCTGTCAGGGGTATTTTCTGGCTGGGATTTTAGCTGTGAACAAGAGTGGTAAAAGGGATGTTGGTTTGTAAAAGAGAAAATAAAATGAGCAGGAACTAGAAAATCTTAATCTTCCCACCACCATATATGGCCACAGTGTTGCATATCCAATAGACGTAATACAACATTATGATCTAATATTATCATCAAATAAATTTGGACACAAGTCACTTGCACTTGCTAAATACTCAAGTACATCACTCACAAGAGTTCTGCCAGTCCCCGTGTCACCTTTGCATGTTTCATTAAAATCATGGTGTAATGTTTCTCTTTAGCATTTAGCTCGTCCTCCCCTGTGTCCGTAGTAGAATGTCCAACATAGGCTGATACCGACTCATTTTCCCACTCTGGGTCTCACACTTTCAAAAGCTAATTAAAAAGGCTTTTGCTTCTGACTCAGTCCATTTGCCAGGTGGCAGGTGTGACTGAACACATCTTCAAGAGAACTGAAATACACAACAACACTTCCATGTCCACTGGCCATAGCCACAGAACTGCATGCATGAGAGTCGAGTAGTAATGTCAGAATGGACAGTATCCATTCTGAGAAATGACTGCACATGTGCTGCTACACAATGTCACAATACATGGCACACATCTTTTGTGCCATGTATAATACATGTCTGTAGGCTAGTGTCGATATGGTTGATGGTGAACTTATCAAGAATGGTGTGTACAGCTGACAAAACTTCTGCCCATCTACACAGGAACTTATAGGTAAATGAGGCACACACAACAGACTGGATGAGTTGCTGATCATGTTGCGGTCTCTCAAATCGCCGTATAAATGGTCACCTAAAACTACAGCTCTATCCAGATCGTTTTGTCTCCCTTGAAAAGACGCTATCAAATGTATGTTTTGAGAGGCTAGCCAAACCTACAGCCATACACTGAACTCCTCCATATTTAAATCCATCATCAGCCTGGTGAAATGATCCTTTCACACTCTTACTAATGGAACTTCTATCCTCTGCTCCAACTCCTATGCCAGCATTATCACTTCCAAGGTTGACAGATCTCTTATCAAGTGTAGCTGTAACATTCATGCCAACATCCACAAACACTGTACCACTCTGTCAACATCAGCGTGTCCTACCCTCACAGAAATGCTGCTAACAGGATACTGCTGCATCCATAAAGTTTTTTTTTTTTTGTTTGTTTTTTTAGTTTCCTGAAGTATCAGGTCATCAAGGCATGAACTGAAAACGGCCACTGGCATGCCAATCTCAAACACGAGGCCAGCTGCATCACATGTGTCACAGCCAACAGCATCTTTGTGATGAATGATGAGACTAATAGAAATTTCTGTTGTAACCTTTTGTGGGTATAAAAGTAAGGCCTCTATTTAATAGGGTCCTCTGAGCGATGGAAGGTTGAAACACTTTAGATAAGTTCATCACACCATCAATCACATTCCTATCACTAATCCCCTCCTGTTGTACAGGGCTTATGGGGATTCCCCATTTACATACATTTCCCAATGCTATAACATTGTTTCTGCAGTTCCATGTGACCAATGAAGGTCATCACCTTCTGTGGTGAACACATCTGGAGTGAGGGCCGGAATGTGGTCCTTTAAACCTGCAATAAAAGTGTTCAGGTGCAATAATGTGTCCTGTTCTACCTGAGGAAGGGCAGAAGAAAAGTTAATTTCAGGCACATAAATGTCAGCCTCAGGGAACTTTTCACGAGCTGCTCTCAGTGCCCTTTTCAGCTCCATTACTGGCACATTCTTCTCTTTGGGACCTGTTGTCAATCCCAAAGGATAGGACTAATTTTGTCACCGATGTGTCAGCGGTCGCTCTCTCCAGTAGGTTCTCCGCATGCCACCATTTGGCTCCTGGGAAGCTGCCAATTTGTAGGCTGTCAGCTGCAAAAGGAGGAAGTCTGCTGACATTGGAATCGTCGATGATGATGATCCAGGGCTCCTTAACATGTAGGTGCCAGTCCTTCAGCTTTCTGCGAGTGTTAGGATGTCTCGTCGGGGTCCGCACCTGCTGTTCTGATGAGGCTGGTGAAGGAGGAGAAGACGATGAAGAAGACTATTCCTCTGCTGCTCTTATTTGGAGTTTAGTCTGTCTAAGCTGCTGCGAGGCGGGCCCAGATAAGTCGCTGGTTGTGGTTTAGCCACTGTTACTGTGTTAACCCGCTTTGTCTTTTTGGGGGTGGATTCCCCCTGTGTGAGGTCAAGCCCCTCAGTGTTCATCTCCTCCACAGATTGTGGTGGGTGGATGGAGGGAGAAGGTGGTATCTCCTGGATTGGAGTCTCTTGGAGTGCGATGAGGATTCTCTTCACCCTCTGGTCCCTCGGTGCCGCCAGATTGGGTTCTGCCGTTTGTGTAGTCTCCAGAGGGGAGGTAAGTCTCGAGTCGCTCTCTTTTTCCTGCTCCCTCTCAGAAAAGGGTGACCAATCTCCAATGATGTGATCTGTCATTGTTGCAGTTGTTGTTTTAGATGTGGTGCTCGTTGCAGGTGGGTCATGGACCTGTGCAGAAACTGTTATCCTCCGGCCGGCCTCGGTCTGAGGTGGGGCGGGTTGTGTGTGTAGAACAGTTTGTTGTATTACCTCAGTAAGGGGTTCAATAGCGTCCAGTTGCCTCATCTCCCCGTTCCCCTGTGGCTGTCGCACAGGTTAGCTGGCAGTATTCTCCTCCACTGTTCCAGTGGCTGCCCTGAGATCAGCCAGCTTCACCACAATCTCCGCTCGGGCCTGCTCCAGGGATTCGGGTTGCAGGCGACGGCCCAGGTTCCTCTTGGCCCAGGATGTTGCTATTTCGAATGCCCCCCCCCCCCAGTCCTGTTTAGGGAACTCAGAAAGTGCTTTTATTTCCTTCTCTATGCTCTCAGTATAGTGATCCCGAAGGATCAAAATGGCTGTATGAGCCCAGTTTCTCGCGTTTCCCTCAATCATAGTCTGTGTCTTTCTGTTGGGGATGGCTGGTTTAATAACAGTCATTAGATTGTGGGCTATCTTATTTAGAGAAGGAGGATAAATGTCACTTGCCACATTTTTCAGATGATGCACCGCTTTAATTAGTCTGTGAATAATGCGAACGTTCGCAGAAAAGTTTAATAGACTAATAGTGATGGGATTTCCGGCTCTTTTTAGAGAGCCGGCTCTTTCGGCTCGGCTCCGAACCGGCTCTTCAGGTTGTTTTGTTGCTTTAATTAATGTATTATTAACAATAATATAAAATTATACACAAAAGGAATTACTAATGTAAAAAAAAATGTGGTTTTATTTATGTTTATATATAAATATATGCGGTGGCCTCTAGAGACAAAGCATGTACAAATTCCAAAACACGAACAAACTCCAAAACATGTTTCTACCATTAACTGAACTTCAAAACAGAGCTACCTAGATCACTTAAATTACACAATTGAAAGCATATGTGTATTGTTTGTGTATTTATACACAAGCACTCATATATATTCAAATAATTTAAAAACAATATTCATTTACCTGTTACTACCACACACCAAATCCGGTCATTGGTACCTACTGGCTTGTGTAGCCCCACAGCTTGCGATAAGGAGCTGGCTCGCGTCGTTCACGTCAAAGATCCGGCTCTAAGAGCCATTTCGTTCGCGACCGACACATCACTAGCGACTAACTGCAATATGAAGATCCAACAGACACATTCCATCCCTCAACAGATGTTCCTGCAGCTTTTCATACAACACAGCCTCATATTTTTATTTCTTTTTCTTTTTTTTTCCCCTGCCTGTCCCGTTTGGGTTTTTTTTGCCACCAGAATCATTTTTGCCACCAATCACCAACGGATTTACTTTACCAAATGGACCATCCTGGCCTTGCTGTATTGAGTCTATTTTTCACTGGGGGAAAGAAAAGGGAGAAAGAAAGAGGTAGGGAAAGAAAAACAACGGGGAACAGTGATAAAGGGCAAAAAACACAAAACAAACAGACAAAAAATACATATATCAATCACCTGTTGAGAAAGAAAAAAGAGAAAACAAGCAAGAAAAAAAGAGAAAACAAGCAAAAAAAGAGAGAGCAATATAAGTGTGAATATACCAGTAAATACTAAATATTGAATATTATTGCGCAGCACGTAAGATCGACAGCGTACAGAGTGCTTCGAGATAGGAGCCAAAAAAGGTGCAGTTTGTGTCTGTGAGCACACGTGTATATACCTGTGAATCTCCAAAAGTTGATTCTGTTCACCTGGACGTGGCGTTTTGTGGGAGAAACGATTCAGAGATGGCATTTCCCTTTTCACGTAAATGGCGTCCTTGACTCAGAGCTCAAACCAGCGTACCTCCCTGTCCAAGATGTGTACATCCTCATCCTTGAAAGAGTGTCCACTGGCCTGTAGGTGTAAATAGACTGCAGAGTCCTGGCCTGACGAGGTAGCTCTTCTGTGTTGTATACAGTAGAATAAAATATACAACAGGATAAAAATAGAATACAAATGCTGTATACAACTTTGTCAGAAAAGTCTTATTGCACATGTGTGGATGTGTGTGTTTGATCAGTTGGAGTCTTTGTTGTGGAGTCTGACAGCAGTGGGGAGGAAAGACCTGCGAAATCTCTCCGTCCCACACTGTGGATGCCACAGCCTGCCACTGAAGGAGCTGCTCAGTGCTGTCACAGTCTCCTGCATGGGGTGGGAGATGTTGTCCATCAGAGATGACAGCTTAGCCGCCGTTCTCCTGTCACTCACCACCTCCACTGGGTCCAGAGGGCATCCTAGAACAGAGCTGGCCCTTCTGATCAGCCTGTTCAGTCTCTTCCTGTCCCCAGCAGAGATGTTGCCACCCCAGCAGACCACACCATAAAAGATAGCTGAGGCCACCACAGAGTCATAGAAGGTCTTCAGGAGTGGGCCCTCCACTCCAAACGACCTGAGTCTCCGCAGCAGGTACAGCCTGCTCTGCCCTTTCCTGTAGAGGGCGTCGGAGTTATGAGTCCAGTCCAGTTTGTTGTTCAGATGAACACCAAGGTACCTGTAGCTATCCACAGCTTCAATGTCCATACCTTGGATGTTCAGTGGTTGCAGTGATGGATGTTTGTGCCTGCGGAAGTCTACCACCAGCTACTTGGTTTTACTGGTGTTGATCTGGACGGAGTTCAGCTGGCACCAGTCCACAAAGTCTTGGGTCAGTCCTCTGTACTCCTTGTCGTCCCCATCAGTGATGAGGCCGACTATTGCAGAGTCATCAGAGAACTTCTGCAGGAAGCACTGGGTGGAGTTGTGGGAGAAGTCTGCAGTGTAGTTGGTGAAGAACGAAGCCAGAACCGTTCCCTGTGGGGCCCCCGTACTGCAGACGACCCTGTCCGACACACAGCCCTGAGTCCTCACATACTGTGGTCGGTCGGTGAGGTAGTCCAAAATCAGGTAGTGAGGCGACGTTCCACTCCAGAGTTCTCCAGCTTGTCCTTCAGGACCGTGGGAAGAATAGTGTTGAAGGCACTGGAGAAATCAAAGAACATGATTCTCATAGTGCTTCCAGCGGTCTCCAGGTGAGCGAGGGAACGATGTAGGAGGTGAATGACGGCATCATCCACTCCAATGCCAGGCAAACTGAAATGGGTCCAGTGACGAGCTCACCAGGTGCCGAAGCTGAGCCAGGACCAACCACTCCAGGGTCTTCATTAGGTGGGATGTCAGAGCCACCGGCCTGTAGCTGTTGAGGTCCTTGGGGCGTGAAGTCTTTGGCACTGGTACAACACGGGAGGTTTTCCAGAGCTATGGGACTCTCCCTAGCCTCATTCTCAGGTTGAAGAGGTGCTCCATCACCCCACACAGTTGGTCCGCACAGGACCTGACGACTAGGGATGGGTATCGTTTAGGTTTTATCCGATACCGGTGCCAAACCGGTACTTTTAAAACTGTGCCGGTGCTTAAACTGTGCTCAAACCGGTGCTTAAAGAATGGAGAACACAAACTTGGTCCAAAAACCTCTCATGTTCAGCTGTTTTTTTTGTAAACAGATAACAATGTTAGCCTTTTCTGCAGCTATAAGGGATTTATGGCATAACTCTTGGCTGGAAGCAGTGCTTAAACAATGGAAAAAACACAAACCTTGTCCAAAAACCTCTCATGTTTACCTGTTTTCCACTTTTTCTTTGGTCATTTTAGCCTTTTTGGCCAGGGTGAAAGGAGTATCTGCCATCAAACAAGAAGACAGCCGCATGTAACTACGACGGTGTTTGCTAGTTCACCTTACATGCATTAATGTAATAACGTGGTTAGCCTACTCAACGTAAATCACACACAAACAACATTAAGCTACTCACGCAGAGAAGAACGGCTGCTGCTGCATCATCATCCTCATCATTTCTGCTACACTGGCAGGGCTAGGGGCCAGGACTCTCCTCTTCGGGTTTTTGGGGGATGTTGCTAACTCCGGTCCGATAACAGGCACCACACCCGCAGTAGATGTGCTCCGTGTGAGGTCTCGCAGAAAGCTATCAAATACGGCGCATTTCTCGGCTTTTAAAAAAAAAAATCAGATAAACACATCACAGAGCAATGTGGCATACTTAACAAGCTGTTACCAGGGGATTTAGTTTTGGCTGACAGAGGCTTTGACATCAGAGATGCAGTGGGAATAATGTGTGCAGAGGTTAAGATCCCAGCATTTACAAGGGGCTTCTGTCAACTAGATGCCAAGGACATTGAAAAAACACGAGCCATTGCACATCTAAGAATCCATGTTGAGCGAGTAATTGGTAGTTTGCGCAACAAGTTCAAAATGCTACATACCACCATGCCAATCCGTTCTCTTCTTCCATGTGAGGGTGAAGACGTTACCTTTCTTGATAAAATTGTGGTGTTTGTTGCGTTTTTGTGAACATGTGCCCCAGTGTGGTAGTAAAACAGTAGTAAAGACATTTGTTCTTGTGTAATTGTATATACACATGGTCATTACGTTATGTAACCATTTCTGTATCTGTATACTATAATTGACAGTTTGTCATCGCTTTGAAGTCTTTGTTTCACTAAAATGATGTTAAAATAAAAGCAAGATAACAACAACTTCATTTAAGTTTTTATTTTACACTTTCACATTTGTTACATGGTAAGTACTGCAGCTGTGAATTCAAGTTATGTACATTACAATGCACTTCAGACAAAAAATTAGACCCCAGAAAGAAAACCTTTGTGAGCACTCAGGGCGGCATTTCGCATAGAGAAATGTTTTAGTTCAGGATGGCAAACCTTCTGAAAGAACTGCTGTGCTTTCTTTAAACATGGTTCCCAGAAGTGTACATCAGGGAAGATGCGTACAACTGCCATATCTTTTGGTGTCCATACCACGAGGTCACAGTGCTTTGCGTTGGCCACAAAGATTTGTGTTTGCACTTGTGAGTGAAAGGGGTGTGTCCTCTTTAGGTTAAGTCCATTTGCTGTCATCTCGAGGCAAAAGTCTTTGTCGTGCGCATCCAATGCTTGCTGAATGCTGTCAGATCTGTATTTAAATGGACATTTAATTTCCAGGCACCCCTTCCCACAACATGCACACATGGTTAGTCCCACAGGAGATGCTCCTACCTCAGGAAAAGCCGTGTTAACAAGAAAACCACATACGAACCTGTAGGTTTTGGTGACGTGCTGACATTATTTGGGTGTAGGCGTGTCGAGCGTCCTGTTCATGCTCCAGTCCCCAAGTTGTTTGCACATTATAGACAGGGTTATCAGGGTAGCAAACACAATTAATGACACTTACGGCGGGTTTTTCTACACTGGTGGCAAACACAGCGTGCATCATTGAAGCTGTGATTCTCCCAGCACGCCAAACATACCATTCTGGGCTCTTGTGTTGTAGTCTTGTGCGTACCTCAATAGCTTCTGCCTGTTCTTGAGTAACTGTGGCTGCGTTTACGTACTTTTCACAATGCAGTTGTAGCTCGTTAAGGCCTAGGGACTGTGCACTTGTGTTGCGCAAACACGCCAGAGACAGTGGTAATTTGGATGACTGTACAGTGCAGGGGTGGCCAACCAGTCAGAGACCAAGAGCCACTTTTTTTTTTACTGTGTTACCGCAAAGAGCCACATCATACGCATGGGCACACATGAACATCACCCATCCTTTCCTCCCTCTCTCTCTCTCTCTCTCTCTCTCACACTCACACACACACACACACACACACACCTCTGCTCAGCCAGATTTATTGTAAATGTCACACACCAACATGATAATGACAGAAATGGACTCCTACAGTACTAAAACCACAGGCCAGTCATTTTCAACAATGAACATTGTGTGCACTGTCTCACACACACACACGTTTGAAACAGACCGTGCAAATATTGCCAACTGAGGCTTGTCTTGTATATCACAACTCTCATCCAATGCGACACTAAAATACTCACATGCTTGAAGGTCAGAGTGCAACTGTGATTCAATAGCCGTGTTAATGTCCGATATTCTGTGTTCAACAGTGTGGCGGGACAGTTGGACGTCTGATACCATGCGTTTTAATTTGTCGTTTTCAGGAGACAAGATTCCAACAACATCACTGAGGCATTTTTTAACGAACTCCCCTTCATTGTATGGCTTTTTAGCCCGTGCAATGTTCCAAGCCAGCTGATAGGATGCGAGCGTTATGGTCTCTGACCGCTTTGTAAATTTTTGGAAAAACTGTATCTGCTTTTCTGCCTGACTTTTCAAAGTGGCCAACTTGTGCTTGCGAAGTTCAGTCCCTTTTGGAAATTCCTGGTCGATGTTAGCATGGAGTGAGCTGAAGTGGCGCTGAAGATTTGAAGCTTTGAAATGCGCTAATGACGTCTGACATATAAGGCAGAATGGCTTACCATTGCGTTCAACAAAAAAATATAAACTCTCCCACTCTGTTAAAAACGTCCTGTGTTCATCTTCATATTTTCTTTTTGCTGTGCATTTTTTTCCTGCCATTTTAAGGGCGAACTTGCTCCTACTGGGAAACTTTGCGGTATTTTCATCTCACACACATGCGCATTTGATGAAAAATACCGTATTGAACTCAAGCGAAGCGAACGCGCACATTTTAAAACAACAACATAAAAAAAATCAAAACACAAACATAAACTTTGATATGAACGTAAGAGCCGCATGAAACCAGGCAAAGAGCCGCATGCGGCTCGAGAGCCGCGGGTTGGCCACCCCTGGTACAGTGTGTGCTGTGTAATGTGTCTCCAATTAGGGCTGAACGATTATGGAAAATAATCTAATTGCGATTTTTTTGCCCCAATATTGCGATTGCGATGCGATATGCGATTATTTTTTAAGGTCTTTGTCTTCTGTATTATTAAACAAAGACAAGCAATACATCATATAGTATGGCCAATACTATATTACATTAATTTTAAACTGTTCTTTCCTGGAAGACAGACCTCTGTTATGATGACATGAGGTGATGCATGAATTGATGACTGACATTTTTATTTAACTTCTTCAATCACAACAGTATATTTGAACAAACACAATAGTTTATTTTTAGCTTACAAACATCTGAGCATAAAGTGCTGACAAGGAACCCTGGTGTAAACATTAAAATGAAAGTCAGTACAATGTGCAGATTGCAGAAATATACATAAACAAAATCAGTGGCTTTACCACACTCAGTTTTTCGACATCTGTGAACTACTAGACAGTCATTCAATTAAAAAATAATATTAAATAAATAAAACTAATAAATAAAAAATACACACATCTTACTGATCTCTGCAGTCAGTAACATTACACATAAAGTGCAAACATAATAGCAATTGTATAAACACACACACAAACACGCCTTTCAAATTTAAAGGCGTAAAATTGGACGGTCTAGTTCTGATTAGCGTCACCGCTGTCTCGGTGGAGTTTAATAAACTCGGCCGTCTGCTTCTTGCTATCTAAAATATAACCAGACACTGGCGTAAATTCTCGACTGTCTCATACTTCTGTTTAATAAGTTTTCTGTTTGACGTTTAGTCAGCTGTGTGAAAACCAAGGAGGAACCCACCCGGGGGATTAATAAAGTTTTATTTTATCTAATCTAATAACTTTAATCTCAGCCAAACCGATTTACTCACGAACAAACAAAACACTGAAAAAAGCCCAACAATAACATTTTTAGGTTGTCTAAGTGACTTATATATTACGTTTAACCCGAGCAGCGGAACTCCGCGGTGATCTGAAAATGATGTGCCGGGAGTTGTGCCATTCTCGGCCGCATCAGTAACCCTCGAGCTCCCGGCTAGCTGTCGAGCTGGTGGGTAGCAGACGCCTCTGAAAACGTCGAAGCACTTTTGCAAATATGGGATATCTTGATAAACCGAGCAGATATTTGATGTTTACACAACTACTTTCTCGCCTGAAAATATGTTAAAAGTTTATTTTGTGACCCAGAAAGATTAGTATGAGTAATTTTAAAACTTAGTAGCGGCCGCCATTGTTGGAAACTGGAGTTTGGCTGGGCCGCGCTATGAATTCTGGGATATGGTAGTAATTTGGACAGCCTTCGGCGCGTCGCTGTGACGTAATCGGTCTACAAATGCGGCCTCAGGAGGATGCAGCCCATGAATTTGGACATGTCCAGAGTATAATCGCAGCCTTTGCGGTTAGAAAATTGCACTCCCCACCGCAGGGAAAAGGGTAACACCACCTGGGTCTGGGTGCAATTCCCCCCTCCAGGGGCAAGGGTACCTAGACCCGGTTTGTAGAGTACGCTTGGGGAGTGTGATTGTGTGTACAGCGTCTCTTTATGTCTGTCTCCACGTTGGTTGAGTGTGGAGTGAGTGCATATGAGAGCATGAGGGTGGGAATGGATGTTTGTGTCTGTGTGTGCCGGTATGTCTGTGTCTATATGTCAGGTTGGGTATCAGACGCCACCTCTCTGGGGACACCTCAGGCCCTCCAAGGTTTGGAGGCCTATCTCCACCCACCACCACTTCCCCTGCCGGTGGCGGACTCCCTCAGGTGTCGGTGTGTTGGTGGTTCTTTGTGTCTGGGGGTGGGCGTCCGGGTACACACCGGCTCACTCCTTGGCGGCCGCTTGTCGGGGCCTGGGGCCTGGGGCTCGCTCGGGCCCCTTTGGAGGTGGGGTGCCCCCGGCCTCTCGGCCTGGGGCTCGGTCACTCAGGCGCAGCTGGGGGCCGGCGGAGCTCACGGGCGCGTCACTGCAACTCCCCCTGACTTCTGCTCCGCGGCTGCTGGGCGAGCCCTCATCTGGGACTCTCCTCAGCTCTTACTGGAACAGTGGCGCGGCTGCCCCTCTGTTGGTCTTCCTTGGTCTCTTGTGTTCTGGGGGCCTCTGGATGTCTGGAGTTTTGATCTCCTCCATACCCGCTTCACACCCTGGAGGACGGGGCTGTGGCCCCCCCACACTCCCTAGCAGATCATTACATGGAGAAACCTTTGGAATGCAAGCATGCTGATCCACACAGGTATGCACACATGAGTATTCACAGACGCGGACTAAAGCTTTCTTGGCTGCTGCCTCAAAGCACACTGTGCGCTGTCTATCTTGCGTGCTGCACAATATCGTTTATTATTTAGTAAATATTGATATCTATGACTAGCTAGTTTATTGTGATGGTGCTTTGTTTTCTCTATTATTATGTTGCTCTTTGTTGTTTGCTGTCTCCTGTTTGTTTTTTCTGTTTGTTTTTTTTTTTTTTTTCTCCATACAGGTGACCCAGGAGTTCTTTTTTTTTTTTCTCTCTCTTCCCCCCCCTTCTCACCGTCTCTTCTCCCCTTTGGTTTTCTTTCTTTCTCTCCCCCTCTTTCTCTCATTCATTCCCCCTGTCCTATTTATTAAAAAAAAAAAAAAAATGACAAAGGATGAACTGAGGCTCTGCCATCACGTAATGTCGCATACTGCTGTTTCTGATGTCATTTAGAAAAAAAAAAAAAAAAAAAAAAAAATTGCACTTGATCATGTCGCGATATTATCGCAAATGCGATATATCGTTCAGCCCTATCTCCAATCCAGACAAACCCACTGCTTTACTGTGTTTTTTCTAACAGTGGTGACAACTCCTCAAGTGTAGCAGTGGGAATCTTTCTTTTTGAAGGATGGCTTCTTCTGCCTTTCACCACAGACGGTCCGTTTATTTTCATCAAGTGTCTTTTTTTGTGCTGCTGAAGATGTAAAGTCAATGTTATGGCCACCCTCTGGCTGTATCTTGGTCGTCTTCCCAGGCAAAACCCAGTAGGCTGGTTCATCTGTGACAGTCTTTGCGCCTCGGATCCGCGCTGTTGCCTCCACTTTAAACAGAAGCGCAGCGACATGGGTGCAGGTCTCCGCTACTCTGGCCATACAGGTGCAGTGTGCGGCTTCGACCTTCCCCGTGGTGCTTACAATAACCTATGGCCGTAATGCAGGTTCATTCAGTCTTTGGGAGTACAGACTGGACACAAATTAGTATTAAGTAATATCTTGCCCGATTATCAAAGTGGTAGTTTGCATCTACTTTACAAATATGGACACATAATATGACAACAAGATTTTAGCAGTTCATTGATTAATGTATAACATTAATTGTGGTGGTGGGGTAAACAATGGCTATTACACTCGATACACTCCAGCTGACTTAACTTGGTTTGAATGACGACGTACTCACATTTTGGCGGCTTGAAAATAGCCCAATCTTGCACCCAGCCGTTTGTAAATTGGATGTGCGCCTCCAGCAACTTGTAATTACGAAACTGGTTCGCAGTGTAAGCGCTTACTCCACAAACAAGATACGTGAAGATATCGGGGTAGGACAGTGGCGGGAGGTCGTCTGGGTCTTTACTCCACTGCCGTATTTCATATGGGTCCAGATTTGCAATGCACTCTATTTTCTGCAAGTACCGCCGCTTTGCCTCTGGGCGCAATTGGTCTCTATACAGTCCATTCTCTTTTGCACTGCTTTTAAGCATCTTTCTTGTAGTCGTCGTTCCAACACAGTGTGTTTGTTTTGATTCGTAGACCCCGAAAATGGCGCCGCGCTCCCACAATGCATTGCGGTGTGACATCAACTCCAAAGCCCTAGCTTAGTGGAAATTCCCCAAGGGATACCTGAGTGGGGGTGTCAGTGTTTGTAGCCTGATAACTATGTTTTGTAGGGGAGTTTGGTGTAGCTTGGGTGAGGGGAGATGACTTTATGACTGGCAGGAAGTCATGTCCACAGAGACACGTACGCGCACATGCAGGCACTCACGTGCTCGAACACACATACGGTGTTTTAGTTTTATGGCACATCATATAGGGTTTACAGCGGAGGTCGCTTCTATAATACTGCAGGTAATGGACAAAGGGTTGAGATTTGCAGAGGAATTGCCGGGGCCATGCACATCTCCCTTCTAGAAGCTGCATAAGTGATTGTGGATGAATAAAGTTTTGTGAAGTGACTATTGTCGTCTCTGGAGGCCTGAGAAATCCAAGAACTGGGGTTAAACTGTTTTGAGGTGACACTGATTTGGTAATGTGTACACAGCTTTTGCAGCCTAACAGTATTGCTGGTACAGAGAAATGGATGTCTGCAGATTCTTCATTAGAAACTATAAAACTTAGTGGATATAGGTTTCAATGTAATCCATGAAGTGGATCTTGCACTAGTAGTAATCCAGCATTAATTGAAATACAAAGCCAACAGCATGATGGCATTGGCATGTACACTACAGTTTGGCATCAGAAAATATAATTATTCAGATACTAGATGCTAATTAAATTTTTTTTGGCTACATAAAAAAACAAAAAAAACAGTTGTAACAGGAGATGTCAAAGATAATGTTCTAAAATCTTAAAGCATTTGCAATTTTGTTACAGATAAGGGATTTGTTCAACATGTCACACAGCCGACCATAGAGAAAGGCACGTTAATTGATCATGATTATGTTTTGACAAAGTAGAGAAATCCAATTGCTAAAACTGATGAAGCATTGGACATGTCTAAAACATATGTAGAAGGGTGGCTGGAGCCTGCTTACATTTATCACAGGTAGGATCCAGATCTGATCTAAATCTGGACAGTTTAGTCTTTGACCAGTGTAGTCAAAGTACAATTTTAAACTGAATAACAGTATGATGTTGGCAAATTGAAGATGAATAGATCCTTCTTATCATTTTCAGCCAGTCTTCTCCTGAAATTTCAACATTTAAATCTTTTTCCCACTTTAATTTTAGATAATTGAGTGGTTGAGCTGTGATGGATTAGTTTATTATAGATGTTACGAATAATTTGTTTCTGATCAAATGCAACTTTAAAAATATCATCTAGCAGAGAAACCGGTGGACGAGAGGGGAAGCAATCAGTATGTGAGGATACAAAGTTTCGTAGTTGTAAGTCTCTAAAACAAAGTTAGATTTGGTGTTACATCCCCCAGGAGGATGTCTCTTCTCCCTACTAACTCTTTGTTTTGTCTAGGCTCCACCTCCTCTGTCCTGATTGGATGCTGCTCAGAGTCCAGATAATTGTTAATCAGCGGAGCACTACTTAAGGCCTGTGGAGCTGTGTTTCTGTGCCCTCTGGCCATTTTGATTGCCATACCTGTGCAGGATTGCATACCTTTGTGACTTGTATGTGCATTTTTGTTTTCATGTTCAGACTGCTTGTAGGGGAGAGCTGCCTTTTGTTTTGACATCCCGTTTTCTCCTGTTTGTGTTGTTAGGTAGGTTATGGTTATAGGTTGTATATTTTGTTTTCTTTGGAGTTAGGTAAGTTTCTTTTACTTTTTACATCAGGGATGTTTTGTTTGTTATGTTGGCCTTGGCTCTCCCTGAAGTTATACCTCAGTCTGAACCCAAATCTCATCACCAGCATTAAATAAACCTTTTAAAGTTACCATCTTGGCGCCTCCTTCACTATCCACCTTTATGTTCGTCCCTTCAACCCCCCTAGACTAGCCAGGGAACGTAACATTTGGGTATGACGGTCTGGTGTAAAAATGGTATCCTGTCAATTCAAGACATTTACATAAGCAACAATTTGCCTCTTTTGAGCAGCTGGTAAACAGGTTCTCCATACCCTCTCTCGTTTTGCTGGTAGAGACATACCCGAAAAGTCTGGCAGCTGGAACTGCAGCAAAAAGTGGTTCTACAAAGTATTGACTCAGGGGGCTGAATAATTACGCACACCCCACTTTTCAGTTATTTATTTGTAAAAACTGTTTTGGAATCATGAATGATTTTTGTTCCACTTTGTGTTGGTCTTTCACCTGGAATTCCAATAAAATTGATTCATGTTTGTGGCTGTAATGTGACAAAATGTGGAAAAGTTCAAGGGGGCCGAATACTTCTGCAAGCCACTGTATTATTTTCCTTTCCCACATAAACAAGTGCTTGGTTCTTTGAAGTATTAAGAATTACTGCTGCAGCTCTTCTGCATGATCACTGCGTATATTTGTGTATGTGTATACACCTATCAAAACTCCCTCTGGTGAACATGACAGGAGAGATGAGGAGAAAGAACGAGCTGTTCAGTCCTTCATTAATCTTCTCCCACCTGTTACTACCTAAAATCTCGGTTCTGAAACAGAAAAAAAAATGTGTTTGTGTGTTTGCATGCGAGACGTTGTCTGTCTTGGTTGCAATTCTTTGTATAGCTGAGTGTTTGATAAGGTAGCACTTTGTCTGACAGAGGGCAAGCATGCATTTTTCTTTACCATTTGAAGCAGATTTGATGTCTCGGCACATTGCGGGTATATGATATTACTAGTGTGTTTTCATTTAAAGGTGTTATTACAGTGTTTGTAGCTCTTATTTTTATCTTTGTTGGGAATGATCTTGCTGAATGATGAAAAAAATATTGTTTCCTTGTTTACCACATGTTTTGTTAGTCATGAAGCTCTCCTCAGCCAGCACCTGTGTCTCATCTCTTCTGCTGATTGAGACAGAAAGCTGGGAATGCCTGGCATCAGGATATGAAATATGCTAATGAACTTATATAATAATAACCTGTCATCACACATGCAGTGGAAAGAAAATGAAAAATTTTGCAAAGGATTGTCTCATTGTAACCTTAATTCAAGACAAAACTGAAATTATCCCCTCCCAGGGCAATATTTGCTTGTTGTGAGAAATTGCATTTATGTGAGGCTAGTCTAGGCTGTGTAAAGACATCAATCATAAAGAAAACAGGGGTTTTTTTTATTTTTATGGGATGCTCTCCAAGTTTTCATATACATTAATAACATTTCTGGCTTATATCCAGACAAAGAAGTAGTGATGCATGAATCATGAACGAATCGTTCAATACTCGAGAATCACTTTACTGACTCAGAATTGGGACCTTCAACACTGTGGACATCGTGTTGTATATAGTTGCAACGTTTTTCACGTTTTCACTCAAAAATAAATTTGATGTTTTGTTTTAAGGGTCTTTCTGTAAGTCCTGTGGCACAACAACATGAGATAGGAGTTTCTCTCTGTTAATTTAGGACTGTATTCATCACCTTTGTCCCCACTTAGTTGTGGTGTACCTCAGGGTTCTATATTGGGGCCCATTCTCTTTATTTCTGCTTCCCATGGGGTCCATTTTTAAAAAGCATAACATCACATTTCATTACTTTGTATATGACCTACAGAAACTAGATTCAACCAGGGCCCATAATCTTTGGAAGGATCATCATGCTTCTGTTCAGGCAACAGTAAACTGCCAGATATGTACAATCATGTTTGGAAATAAACTCTCTCAATCAATGAACAAAAACAAAACAGTAATTATTTTCTTTGGGAAACCATCCCATTAGTTGGTTATGACAGTGTCATTTGTCCCTTAGCCTCTTACTGAGTTTTCAAAAAATAAAAGACAGTGTTCGTCTATATTTGAATTAAAAAGAGATCATGTTGCAATGAATGTTCATGTAAAATGTGCTCAAAACAAACATAATTGAAGCAGGATTACATAAACTGAATTATATCCATATGTGATTAAATGTCATGTCTAATTTTCTTTGTTAAAAAATAACAAAGAATGTAATTCAGTGATTTTCAAGTTTAAATGTTTAAACCTTGTGTTAAATCTTGTAAGTGAGATAGGGAGAGATAGACTGGATGATTAAATGTCAACTACTAAATTGGATGGCCAAAATGTGAAGATGTGACATCGAGTAGGAGAAGTGGGAGAAATGTGTAAAAGTGAGGTGAAGAAAAGAGTCGAGGTTCCTCCCTCTTGTCTTCTGCGAGATGAGCAGTACAGGAGATTGGATCTGAGAGGTTGACAGCTGAAACTTCCAGCAGAGATACTGGGGGAACCGCAGTCCAACCTGTGAATTGATTTTTGGCTTTTCATCTGCTCATTTTGAAAGGTTTTGATTTACATCACTGAATGTCCAACTGATTTCCTGTTGGGTAATTATCATCATCCCGGAAGAAGTGCATCTTTGGATCCATTCGTGCTCATCCTTCCTCCAACCTCTCTTCACCAAAGATAAGAACAAAATCACCATGAGCTCAGAGTAGGTTAGTTAGATAAGTATAGTTTAAATGATTTGACTATTGTTTTGTGACTTTTTTAAAAAATCTCCTTCAATCAAAGTCTAAATTGTGGACATTCACTTTTTAACCTTTTGTGAAACAGTAACGGTAAAAGTATTTATTAGTGCCAATCGCTCTTACAGGTTACCCTACCCATAATAATAAAAATAATCTTCCTGAACGCTTCCTGTAGGTTCCAATGAGAGTCTGGATTGTGGTTGAAGGTATTTTGGACCATTCCTCTTTACAAAACATCTCTAGTTCATTCAGGTTTGATGGCTTCCGAGCATGAAGAGCTCACACCACAGATTTTCAATAATATTCAGGTCTGGGGACTAAGATGGCCGTTCCAGAACGTTGTACTTGTTCCTCTGCATGAATGCCTTAGTGGATTTTGAGCAGTGTTTCGGGTCGTTGTCTTGTTGAAAGATCCAGCGCAGCTTCAGCTTTGTCACTGATTCCTGGACATTAGTCTCCAGAATCTGTTGATACTGAGTGGAATCCATGTGTCCCACAACTTTGACAAGATTCCCAGTCCCTGCACTGGCCACACAGCCCCACAGCATGATGGAACCACCACCATATTTACTGTAGGTAGCAGGTGTTTATCTGGGAATGCTGTGTTCTGTTTCCTCCATGCATAACGCCCCTTGTTATGCCCAAATAACTTAATTTTAGTTTCATCAGTCCACAGCACCTTTTTCCAGAATGAAGCTGGCTTGTCTAAATGGGTTTTAGCAAACCTCAAGCGTCTCTGTTTGTGCTGTGGACGGAGAAAAGGCTTCCTCTGCATCACTCTCGCATACAGCATCTCCTTGTGTAAAGTGCGCCAAATGGTTGAACGATGCACAGCGACTCCATCTGCTGCAAGATGATGTTGCAGGTCTTTGGTGCTGGTCTGTGGGTTGACTCTGACTGTTCTCACCATTCGTCGCTTCAGTCTGTCCGAGATTTTTCTTGGTCTGCCACTTCAGAATCAGAATCAGAATGGGTTTTATTGCCAAATGTTGAGCAGGTTTACAACATTAGGAAATTGCTGCGGTGCTTCAGTGCAAACATGCTGTCATAAATTGCGCTTAAATAGACATGAAAAAATAAAAGTAAGAATAAGAATTAAGAGTGCTACGTAGAAAGATATATACATGAGTGCAGGTGGTGATCAGTGCCAAAACATGGAATCATGCAGTGAACACAGCGTAGGGTCATGAGTTAGTGGTGGGGACAGTCGTACGTTTATTGTTCATGTGTCCAACAACAGAGGGGAAGAAACTGTTCTTATGGCGAGAGGTTCTGGTGCGAATGGACCGGAGCCTCCTGCCTGAGGGGAGCAGGTCAAACAGACTGTGTCCAGGGTGAGAAGGGTCAGCTGAGATCTGAGCTGCACGCCGCAATGTCCTGGAGGTGTACAGGTCCTGCAGAGATGGGAGTCTGCAGCCTTCGAGCCTTAACTTGAACTGAGTCGGTGGTCTTCCTTTTTCTCAAAATGTTCCTAACTGTGGAACCAGACAGCTTAAATCTCTGAGACAGCTTTCTGTATCCTTCCCCTAAACCATGATGGTGAACAATCTTTGTCTTCAGGTCATTTGAGAGTTGTTTTGAGATCCACATGTTGCTACTCTTCAGAAAAAATTAAAAGAGGAGGGAAACTTACAATTGACCCCCTTAAATACTCTTTTCACATTATTGGATTCACCTGTGTATGTAGGTCAGGGATCACTGAGGTTACCAAGCCAATTTGAGTTCCAGTAATTAGTTCTAAAGGTTTTTGAATTAATAAAATGACAACGGTGCCCAAATTTATGCACCTGCCTGATTTTGTTTAAACAATTATTGCACACTTTCTGTAAATCCAATAAACTTCATTTCACTTCTCAAATATCAGTGTGTGTGTCTCCTATATGATATATTTAACTGACATTTTTTATTGTAACAACCAACGATTTATACAGGAAAATAATGACTATTAACAAGGTTACCCAAACTTTTGCATCCCACTGTAGATATTGACAATAGGACATTGGTGTATGACAGCAATATAGATCCTGATTGTAATCTCTTTAAAGAAAAAAATATAAATGAATGCAATTATTATACAAATTACAAATTTAAAGAGAAAATATAGTAATATATGTAGTTAGAAATGGTATAACAATTATTCACTTTAATAGTAGAAGCCTATATGCAAACTTTCAATCCATCAAGGAATACATAACATAGTTTGAACAGCCATTCAACGTAATAGCCATATCGGAGACCTGAATAACTCCTGAAAAAGGAGAAGACTTTGAAATAAATGGATATGAATTCCTTCATTTAGACAGGATCAACAAAAAAGGAGGTGGGGTGGCACTTTACATTGATAAAAACCCTGGAACAAAGATCGAGATATTTAAGGACAGCATGGAGAACCTATTTACAAATCTCAATCAGAAAGGAATGTTTATTTGTGGGGACTTTAATGCTGACTTGAATCCAAATCATAATAAGAGTACAGAAGAATTTACTGATTCCATGTGAAGCATGGGTTTATTTCCACTGATAACAAGACTGACCAGAATAACATCTCAACTCTATTAGATAATATATTTAGAAATATAATTGTCACAGGCTGGGTCTCTGACCCAGCGCTCTGAGTTCATGTTTGTATTTGTCTCATTTTGTTATGTGATTAGTTTTGTGTCATTTCCTATCTGTCTTTAGTTTGGGCAGTTATTGTTTATTGTTCCTCTGGTTTTCTATGTTTTGGGGTTTTGTATTTATTCATCACGTATTAGGTCTGTTAAGTTGTGTTGTCATGTTTAGTTTTAGTATTTCCTGTTTTATTCTGACAGTGTCATGTGTTCTTTGTTCATTGTATTTAGCTTTCCTCTCCTGGTCCTGTCATTAGGTTTATGTCAGTCAGCTGTTCCCCCATGTGTCTCCACTTCCCCTGATCACCTCATGTATGTATTTAAGCCCTTTGTTTTCTGCATGCCATTGTCGGGTCGTCTGTTTATTTTGACCTTAGTCAGGTTTCCTCACCCATAGTTATGGGTTTCGTCTGTCAGTTCTACATTAGTCTTAGTCATAGTCTTTGCCTGTTATTTTCCACCACAGTTATAGTTATAGTTTTTGGTCTTAGTACCTTTTAGTGTTTTGTTTCTTAGTGTTTTGTTTCTTAGTGTTTTGCCAGTTTGTTTTGGTAATTCATAAATATAGGGCCAAAAGTTAGTGATGGGCAGATGAAGCCCCATGAAGCACTGAAGCTTTTCATCCAATTGGTTCACCCCAACGCGAAGCTTCATTTGCTCTAGCAGGGCACCTACTGGACGTAAAAATAATAGCTGGCATGAATTTGAAGAGTGTGGCATTTTGCACACAGCCTGTAAATGTCAACAACAAAAGGAGTGTGTAAAACATGTATATTGTAGTGATGGCAGTATACTGTGTATATTTATAGTGGCAGTATGGGAAATGATTATTTGGAAATGCTTGAAATGGAAATGATCATTTACTGTGAGGTGAGGTGTGGTTGGGGTGTGGACAGTAGTTGTGCTTTTGTAACGTTGAGGTATGGACAGCTACACACTGCCTGTTCACATTTTATTCTGTAAAAACTAAATTTTCACTGCTTTTATGACCTTTTTAGTGGGGAGAACATAGCTGGGATTTAATGATTTAACAAATCTTTTGAATCCTTTGTCCTCCACAATGCTAAATGGCTGGGAGTCCTCAATCACCATGCTGACCAGGTCTTCATCTATTTGAGATTGTTCTCCTGAGGAAAGACAATAAAGACAAAGCACAAATATAAATATCACACACGTAACTTATAACAGTTGTATAATATTGTTATATCATTTAGTAACATTACTGCATCCTATATTATCATGGCATTTGATGGCTCACCTGGTCTTGCTGCACAATCGGTGTTCCCCTTATTCTCATGCAAAGCTCTGTAGTGCCTAAGCATGGATGAGGTGTTGTTGTTATATCCCAGCTCCCTGGCACATAGAAAACACTTCACCTTGTACAAAAGTCAAGACAGCTTAACATAAATTGTAACTAATGCACCATCAGTATCATGAAAATACATCTTCTGTAGAAATTTACATACCTTGTTGGGAGGAATAAGATCAAAATGTTCCCACACAGGGGAGGACATCCTCCTCTTCTTAGCTGGCTCCATTCTCTCCTGACTTTCTCTCCTCACTCTCATAAACCTCCAAACGGTCTCCAAACTCTCACTAACCGCAACTCTCCATCAAACACCCACATTTTTGAATGAAGTCTGAGGGGTTTATATCGCTGTCATAGCTCGCGGCAAAGTTCGAACCACTTCATGAACCAGTCACGTGGTACAGCCGGGCAGCGAGGCTTCGGACGTCATCATTTTCAGCTCCTCCCATAAATGAAGCAAGCCTCGATACGCGCTTCGCGGAAACGCCCCCTCCATTACTCGACACACGCTCCGAAGCCTCGATACAGAACGTCCCATCACTACCAAAAGTGGCAGAGGAAATAAAGGTCGATGGAATAGAAAGGGACACTGAAGAAGATATTGAAAGGAATAGAAGCTCAATGTTTTTAAGAGCAGTGGAAGAAAAAGAGATTTATGACATCGTTATTGGACTTAAAAACAAAACCAGTACAGATTGGAATGATATTGATATGGTATTAGTAAAGAGAGTTATTGATGGTATACAGGGAGTGCAGAATTATTAGCCAAGTGAGTATTTTGTCCACATCATCCTCTTCATGCATGTTGTCTTACTCCAAGCTGTATAGGCTCAAAAGCCTACTACCAATTAAGCATATTAGGTGATGTGCATCTCTGTAATGAGAAGGGGTGTGGTCTAATGACATCAACATCCTATATCAGGTGTGCATAATTATTAGGCAACTTCCTTTCCTTTGGCAAAATGGGTCAAAAGAAGGACTTGACAGGCTCAGAAAAGTCAAAAATAGTGAGATATCTTGCAGAGGGATGCAGCAGTCTCATCGAACAATCAAGCGTTTCATTCAAAATAGTCAACAGGGTCGCAAGAAGCGTGTGGAAAAACCAAGGCGCAAAATAACTGCCCATGAACTGAGAAAAGTCAAGCGTGCAGCTGCCAAGATGCCACTTGCCACCAGTTTGGCCATATTTCAGAGCTGCAACATCACTGGAGTGCCCAAAAGCACAAGGTGTGCAATACTCAGAGACATGGCCAAGGTAAGAAAGGCTGAAAGACGACCACCACTGAACAAGACACACAAGCTGAAACGTCAAGACTGGGCCAAGAAATATCTCAAGACTGGTTTTTCTAAGGTTTTATGGACTGATGACATGAGAGTGAGTCTTGATGGGCCAGATGGATGGGCCCGTGGCTGGATTGGTAAAGGGCAGAGAGCTCCAGTCCCACTCAGACGCCAGCAAAGTGGAGGTGGAGTACTGGTTTGGGCTGGTATCATCAAAGATGAGCTTGTGGGGCCTTTTCGGGTTGAGGATGGAGTCAAGCTCAACTCCCAGTCCTACTGCCAGTTTCTGGAAGACACCTTCTTCAAGCAGTGGTACAGGAAGAAGTCTGCATCCTTCAAGAAAAACATGATTTTCATGCAGGACAATGCTCCATCACACGCGTCCAAGTACTCCACAGCGTGGCTGCAAGAAAGGGTATAAAAGAAGACAAACTAATGACATGGCCTCCTTGTTCACCTGATCTGAACCCCATTGAGAACCTGTGGTCCATCATCAAATGTGAGATTTACAAGGAGGGAAAACAGTACACCTCTCTGAACAGTGTCTGGGAGGCTGTGGTTGCTGCTGCACGCAATGTTGATGGTGAACAGATCAAAACACTGACAGAATCCATGGATGGCAGGCTTTTGAGTGTCCTTGCAAAGAAAGGTGGCTATATTGGTCGCTGATTTGTTTTTGTTTTGTTTTTGAATGTCAGAAATGTATATTTGTGAATGTGGAGATGTTATATTGGTTTCACTGGTAAAAATAAATAATTGAAATGGGTATATATTTGTTTTTGATAAGTTGCCTAATAATTATGCACAGTAATAGTCACCTGCACACACAGATATCCCCCTAAAATAACTAAAACTAAAAACAAACTAAAAACTACTTCCAAAAACATTCAGCTTTGATATTAATGAGTTTTTTGGGTTCATTGAGAACATGGTTGTTGTTCAATAATAAAATTATTCCTCAAAAATACAACTTGCCTAATAATTCTGCACTCCCTGTAGTAAAACCATTAAAATACATATTCAACTTGTCCAACTCTTTATACTGGAGACCCTTTCTTGGCACTATGACAGTTACTGGTTCTTATGGCTGTTTAACTTGTAGCCAAGCATCTCACTGATCACTGCTGCCGTGGTGTAGATCAGCTGGTTAGTCTTAGTAATGGTGGTGATAGGTATTGCCCGTAGCACTGCATTCACATCATCTAGTACATCTTCTGAGGGTACTTCACGCTATGGAGGATCCAGGTTTCAAGTTTTGCCATGATCCTATATATATATATATATATATATATATATAGATAGATATATATATAGATATATATATAGATATATATATAGATATATATATATATAGATATATATATATAGATATATATATATAGATATATATATATAGATATATATATATAGATAGATATATATATATAGATATATATAGATAGATATATATATATAGATATATATATATAGATATAGATATATATAGATATAGATATAGATATAGATATAGATAGATATAGAGATATATATAGAGATATAGAGATAGATAGAGATATAGATATATAGATAGTAGTGGTGCAACAATACACAAAATTCACGGTTCGGTTCGATATTTTTTCGATACAAAAAAATGTTCATGCCTTTTTAATTTGTCATTTATTAAAATTATAAATATATATTTTAACTCAAAAGTACAGTTATAAATAAATAAATCTATCTGATGGAGAAATCACTCCTCTTTGGAAAAGAGGAGTGAGACCTGCTGATGGTTCCAACTGCAGACCTGCTGATGGTTCCAACACCATCATTAAGTTTGCAGATGACACCACGGTGATTGGCCTCATCAGTGACAACGATGAGGCCGCCTACAGGGAGGAGGTGGATCGTCTGGCTGAGTGGTGCGACACAAACAACCTGCTGCTTAACACCGAGAAGACCAAGGAGCTCATCGTGGACTACAGGAGGAATGCTGACCCACATCCACCCATCCACATTAAGGGGACGGCTGTGGAGCGTGTGAGCAGCTTCAAGTTCCTGGGAGTCCACATCTCCGAGGATCTCACCTGGACGACCAACTGCTCCAAGCTGGTCAAGAAGGCTCACCAGCGCCTCTTCTTCTTGAGGACTCTGAGGAAGAACCACCTGTCCTCAGACATCCTGGTGAACTTCTATCGTTGCACCATCGAGAGCATCCTGACCAACTGTATAACAGTCTGGTACGGGAACTGCTCTGCCTCGGACCGGAAGGCGTTGCAGAGGGTCGTGAAAACTGCCCAGCGCATCGCCGGAGCACCACTTCCTGCCATAAAAGACATCTACAGGAAGCGGTGTCTGAAAAGGGCTGGGAAAATCATCAAAGACCCCAGTCACCCATCACATGGACTCTTCACCCTCCTGCCTTCTGGGAGGCGCCACAGGAGCCTCCGGACTAAGACCACCAGGTACCGGAACAGCTTCTTCCCCACAGCTGTCAGACTCCTGAACTCTGCCTCCTGACATCTGACCCACGTTAAACTCATGGACTGAACATACACACACCCACAATGGACAACTGTACCCTCAAACACAATAATAACATGGACTGAACCACCACTCACAACCACTAGCACTTTATATAGCCTCTGTAGAAACTATCTACACCCTCACTTATCTTAACTGCACTACTGTATAGCTCTGTGTAAATAATCATTCTGTACATTCGATAATTTTTAATCCTACAACTGTTTACAACTTGCATAGTTCCCATTTCTGTATAGCTGTATATCCCAGATTCTGTAAAGTTATTTATTTCATATTCTGTATAGTTTTTCATATTTATATCCTGTTCATATCCTGTACATAGCTTGTACTCACTACAGCCTGTACATACTTATAGTTATAGAATATTCACAACATACTTCATACCGTGTACATTATAACATACCATAATAGACCCATTTCTGTAATATACTCACATATCTATATTATTGCTAATATATATTGTAATATATCTATATCACTAAAGCACTTCTGGATGGATGCAAACTGCATTTCGTTGCCCTGTACCTGTGCATGTGCAATGACAATAAAGTTGAATTCTATTCTATTCTATTCTAAAAGAGAGTTTATTACAGAGAAATGTCTTTCCAAAATAAAAGCTATACTATACGCTTCTTCTGGGCTATATTCTCAGCAGCATATTAAACATATCAGGTCCCCATAAGGAGAATACTGTGCTAACGGCTGTCTAAATGACTCGGGTAAAGTTTGTAGCATGCGTGCTTGTTGTTTTTGTCTGCTTCCACTTGTCTTTGCACTAGGATGATGTCAGCGTAAGTGTGCAGTCATATTCATTGTGTTCTCACTAGTGCTGTCAGCGTTAATCTCGTTAAAATTACATTAACGCCATAACGCCGCAAATCTTCGTTAACGAGTTACCGCGGATCGCCCCGTGCATGGGGCTGGATAGCGTCAACACGTTAACAAGCTAACTTCGCTAACACACTATTTCCCACCAGTTGAGCATTGCGTGGCACATCCAACATACTGTTTTACTTTTGTCCATGACTCGCTTACATCAGAGTCATACTTCACATGAAAAGCAAAATAGTTCCAAATGCCAGATCTGAATGAGGGTGGGGGAGGTTCAATTTCAGGTAGCGTTGAGGCAGTTGCCATGTTGCAACGAGCTTAGCTTCTGTCTCGCTAGCTTGCGCTGCACTCGACTACTCCGCCTAGGCTGCACTGTCAAGCGCAGATCCACTGAGCTCTCAACACAGACAACATCGTCAGAAGAAAAGTTGATAAAATAAATTAAAAATTTTGTATTGTTCGATACATATGCGTTGTAATGAACCGCTGATCTGTACCATAATACTGATGGGTCGTTCGCGAACGAAATGGCTCTTAGAGCCGGCTCTTTGACGTGAACGACGCGAGCCGGCTCCTTATCGCGAACCGTCACGTGGGGTTTTTTTTTTTTCTCTCACCCTCTCTCTCTCTCTCGCACTTTTTTTCCGCTTCACTCTGCACGTGAGCCTTGTGCTTTACGCTGGGCAGAGGGGGGAGGGGCAGTAGTTATACTCAGTAGCACAGGAACAGAGCCAGAGGGAGAGAGAGAGAAAGAGAGCCAGGGACAACAACATCATATTTTAATTTATATTTAATTGTGTTGTGGTTTGCAGTGTTTTGTGTTGTTTTCACTTTAAATTTGTAAAAGGAAAAAGCTGAAAATTTAAATAGTTAAAAGTTGAAATGTGAATAGTTGATTTTTGTATTATATGATTTATTTATTACATTTTATGTGGAGTGAATAAATAAAAGTATATTTATGGTGGCCCCTAGAGACGAAGCACATATAAACTTCAAATCACGTATGAACTCTGAAGCATGTACAAACTCCAAAACACGTAAAAACACGTACAAACTCCAAAACACGTAAAAACTCATAAGCACGTAAAAACTTAGAAGCATATAAAAACTCAAAACACGTACAAAAGACAACAGAAGTGCTCCAGGATGCTGGGCGCAGTGTTGAGCTTTTGTTATCTTGTGGCTACACAAGCCAGCAAGTACCAACGACTGGATTTGATGTGTGGTAGTAACAGGTAAATGAACTTTTTTTTAAATTATTTGAATATATATGAGTGCTTGTGTATGAATACACAAACAATACATACATGCTTTCAATTGTGTAATTTAAGTGATCTAGTAGCTTTGCTTTGGAAGTTCAGTTCATGCTAGAAATGTGTTTTGGAGTTTGTACGTGTTTTGTCTCTAGGTGCCACCGCATATATTTATATATAAACATATATATATATAAAACCACTTTTTTAACGTTAGTAATTCCTTTTGTGCATAATTTTAAATTATTGTTAATAATAAATTAATTAAAGCAACAAAACAATCTGAAGAGCCGGTTCGGAGCCGAAAGAGCCGGCTCTTTTTAGTGAGCCGAACCGAAAGAGCCGGATCTCTAAAAAGAGCCGGAAATCCCATCACTATACCATAAGTCATCCTTGCGGGGGTTGTCGGAACTGTATGCGCAGTCGCACTAAGGACAGATGTGCTCAGAGGCATGCCCCGTAACGTGTATGGGAGCAGTCTGTCGCGGCAGGAATAAGTTGTACAAAGTCCATGTAAGTTACGATAATACTTTGATAAGTATGATAAGTGTGTTTCTAATGTAAGGTATGATGCTGCGTTTGCATTGTGAGCTATCTGAAAACCTTTTTATTCTGTACTTACATTACTTACATCCATGTGCTATTTTTTAGCTAGACGTGTGTCATGCAAGCTAGCAGCACCCCATGAGAAACGGACCGAAGTGTTTAAGTGTTTACCGGAGTTTTGCACCCTTGGCAAGCGGACTGAGGTATGTGATGAGAGGTGATCTGTTGTTATATTTTATTTAACCGAACTGTGTAACCCCTTTTGTTTTATTTAATCTGTGACTGTATATCTCAGAATTACTTGTTTTGAACTTACCTGAATTAACTTAAGCTCATTGTTGTTATTGCTCATTGTTATTAGTTCAAAAAGTCCTGTATGGGTATCAATTTTTTCTTATTTTATAGTTTTCACGGTGCTCAACGTCCAGAGAATGAGCCGTGTGTGGAGAGGAAATAAATGGCTGCACCCGTTAGAGACTCTTCTGTCGTTCTTGATGCCAAGGGCTGCTACATGCGTACCAAACCGAAAGCACTGTATCGAACGGTTCAATATCGATACGAGTATTGTTGCACCCCTAATAGATATATATATATATATATATATATATATATATATATATATATCAGTGATCTACAAGATGGCGCCGATTATGGCAGCCTCGTCGCGAGCTCCCCCAAGCAACAGCTTTTTTCTGTGTTTAATTTTACTTTTCCTTCATTTTTTCGCGAGTAGCACATGTCTCCTTGTGTACAACCGACAAACCTTACTGGACATAAAAGACGGTCTTTCTTATAACTTTCCGGAGTTCAAGTTTTGCAACACGGACGCTCCGTTTGCAGACCCCCCATTCATCTCACCTGAGACGCCTTTGTTCTCTGGCCCTGGAGGCCGCAAACGGCGCACTAACAGACCACCGTTACCCAGTTTATTACTGGCTAATGTGCAGTCTCTGGAGAACAAGCTGTGCGAGCTTTGGGCACGGATCTCATTCCAGCGAGAGATGCGGGACTGCTGCGTGATCTGCCTCACAGAAACCTGGCTATCGGACAAGGTACCGGACTCCGCAATACAACTACCGGGGTTCTCCGTGCATCGCGCGGACAGGTCACAGGATCTTACTGGGAAAAGCAGAGGCGGTGGTGTGTGTTTCATGATCAACAACAGCTGGTGTGATTATGCGAACGTGCACCCGGTCAAATCCTTCTGCTCACCGGACCTGGAGTACCTGATGATTAAGTGCCGGCCATTCTGGCTACCGAGGGAATTTACAGCAGTGATTATTACGGCTGTTTACATTCCCCCACAAGCCGACACTGACCGAGCACTCAGGGAACACCATGAGACCGGACAGTGTGCGCACCGCGGATGACGTCAGTGCGCACACTGTGTCTGAGGAGGATGTGCGGAGGTGCTTCAGGAAGGTGAACGCACGCAAAGCTACTGGTCCGGACGGGATTCCCGGCCGCGTCCTCAGGTCATGCGCGGCTCAGCTGGCTGGAGTGTTCACGCACATCTTCAACCTTTCCCTCTCTCTGTCTGTAGTCCCAGCCTGCTTCAAAATGGCCACCATCGTCCCTGTACCCAAATCCTCCACCATCTCCTCATTGAACGACTGGCGACCTGTAGCCCTGACCCCCATCGTAAGCAAATGCTTCGAGAAGCTGGTCAGGGACTTCATCTGCTCTGCACTACCCGACTCACTGGACCCTCTACAGTTTGCATACCGCCACAACAGGTCCACTGATGATGCCATAGCCCTGACACTACACACTGCCCTGTCACACCTGGAGAAGAGAGACACGTATGTGAGGATGCTGTTTGTAGATTACAGCTCAGCATTCAATACCATCGTTCCCTCGAAGCTGGACAGGAAACTGCAGGATCTAGGACTGAGCAGCTCCCTCTGCAGCTGGATCCTTAGCTTCCTGTCTGACAGACGCCAGGTGGTCAGACTGGGCAGCATCACCTCATCCCCCATCACACTGAACACTGGTGCTCCACAGGGGTGTGTACTGAGCCCTCTCCTGTACTCACTCTACACCTACGACTGCACGGCCACTAACAACTCCAACATCATTGTGAAGTTTGCGGACGACACTACAGTGGTGGGTCTTATCACCAATGGTGATGAGACGGCTTACAGGGAGGAGGTCAGCGCCCTGACCCACTGGTGTCAAGACAACCATCGCACCCTCAACGTCGCAAAGACAAAGGAGTTGATAGTGGACTTCCGGAGGTGCAGAGAAGTACACACCCCCATCACCATCAACGGCGCTGCTGTGGAGAGAGTGAGCAGCTTCCGGTTCCTTGGTGTACATCTGGCTGAGGATCTTACGTGGTCAGTACACACAAACAAAACAGTGAAGGCGGCGCAGCAGCGCCTCTTCTTTCTCAGGAGACTGAAAAGATTCGGCATGAGCCCCCGCATCCTCAGGACCTTCTATCACTGTGCCATTGAGAGCATCCTCACTGGATGCATCACCACCTGGTATGGCAACAGCACCGCCTACAACTGCAAAGCTCTCCAGCGAGTAGTGCGGTGCTCTGAACGGATAATTGGAGGTGAGCTTCCCTCCCTCCAAGACATCTACAGGAAGCGGTGCCTGAGGAAAGCGGGGAGGATCATCAAGGACTCCAGTCACCCCAGCCATAAACTGTTCAGACTACTTCCATCAGGAAGGAGGTTCTGCAGCATCCGGTCCCGTACCAGCAGACTGAGAGACAGCTTCTTCCACCAGGCCATCAGACTGCTGAACACTTCATAGACACCTCACCTTCACTACTGGAACTTTAACATTATGCACTCCACACTGTACAGTGATGCCACTGTTTTGCACATGTCTCAACTCTGTATATTTTTATATATTTTATTTATTGTTTACTCTATTTAATTTGTAAAATATGTGTACACACACACACACGTAGAAAAATATTTAGTATACACATCCAGAAATGCATATACTATTATATATTGTACATATATTTATTAGTTTCAGATTTAGCCATTCTTGTATTTTGCTTGTTTACATTATTGTATTTTTGCACAACTCTGTTGCTTGTGAAGCTCGCACACAAGAATTTCACTCACATGTGCTGTACCAATGTACCTGCACATGTGATGTGACAGTAAAAGTGATTTGATTTGATTTGATTAGATATATTTTCTAAGGTATGCTGCATTTATTCATTTATTGCTGCCCTGTATACTTTGCTACTGTAAAAATATGAACTTCCCTCCATCTAGTTTTTTCCTGCTCACTGCTTACCACCAGATCACTGCACAAAAGGTCAGACATCTTGGTTTGCCTACTTCATCTCACGCCTTGACACTCCCGTGGTTGCTTCCCCTCAGAGAGTACTACCCCCTGCTTTCTCAGTAAGAATTATCTCTAGTAAATACTCAGCTCACTTCAAATTTAATACTCACTCCCTTCCTGATTCCTGAGTCAATAAAGCCTTGTATTCTTGTGAAAACTACTGTCTGCCTTTGGATCCACACCACACCACGCACCAGTCTCTCAGCCTTCTGACAGGTTGTGCACTCAATAAGCTCCAACTGTGAAAATCTGTCATCAATAGAAGATACCCACCTCTAAAAATAGCCAGTATATAGCAGGGGCCAGTATCTGTAGAACAAGTTGTCTGCCACTCAGAACATCAGTGGACTGATCCCCGACTCCTCTATGTGTGGAAGTATCCTTGGGCAAGAGCCCCGAGATTTCCCTGATGCATCTGTGGGGATGTGCATGTGAATTTTACATAACAAGTAGTCAAAGTTTATGACTATGACTCTTTGACTTATGCTGTATGATTAGGTAAATGCGACTTACACACCTGGCGAAGATCAAGGACAAAACTCAAGTATCTAGTCACTAATGTACAGCTGTTCAGCTCTTTTTCTAAAAGTTTGCTTTCACCAGACTGTAAGCATAGTAATCACCCAAAAGAATATCTCTCTCTTCTCTCTCTCTTGCTATATATATCTGTATATAGAGATATATCCAAAACACTGCTTAATTACTTTTTGTTTTGTTCAATGTAAAAAAGTTGCTGTCTGGTTGACAAATTGTAACAAGGGCAAAAGTATATTCATGGTAAATGGACTGGTTCTTATATAGCGCCTTTCTACTATAACTGAGCACTCAAATTGCTTCATACAACTTGTGCTTTACACATCCAATCATCCACACACCGGTGATGGCAGCTACATTGTAGCCACAGCCACCCTGGGGCGCACTGACAGAGGCGAGGCTGCCGGACACTGGCGCCACCGGGCCCTCTGACCACCACCAGTAGGCAACGGGTGAAGTGTCGCCCAAGGACACAACAACTGAGACTGTCCAAGCTGGGGCTCGAACCGGCAACCTTCCGATTACAAGACGAACTGCCAACTCTTGAGCCACGATCGCACTTTGGCTCAAGCACTTTTTTCTTTGCTCTTTCCAGGTAAGTGCTTTTTATCATTCATCTAACATTCACACACATTCATACTCCAGGCTTTGAGGTCAATGTATTTTTTTTCTGATGACATTTTCACTTATTTTAAATATGAATTACACTGTGATATGGTCTCGTTCTAACGTAGCACCTCCCTACTCTATCTAAGCACTCAAACTGCTTTAAACAACATGTCTCATTCACCCATTCAAAGAAGCACTTTTTTCTATGCTGAAGTGCTTTCTGTCTAACGTTCACATTTATACTCTGATGGATACAGAAAGCAACTTAGTATCTTGCACAAACATATTTGGCAGGCAGACTAGAACAGGGATCGAAACATAAACCTTCTAATTAGTAGGTGGCCCGCTCTCTCGTTGGCTAGGATTGCATATTATTGCCTGTATGAGTCCTCATTTGTAAGTGTAACAAAACCTGTTTCATTCTCACCATTGGGTGAGATGTGGGCCTCGCCTCTCACCCTATGGTAGCTAGGATGGGTTCCAGGTTCAACAGTAAGTGCAGTCATTAAGTAAGGTGCGTCAATGTCGGAAAAAATGTGTGTCATTCCTCTAGCCTTTGCATCCCTCCTTCTCTTTCACCTCTGTCTGGTGGCCTCCCTCTTTTCTCTTCTGTGCTTTGCTACCCAGCCTTCTTCTGTCTCTTCCTTCATTATGCCTCATTATTATCCTGATGAAGAGTAAGTAAGGCCATTCTTCCCTTCCATCCATGTCTCTGTCCCTCCTTTCTTTCCAGTTAAATAAACATATGGGTGGCTCTGCCTTCATGAACCTGCTCACCTCTGCTTTCTTGCCCTCCCTCCTCATGTTTTTCTGGCTCATTAGTATGCAAAAGAAACAATAATATTCCTTGATGTGCCTCCCACATTCTCCTGCTCACTACTGAGCAATTTGTTCACCCTTTCCCTTCTGCTCTTTACTTTTTCTTCCACTGTAAACAAAGTCCATAATGTAATAACCAATACCAAAATTTAATTTCTCTGAGGCCATGTGGGAATAAAGAGTTAATGAGATCAGATAACAGATGTTGTTTCCAGTGGTTGTTTTTGCCCAGTCCATAGGGATTGTCTTTATTTTGCCTTTTTCAAAATTACACTACTCTTGTCTGACTTTATTTCACTTTTGAATTAAGGAGCAAAATGAAAAGAGGTTTCACAAATCATTAAAATCATATCAGTAAATAGAATTAGTACAAAATTGGTTATGTTGCATAGTTCAGTTTACTAATGTAAACTTGAAGTAGACAGAGATGTAACCTGAGCCAATTGATCTTTAGGTCTTTATAACTCGTTAATTTCCGGTGTCAGAGCCAGACCTGAGCCATAGTCATAGACTGTATTAAAAATGGCCACTATGACATTGCATAGTAGTCTGTAGATGATTGTATTCAAGTCTCAGGTTTGGCAAAATGTGGCAATATTTACAATATTTTTTCATATATTTATGATGAGATGGCTGAGCTTTGGTTTTATCAGTAAATACTAGTTTAGAGTATTGTGTCCATCCATACATCCATAAATTGTGTCATAAAACGTGATGCTGACTTTAGCTAAAAAAAGAACAAGCTTAAAACAAAAGCTGTTTACTGAAGTAACTAAACAGACAAGAGTATATTTTAGTAAATCTAACTAGTTATCAAGATGGACTGTCAAATAACCTGTTTTGTGTGTGTGCGTGTGTTTATGTTGCTGTAGACTGTATTTTTAAAACAAGTCATTGTAATGAACTTGTTTTATAAATGCAGTCTGAATGTTTGTTTTATTTAAATAAAGGTTGAAAACTGAACAGAGGGTGAACATACTGACCAGGTGATTATATGTCAGGGTTGTTTTTGTATCTGCTGCCCCCGAGTGGCCAAATTAAGTTGGGTCAAATAAAATGACTGTCAACCAATGAAACGTCAACAATTATCAGCTTGTTTACTGGGCATTTGACAGCTGAAACTGGCTAACCTGTGTTTTTTGTGATTTTTTTTTTTATATATATCTAAAGATTTAGTGTAAGATTTCTTGAGCCTAACCAGGCTCCTCGTTCACACAGCATGTCTATACCGTAATTAATAGAGGTCTCTCTCTCTCTCTAGGACCCGTATCACCTGCTGATTCCCCCAAGCCTTGACGTCAGCGCTATAAGCGATAGAGATCGCCGGTGTTCTGGGAATCCATCCTACCCGTTGTTTCTACGCATGCGCACAACACGAAATTCAATGGCGAAGCATCCTACCTCTGTGAATATGAGCTAGAAGCATAATTTTACAGCTAGAATTCAGTGGCAATCATCTTACTTTTGTTAATAACAGCTACACACATACCATGCTACCTTTGTGAATGTGACCTACAAGCATACTTTAACGGCTAAAATGAAGTGGCAAACCGTCCTGGCTTTATAATTACGAGCTACAAGCATACTCTGATGGGCAAAGTTAAGTGGCAAACCGTCATACCTACTTATATTTGTGCTGGAATGACCCTGTGACAGCAGAAATGTGCATAAACTACTTACAGTAGGACGTTTTGCCAAAGTAGGACGTTTTGTCAGAACCGGCACTCGGCGGCGGCTGTTCCCACAGGCGCAGCGTCTGGCTGCAGTAACAACACTGCTGGGACTTGCCCGACCGACTTTCGCATTCGACCTCCAAACAGCGTGAGGGACGGATACATCAAAACATTCATAGGACACCCACACACACCCTCCCCTTGTTTCGAGCCCTCTTCGCCTCTCCAGTCCCGCCATGGCGTCTGCTGTACCCGAGACGGAGGGGTCAGCGCGAAGCTCCCCACTGACACCGCTGAAGCTTGTCGGGCTGGTGTGCGTCTTCCTGGCGCTTTGCTTGGACATAGGAGCCGTGATGAGCCCGGCTTGGGTGACTGCCGACGACCAGTACTACCTGTCCTTGTGGGAGTCCTGCTGGAAGCCAGCGAGTAGCGAGAACTGGCAGTGCAGCAGCACGCTGGACTCAGGTAATGAATGGAAGGGGGTATCGATGTTGTTTGGGTTTATGAAAAAATAAATAAATAAAATCACCTGTTTCAGGTAAGATGTTAGAGCGTGGTTATCTTTTCTAATGTGCACTAACAGGAGCTTTGTGTAACAAAGAGCTGTTCGTAATAACAGCGAAAACTGATGCTGAAGCTGATCATAATAAAGGAGTTGTGGTGGAGAATACCCAGATCCTGTCGACTCTAATAGCCAGAGAAAGTTATCATCCTGGCTCGTACTCTGACTGCCCACTGCCATAAGACAGCGTCCCCCTGACACAGCTCGCCAGTCTCTGTCTCTTCTGAGATCTCCAGATGAATTATTGTGAGGGTAAAGTGGATGTCTTATGTACGGTTAGAGCTCACTTCACAATGCGTTTGTAAATGCGATAGCTTAAACGTGATAACTAAGATGTTGTTCAGCACACACGATAGCTGGAACCAACAAGTCAGGGAGCTGTATAAAATTACATTAGACTTAAAACAATAAAGATTAATGATCTGAAACTTACTCGACAACTATTTTTTGATAATCTGAAAATAATATACTATTAAACTGCAAAACACCCACTAGCTTTTTATTCTTTACTGTAAGCATTTGTTTTCTTTGTCTGTTTTTTAGGCAATTAATTTGCGTGATTTCGAAAGTGCCACAGCTGTCACCTGCACTTATGGATGTTGCCACTTGTCAGTTCTAAATGAATTAATTTGTCAACAATATACAAAAAAGGAAGGTGTAGTGGAGGGGAGAAGTGCTGGCTCACAGCTAATGACTTCATCCTATCTCACTCTTTTAATTTTTATCCCCATTCTATAGTTGTTGGGAACGCGTCCTTGTTCTCAGGTCCAGGAGAGGTCTTGCACTTCTTGGCAAGAGAGTATTGGTTGATCATCAATGTTGGATTTGTTTCCAGGGCAACAACAGTTCACACGCATTGTTTTAACTAAATTGAAAGTGGCTGTATTTACAGCCAGTGTGAAAGCAGGAGCTTACTGGGGTATTAAAAAATCTTCAAAATCTTCTGTCGCATAGATACATCTTCCTGGAACCAATCCAGAAGTCTACGCTGCTCTCTCTGTGGGTGGGATGAGATCACGAGTGTGTGTGTGTGATGGATTGTGTGTCTGTCTTTGTGTGACAAAAAATCTGTATGTCAGCGTTTAAATCAGTGTGTGTGTTTTGGGCCAATCAGAAGCTACCATGTTGAGATGACCTATTTCTGGACATTCTCCTCAGAAGCCCAGCTGAATATTTCATGTCACACTCTGATTTCTCTGTAGTTGCATCTCCATTCCATCTCCCCCTGGACCTGGGAACACACACATTCACTTAATGTTTGTGTGAGTGTCTCATCTTTTCTTCACACACACACACACACACACACACACACACACACACACACACACACACACACACACACACACACACACATTCACTCTCAGAGACCTAACCAGTTCTCCTTAATTAGATATCCATTGCGAAGGTTCTGTGTCGTATGAGTATCTTTCCACCACAAATATTGATCTTAAATATACATCACACCCTTTATGTGTCAGTTGCTCTTGCTTTCCCTTGCAGTTTCTCTTTTCTGCTCGTCATTTACAATCACGTTTTAATTTCTTTTCATATTGAAGTAAATCTGAACTCATCATTGGGAAAATGCTTTCTTCGCCTCCTTTGTTCTTGAATATGTAGCTACAGTGGGCAGATTTGCAGCATACTCACTGAGTTGGATGTCGACATTTCACAAAGTTAGCTGAGTTGAATAGTATGATTAAATCTGCCTGATCTACTCAAAAAGAAAAACAGATACAGCATCAAAATCACCTGCCAATGTATGTGTAGGTCCACCTCACCCACACACAGTTCTGTAACCTGGATAAACCTCCTTGTTCTCCTCTGAAACTCAACCTGCATCACTGACATTCAACCATATCTCCTATTGGGCTCCATCTCCTTCATCGCAGCCTTCCCTTCTTTTGGTTGTACCCTTCTCAAGCTCCTTGTGGAGTCCCATCTAATCTGCCGATGCTGTCCACCAGCACCAGCAAAACCCACTTAAGGATCCCATCTCCTCAACACTGGCAGAGGAGATGGGACCCTCCTGTCTCCAGCTAAGCTCCCAGGTGGGCTGTGCTGCTTGCATTTGTCCAGCCTCCCCAGTCAGTAAGCCCACCTTGTGGTTGTGTCTCCACTGCTGGTTTTCACCTTTGCTTCCCTTTTGCTGCCTCCCAGCCAAGTGGGCCCCCTTTTCTCATGTTACGGGAAGTCTTCGCTGCCTCCATCAACAGTTACAAGAGGGACCTCTGGAGAGACCTCTGCTCCGCCTCCAGATTCTCCCCAAAAACAGCTCAGTCTCCACTGCTGGCCTCCTAGCCTGCGCTCAGAACTGGTGATATGTCTTTTATTTACATAAAATACTTTTAATTCAAACATTGATTTGGGTCCAGATTGAAATTTTCTCAAATTTGATGGATGTTTGACAATTATGACACATGGGTTGATACAGTTAGCTGTATCAATAATTGCAGTTGCAATTATAAGCATATCCCTTCTGTCATAGTTTGGTCAGGATTCCCTTGTGTCTTAGTGCAATGCACTAAGTGACCCTTCAAGATAATTTCACAACCTGGAATATGGTCGTAAGCTCTTCAGCAGAACTCCCTCACTGTCTGAGAGAGAGAGAGTGCAAGAGCACATGAAACTGGAAAATGTAGGGGAAGCTCACTGCAAATTGGAAAAGTTTCCCATGTGATCAAGACATCATCAGAAGCACGTTCTGAAAAGTCAAAAACCAAAGTCTAAAAATGGCAGATGCTTTGAGGATTGCTACTGGGTCACATGTTGTCATGAACTTTATTGACTCAGAATTAGCTCTGCAGCTCTTTCTGAATCTGGACCCCTTACCTCATGCCCTGCGTGTCGCCGCCTTGTCAGGACAGTGTCTTCCCGACATTACGCACGTTTCCAAAACCTGGCACACTGTCAGAGATTTGATTTTTGTTTTCCGAGCCACTCAAACACCGCTAGTTTTGGGGCATCCCTGGCTTCAACAACACAACCCACATATCAATTGGCAGAAGGGATGCATCACTGGGTGGGCGGAGGAGTGCCACATGACTTGCCTAAAAACTACCTCCACTTCCAGCTGGGTGGCCTCTCCATCGGAGCCGCCAGCGTCTTCCGACTTAGCCAACGTTCCCTCGGTTTATCATGACCTTGCTGAGGGTTTTCGCAAAGACCTTGCACAGTCACTCCCTCTGCACCATCCTTACGACTGTGCTATTGACCTGCTCCCCGGCGCTCCATTGCCAACCAGTCGTCTCTATAGCCTCTCCCTCCCTGAGCGAGAGGCTATGGAGAAATACATCTATAAATCCCAGATAACACACACCAATTAGTTAAACTGCAGGAATGTCTTAAAGACATAAAGACCTGGATGGCCGCTAACTTTCTGCTTCTTAATTCATATAAAACTGAGGTTATTGTACTCGGCCCTGAAAATCTTAGAAATATGGTATCTAACAAATATGTAAGACTTTCTTACATTTCTTTCTTCCATTTGTGCAACATCTCTAAAGTTAGAAATATCCTGTCTCAGAGTGACGCTGAAAAACTAGTTCATGCATTTATTACTTCCAGGCTGGACGACTGCAATTCATTATTATCAGGAAGTCCTAGAAACTCCCTGAAAAGCCTTCAGCTAATCCAAAATGCTGCAGCAAGAGTCCTGACAGGGACTAGAAAGAGAGAGCAGATTTCTCCAGTATTGGCTTCCCTTCATTGGGATTCGGGAGACAGACACTATCTCTACTTTTAAGTAGGGCTGGGTATCGCCACTGATTTTTAGAATCGATTCGATTCCGATTCACAAGGTCCCGAATCAATTCGATCCACAATTCAATTCGATTCGATTTGAATCGGGGAAATTTTGCCTCAGACAGTCAGAAATATTATAATTCTGATTACATATCAGTACATTTCCATATTTTATATATCTATAAAAAGAAAGCTGACATTTGCGAGACTTTATCAAAGGTGTAAGCAACACAGCAAATGCCTTTGTGTAGCTGAGGATAAAACACAGAAAAACGTGAAGGAGATTTTCCTGGCCTGGGATTTTATACAAATATTCTGCAGTAGATCAAAAACGAAAGAAAACCATTACCGTAATCAACATATGAACATTAGCTGATGCTGCTGAAGTGAAGCAGAGCAAAGTTGCAGAGGCTTTATTAGAGACACAGCCAAGTGTTTTGCAGTTTTGCGTAATTTTAAAAAGTTTAAATTTGTTCAGCAGCCTATTGAATGGTAGAAATGAGGCTTTCTTTTCAGAAGTAAGTAAAAGGAAAAAAACAGCGGCCGACAGCGCTGTAAACAACAGAAGACTTGTGCATAATAAGCAAACAAATAATGCAGAAAACTGATTTTTAGACGGGAAACTGTTCTTGAGGTACAGAGAGAGAGAGAGGGAGAGACCCCGAGCTCTGCATGAAGTGTGATTTTATCCTGGTGGAAGCAAAACAGCAAAAGTCAGAGGGAATTCACGACGATGTCTATGTGAAGCGTAGTTTGGATCTTCTTTTGCTGCTGGTTCAGTCAATATTGTTTGGAGAGAGATAAAACTAACAGCTTCAGAATCGGCGCAAAAAGGACAGAAACACAAAGTGCAGACACACCGAAACATCAGAATCAGCGGTTCTGCTGGAGGTTTCTTCCTGTTAAAAGGGAGTTTTTCCTTCCCACTGTCACCAAAGTGCTTGCTCATAGGGGGTCATATGATTGGTGGGTTTTTCTCTGTACATGTCCAATATAAAGCGCCTTTAGGCGACTGCTGTTGTGATTTGGCGCTATATAAATAAAATTGAATTGAACTGAATTATATACCTAATGTATACAAAATAGCAGAACTTGAGCCTAGATTACTATAGTCACTTAATTGTAGTGATTTAATTGGAAATCAGATTTGTCTTGTTTCACAATAAGTCAGTGTGAAGACGTAAAACCTTGTATAAATGCTGTCTGGCTCTTTGTTGTGTTATATTTTCCTTTGCTTCATCATTACTGTCCTTTCCTCCCTAAAGGATTTAGCGATACATTTCTAATGTTAATCATTACCCCTTTGTAGTTTTACCATTCTTCCCTTCCCTCACCCCTCCCATCTCCATTTCTCTGTTCTGTTTTCTCGTGGGTCAAACTTCTCTAGTATTTCCTTCACACCCTTCTCTCTTTCCCCTTCCACTCTCCTTCTTCAGCTCCATCTCTGCTCTCAGTGAGCCCCCCAGAGACGCCTGTTCTATTTGTAGTGGCTGAATGAAGAATGGGAAATGATGTGGCATACAGCTCTATGGCAGACAGACAGTGAATCCACCACCTAAAACCCCAACTACCATAGTCAACACATCTACACACACACACACACACACACACACACACACACACACACACACACACACACACACACACACACACACTCTGGGAGTATGTTAGGAAAAGGCATTTGCACGGTCCGAAAACACACTCGAGCTTTGTGTGGTGTCATAAATGACACAAAGATGGGGGGGTGGAGGAATGCTAGCGGCTGAAGGCTAAAATCTCTCTCCCTCTCGCTCTCTCATTCATATATATTGTTCTGCCTTTTATAAGGTAAACTGGTTATTACGGTTGTAAACTGCCCTAGAGCTCCCTCTAGTGGCTGCTTTGTAATATAGGTTTGACTACTTTGGGAAAGGAAAAATGAGACCGTGAAAAATTCAAAGATGGCAGAAAGTGATGCAGAAATGTTATTGTTCTAAGCTGATACAGACCTTAAAATGTTTATGCCTTGGACAACATATGTCTGTAAGTATGAGTGACGATAAAATAATTATTATCTTTTGTTTTGTGTAAAATGGTACGATAATTTGTACATTTGAAAGTTTTATCTTGTTAGCTTGCAGTAAGAGTGTAACAAGCTAGTTTATACACACACCCAGCACGCCCCTGCGGGCGGTTTATTGTGTATCTGGAATGAATTTTAGGTCTCTACGTCCATCCCATGGGGAATGGGAGCAAAAACAAAAGTGTTGCGTTTATATTTTTGTTCAGTGTGTATATGTGTATGTATATATATATATATATATATATATATATATATATATATATATATATATATATATATATATATATATATATACATATATCTATCTATAAACAAAAAAAAAACCACCCAGCACGCCCCTGCAGGCGGTTTATCCTTCAAGCTCGGGTCCTCTACCAGAGGCCTGGGAGCTTGAGGGTCCTGCGCAGTATCTTAGCTGTTCCCAGGACTGCGCTCTTCTGGACAGAGATCTCCGATGTTGTTCCCGGGATCTGCTGGAGCCACTCGCCTAGCTTGGGAGTCACCGCACCTAGTGCTCCGATTACCATGGGGACCACCGTTACCTTCACCCTCCACATCCTCTCGAGCTCTTCTCTGAGCCCTTGGTATTTCTCCAGCTTCTCGTGTTCCTTCTTCCTGATATTGCTGTCATTCGGAACCACTACATCGATCACTACGGCCGTCTTCTTCTGTTTGTCTACCACCACTATGTCCGGTTGGTTAGCCACCACCATTTTGTCCGTCTGTATCTGGTTATGGCGTTCCATGTATGCCTTGCCTGCTAGCATCTTGCACCCTGCTGTTATGTGCTGGATTGTCTCTGGGGCATCTTTACACAGCCTGCACCTGGGGTCTTGCCTGGTGTGATAGACCCCAGCCTCTATGGATCTTGTGCTCAGAGCTTGTTCTTGTGCTGCCATGATTAGTGCCTCTGTGCTGTCTTTCAGTCCAGCTTTGTCCAGCCACTATTAGGATTTCTGGATATCAGCCACCTCCTCTATCTGCTGGTGGTACATACCGTGCAGGGGCCTGTCCTTCCATGATGGTTCCTCGTCCCCCTCTTTCTTGGGTTTCTGCTGCCGGAGGTATTCACTGAGCACTCGGTCAGTTGGGGCCATCTTCCCAATGTATTCTTGGATGTTCCTTGTCTCATCCTGGACTGTGGTGCTGACACTCATCAGTCCCCGGCCCCCTTCCTTCCGCTTAGCGTACAGCCTCAGGGTGCTGGACTTGGGGTGAAACCCTCCATGCATGGTAAGGAGCTTTCTTGTCTCGATGTCAGTGGCTTCTATCTCCTCCTTTGGCCAGCCTATTACCCCAGCAGGGTACCTGATCACGGGCAGGGCGTACGTGTTGATGGCCCGGATCTTGTTCTTACCGCTCAGCTGACTACTCAGGACTTGCCTGACCCTCTGCAGGTACTTGGTGGTTGCAGCTTTTCTAGCGGCCTCTTCATGGTTCCCATTCGCCTGCGGGATCCCCAGGTACTTGTAACTGTCCTCTATGTCTCCAATGTTGCCTTCTGGTAGTTCAATCCCCTCAGTTCTGACTACCTTCCCTCTCTTTGTTACCATCCGACTACACTTCTCCAGTCCGAACGACATTCCAATGTCATTGCTGTATAGCCTGGTAGTGTGGATCAGTGAATCGTCATCCATGTACAGGAGGTGGCTGACAACTGCTCCGTTCCGTAGTCGGTATCCGTAGCCAGTCTTGTTAATGATCTCACTGAGGGGGTTCAGGCCTATGCAGAACAGCAGTGGGGACAGAGCATCTCCTTGGTAGATCCCGCACTTGATGGTGACTTGTGCTATGGGCTTGGAGTTGGCCTCTAGTGTTGTACGCCACATCCCCATTGAGTTCCTGATGAAGGCTCTCAGGGTCCTGTTGATCTTGTACAATTCTAGGCATTCCAGTATCCAGCTGTGGGGCATTGAGTCATAGGCCTTCTTGTAATCAATCCAGGCAGTGCACAGGACAGGTACAAAGTTTGGGATGAAACTGCAGCAATAACCAAAAACAACCTCACCTCTTTTATGGCCTTAGGACATAGGCAGGATGTGATGCCTGTTGTCTTCTACACGTGGGGGCGCACCTGCCCGCCTTTCACGTGGTACCCCAGATTCTGTACCTCACTCTGTCCAAGCGCATACTTCTTCGGGTTGGCCATAAGCCCCGGCTGCCTCAGGGACTCCGGGACCCGCTGCATATGCTCTGCCCAGCTGTCCAGGAGAAAACACATTCGCAAAACGCTATTAAAAAGTGGCAACATCCACTCTCTGGGCTTGTGTGAGATTGTCATCGCAATGGAGGAAAGCGGAGGAGGTGGAATTAGCACCTCTGTCCCCAACTCATCTCTCTCCTTCACCAAGCTCACCATAGAAGTGGTTTCACCTTCTCTCCATGCTCTTAGGAGGTTGAGGTGATATATCTGTGTAACCAGTAGGGATGGGTATCGAAAACCGGTTCTTGTTGAGAACCGGTTCCCAGTGTTTCAATTCCTTGGAATCGTTTGCCATTTTTGCAAACGATTCCCTTATCGATTCCAGTCGCCCCGAATGACGTCACCACGTTGCGGAGCGTCATTTACCTGGCAGGAAACACGGCGCCTAAGCGGCTCAAACGCTCAAAAGTTTGATTATACTTTATGAGAACCGATGACAACAGGGCAACTTGCAAAGTAGATATTTCATTTAAGGGAGGAAACACTACGAATATGCAAAAGCATTTGCTCACAAAACACGCGATGACACGCGTTTTTAATTCCGCTCCGGACTCGTGACTCTCAACCCAGCAGCAGCGCTAACGTTTGCACGTCCTCTCCCGTTAATGCGGCAGGTAAATAATCAACTAACAGTGCATATTATGTTAGCGCAATCTGCCTTATTACAAAACCTGCTATTACTGTGCGTTGCATTTAGTGACCATGATGAGAGAGACAGACAGAGTCTGGCTGGCGCTCGCTGGCAGTTCTCGCTGCAGTCTACCGGTAGCGTCTCCTTTCAGGCCAGGATAGACTAATGTCACCGAGCAGTGTCTAAGTTTGTGGTCAAAGGCTTGCACCCATTTGCCACAGCAGATGCCCCCGATTTTTGGTAAGTGAATGTGTTTAATTGTGGGCAGGGACATTACTGGATATTCTTGTGTAATTGCTACAGAATAATTTATGTTATACTTTGTTATTGCTACAGAAGAATGTTGCAGCTTTAAGGCAGGGATGACTCCTGGAGTTGCTTTCTCACTGCATATGCTTTATTTCACAATCAGATCGATTCGATAACAAAAACATACAGCAGCTCCTCTCCTACTCCTAGCCCTTCGCTGCGGTGGAAAAAAGACCGACTTCAATCCCCTTCAAGGAACATACGTACAAAATAGTTTTCCTGATACACCAATGGGGCGTTCAATGCCATCTTGTAAATATGAGTACTCTGGCAGAGTAACAGTTCAAATGAAAAATACACCAGAACAAACAAGCAAACAAAAAAAGAAGTGTGGGGTACCTTTGAACCAATGAACAAAGTATAACAATTTATACTTTTTAACATAACCCGACCCCGTCAATATGTGATATGTCTCACAAGAATATTTATTTTATTATTTTACATTTACAATTTTTTTTCCTGGGGACCCTGTGACACCCCATTGAAGAGCCGTAGGCTGGATCGCTCAAGATCTCACTGTTGGGTTTGTAAGGCCATGTTACTCCTAAATTTCTATCTTGTTCAAAGAGAAGATATAAAACAAAGCTCTGAGCTAATCGACCTTAGTGTTCTCCTTTTTAAAAAAAAAAGAAGAAAGAATCGATAAGAGAATCGATAAAGAATCGAATCGTTAAACAGAATCGAAAATGGAATCGGAATCGTTAAAATCTTATCAATACCCATCCCTAGTAACCAGCCCATCAGTTTGAGGGCAGTAGACGCCGGTACAAACAGATTTAAGGCCCAATAATTTATACCATTCTTCTAGTGTGTGAGACATGAACAATGTGCCCTGGTCAGTCAGCATCAGAATTCCTACTCTGGAGCACGATTGGTGCACATCCACCCGGATGCCTGGCCAATAAATTCGGGCCATTATTCATTTCAGAGTTTTATATATCCCATGTGACCAGCCACTGGGTTGTAATGAGCCACCAGGAAAATAATTTTCCGGCAACTTTTCGGCACAAATAACGGTGTGTGTTCTTCCTTTGTGTGAGTGTCGTGTCTGTCCCTAATCAATACAAAAGCGCTGTTTCAGGGCGAACCTTTTGATCATCAGTTTTCATCACTTGGTCAAAGTCTGTGCAGACCATCCCACTGCTCCATGTTTGACAGTTGATACCACATACTGTGAAACCATCCTTTCGCCTACTTGACAGCGTACAAAGATCCTGAGTGCTGAACTGAAGGTTTCAAATTTTGATTTATCAGTCCATAATACCTTCTTCGAGTCTTCAGTAGTGCAATGGGAGTGTTTCATGGCCCAGGCAAACCTCTTTGTCTTATTCTGACATCTTAGCAATGGCTTTCTTGCAGCAACTCTTCCTGTCAAACCTGCAGCTCAAAGTCTTCACTTCACAGTTGAAACTGAGACCTGAACTCTGACCTTGATCAACCTTAAGATCAAGATCAGAGTTCAAGTTTTCTGAAAATCTTGTGAATGCAATAACTTCAGTAGGAATTCAACTAGGATTTTCAAATTTATACCATCAGTGCATCTACTAGGAGGCTGAGGGGTAGCACTGGCAGCCACCAGTGTGTTTGCCTTTAAGGAGTGTGTGTGTGTGTGTGTGTGTGTGTGTGTGTGTGTGTGTGTGTGTGTGTGTGTGTGTGTGTGTGTGTGTGTGTGTGTGTGTGTGTGTGTGTGTGTGTGTGTAAATGAGAGCAAGAAGAAGGCAGTGAATATGCTAATTCCAACAACTGTCTTTTTTTGTAAATATGTAACAGTGAATATGTAAATTACCATGAATATTTGGTCCTTTACAAAAACTATAATTTGTCTCGTGGGTTTTTTCCTTGTTGGCTGTCTCAAAGCTGGTACTGGTGAAGGTCTATCTAGCAACAGAAATCCTTATTAGTATGGTAAGTTTGTTTAAGCCAACAGAAAATATAATTTTAACATTTGTGTGATGTGTCTGTGAAGGTTTGTGTGATGTTTATCCTTAATTGGCAGGAAAAACAATTTATACCCTAATGAGTGAAAATTTTTACTGATTGTGTTTCTTACCTGTGTTTTCTCCGAAGGGTGTTCAGGCCAGAAGAGTCCTTCCTAAATGCCTTTTAAATCTTAGCACCAAGTTGTTGAAGAGGGGTGTAACACGTCTGGCTACTGTTTGACCCAGCACAACACACACAATGGTCATAGCAGTAATTAACTGTGAATCTTTATAGTGCTTATTTCTAGCTGTTGCAGCCACTCTTTCTCTCATCTGCCCAGCTCACTGCAATTGCTCCCGTGCAACTCTCCTCTCTTTCCCAGCGCGCTGATGAAATAGTAGAGGCATGATTCGACAATCAGTGGCAACTGCGCTGGCCAGCCTCCCCTGATCTTGTTGCACCACCCCTCCCCTTCAGCTGAGCCAACCACACCCCACCACATACCCCCATCAACCGACTTTACATTGGAGAGCCATCCAGCCTAGCCTACTGGCCCTAGATGGTCATCACAAAGAAGAAAGGATGAAATAGTTGAATTTGACACTTCAGTCCCCAGGTCATCTTAATCCTTTGCTAAGCTCACCAGAGGAACGGATTCCACCTCTCTCCATGTTTTAAGGAGGCTGAGGTGAAATACTTGTGTGGCTCCACCCCTTCATAGCCAACATCCTCCCCTCGCCATGTAACCACGAAGGTTCACAAGGCACTTTATCTCCCTGTGAAAATGGTCTGAGTTTATCCCCTCTTTTGTATAGTTGCTGCTAACCTTTCTGGACCTGGAGAAGATTTTCACGTGATAACCTTCCTAATGTGTGTAGCTCTGCTCTCAGATGTTTTACTCAGGCTTCACCATCTCATCAGTCTGCTGGTGATGGATGCTGACGTACAAGAGCAAATGGTTCAAGCGTCCCACCGTTATTGCTATCATGTACACATATTATGCATATATTCATTTGTTTGACTATTGATATTGAAACAGGTTTTAATTATGTCGGTGCCGTTGTTGTTCAGTTACTTTTTATTTGCACTGCAGTATGGGACAATAATTAAGAACTACACTTTAGGTATTAGCAGAAGCTCATAGCCAAAGTAAACAGTTATTCTCATTTTTTTACTATTATCTTACCATGTAAATTTCATCTTCCTCCGTCTTTTCTTCACTTCTCCACACCTAGTGCTAGCAGCAGCAGGCTACTGTGACAATGAGGCATGGTTACTAGTTGTTGCTGGTACTACTGTTCACGGTGTAGCAGGCACCTTGTTTTCTCTCAGCTAGCATGTTTTCTCTCAGCTCTCCAGCTTCTTGCCACGTCTTGCACACTAAACGTTTTTTACAAAGTGCATGAGCACTCATCAAAGGTAAGGGAGGGACCAATTGAATTAAGAGATCTGACTGGGCAATTCAGTGCCAGTAATGAAAATGAATGAATGGCCTGCTGTCAGTGCTTGTACAGCTGATGCGCAGGCGACCCATTAACCCAAAAGTGCCTTGGTCCACCAGGAAAATGTATTCAGGGCTGGACTGGTAATCTGGCATACTGGGTGAAGTTATATCCCCATGTACTCCAGTGAACTGGCCCAATTAGGTCCATGCCAATGCACTCAAATCCCACCTCCATTAATGCTAACAGGTACAAAGTTGCTTTCAGAGTGGCACACATATAACATGCATATATCTTTATATCTATATCTATATGTGCATTTTCCCACTTTTTAACAAACTGCTAACAATAGCCTAGTCTTAATTTCATTAAATGTGCTTTCTGTTTTTAAATTTAAAAACACATTTTATTTTTTAGGTTTTATGTTTGTTGCATTCTTTTAGAGACATAAATATGTAATATTGGTTGGGCTTATTTATGATAAAAACAAAAAACGTGAGAATTGTCCAGTCCAATTTTTAGGACATTAAATTATGTACATATGGAAAACAATTTGTACATTTACAATTTATGTAATTATGCACTGTAAGTGTGCTAAAATCAGTCTGTTTAATCAAGAACTATATTAAAAAAATCTGAAGTATATAAAAGCTATGATATTTAAACATTAAAAATAACCTTGTATCAGCCGTATTTACTCACTGGATTTGGTGTTGGAAGTGCGTTTCTTTAATCAACCTTTTACAGTTGTAGATGGTACAATCCTGTCAGTACAGCAATAATAAACTTGTGTTACATGCTCTCCGAGTAAGTGTTCAGAAAATGACACTGTATATCCTGCAAGCTGAAAATAAATATTATATTTATTTTTTGCTTTAAACTGAATTACAGTTGTCACCAAGATCCGTCAGCCTTTTTCTGTTTTCACATTGTCCCATTCTATTTTGTTTTCCTCCCTCTTTCTCCTTTTTCTCATGTTTTATTTCCATATACATTGCATATACATTTTTGGTAGTTCCTTTTTCAACGTGTAAAATAAAGCGAAGAGAATGATATGGTGGCAGTTATTGCAGTTATTACTTATTACACCTAATTCTGGATTTTCTTTGCAAACTCCGATGACCTGGAACATCCGACCAAAAGAAGTCACGCAACACCAACAAAACTTCTCTTTCATTTTCTGTGTCAGGTTCCTTTAAATATATTGTGGCTTCTGTTGCAGAAATTTCACAGACGGATGACAACGTTGACTTTGAACCCCATTATGAAAATAATGAGGCATATCTTGAGTCTTAATAGCACTATTTTGGGTATTGCACTCCCTTGCTATTTTTGCCCTGTTTAGTAAATCTGGCTCTATTGGGGAAGACCCCCAGTCTAATAACCATTTTTAAAGCTGGTAAAAAACTGAAAACATTATAAAATCTATGTTTCAAGATTATTTTTGCAAAAGGTTACTGGCTACAACCAGACCCATTGTTTATTTTCATAAGTATTTTTTTAAACTGGTAGTTTACTTAGTGTGGTTAACTTACAACCAAATGAAAATGCTTACCTTTCTTTTGCAGATGTTTTACTTACTTAGTCATAGTTTGTGCTGCTTTAATGGAGGCCAGTTTAAATATGCCTCCCACGGTGTCTGGAAAAAAGAAAAAGAAATAATATAAACAGAATCTAAATGAAATGACAATCATTAAGTCTGAAGTGGAGTAGGAAGAAATATAATCATCAGTTTAAGATAATGTGTTGTTTATAATAGTGATATGGTGTGTGTGCATGTGTGTGAATTATTTCAGTGTCGTTCAAGCCACAACATATAAATATGGGAAGATTTTTGATAACCTGCCAGCAAAGCTTTTTAGTCCGGGCTTTTTGTGGGCCTAGACATACTAAGTGCACTCTCTGTCTTCATATTGTTCACCACCTCTCGGTCCCCAGATCCTTTGCACTGTACTCATCTCCTGGTCCTCCCCATTCCACCTCCACTTTTCCTTTCACTATCCTCTTTTCCCATCCTGCTGGCAACCCTTTTCATTTTGCCCCCTGTCCTTGTAACGTTATACTAATTTCTGCTTTGTTTCCTTCTTCCTGTATCGGTTTTCCAGTTCCATCTTCTCTTCCGGCTCTCCGTTATTCTTTTCTATTAGTCTCATTCTTGGACACCTTCATAGTAAAATAGTTGTATATTAGTATAATAATATAAAAAGTCCTTCCCCAGTATCCTTTCTTTCATCTCCTAGTCCTTTCCTCTTTGTCGTAGTTCCATTTTCTCTTATGCTTACCTCCTTCTCAGTGTACTGAACTCACTGCTTTTGTGTTAGTTTTACATTAGTTATTTACTTGTGATTGTTTTTTTCCCCAATATAAACAGCATGGTCATAGTTTTACTCTCGCACAGTGAATGCATTTTCTGTTCTTTTACTTACTTTCATCTTACGCTCTCTCCTTTTCTTGTCCACCTTGCCCTTACAGACTGGCAGGTTGCTACGCTGGCACTGTTGCTAGGGGGTGGAGCCCTGGTGCTGATGTCATTCTTGGTTGCTCTGGTTGCTGTGTGCATTGGCACGAGACGGCGGTTCTACGCGCCTGTTGCCTTCATGCTCTTTGCTGCAGGTCAGTATACACAAGAATACTGATGTATATACCTACCTATTGTACATACCTATACATACCTCCAGGAATAATTGGAAAATTTCAATTTTGGGGCATGAAATGCTTGATTTTTCAACGCTAGATTTGCTGCTTGTCAGACATTTTTTTAAGATCTTACTGTGGGTACCAGAGAAATGGGAGAGAGCACTAAAGTGTTATTCGTTCAGAGATGGTTCACAGATTTGTAGAGTCTGTGCAACTTGTTATAATTATGAATGCAGTCAAAGCACTAATGAAAAATGAGTGCTCATGAAATCACTGGAATATGACATCATTATGGATGTGTGTGTTGAAGCGTTGTGTCTCGTCGCACAACTCTACAAACCTGTTCATCTTGATATACAGCCAAAATTGAAGTTGAACAAGTACTCTTTTGCAACAGAGGCAGGACATTGAAATTGCTGATTAATTATAATGATAATCTTCGTGGGGGCAGCTTTACCTTCATCTGGGTGCAGCTCCTATTACTTCATGTGTAACTTTGCGGTGAGAAGTTTAGGTCACGAGAGGCACTGATGTCCAAGGTGTTCAAAATGTCTGTGAGGACATTTAGCTGGTGAGAGTCAAAATGCATCACTTCTACATGACGCTTTCAAAGGGGGATATAGTATTTTTGATTATTTAACACAACATTCTAAATCACACATTTTGTAGGCAAATAACATCAGGAATAGTGTTTAAACAGATTTATCTATTTGTTGTATTTGGCAGAGGGTGCTGTGATGAGCTGCAGCACCTCTAGTACCACTAGACCTTGTGCTGTACTCAAAGATAATCAAAGATATTTTGCTTTAACATTTGACATTGCTAGCTTTTTTATTTTTTAAATACCTCAATGTGAGTAACAAAGGATTCCTTTAAAAGTATGTGTTGATAGGAATGATACTTGATCAAACCAAATTTTGATACTTTTTTTGTAAGTTTTGTAAGATGTAAAAGCAAATTAGTTTTTTTGCAAGACTGCATTTTTACCATTTCTTCACAATGGATTTGAACACAACTGTTTTGGTAATTTAAACCATCCATGCTTCAATTAAATAATCATCAAAAATCATTATATGATGTATAATTTTAGAACCTGGAAAACAGATCAATCATCTGTGGCTACTTGTTATTCGTACTGGTGTTTCCATGATGGGGTGCGGACAGCAGTTTTAAACGAGCCAATACAGAGGCTGAATGTTTTGGGTGAACTATAAAGGGACTCTCAGTGAATAATGGATCACAACTCACACCTCTTTAAGACTTGTTTATTTTATACCACTTGTATTCGTATTTGCATATTTTTGAAATATGCAGCCTGGACTGTTTGATTCAATCATACATAAAAAAAAAAATTGAATCTAAATATCGACTAAATACAAGAAAATTTAGAATGACCAATTTTGAGCTTTTTAAATCAGTTTATTTTTTCAAGTTTTGGGGAAAAACCGGCAAATAAATCAATTTTACACCCACTCCAACTTGATCAGTGTTCTGATTATTCAGTGGAGAAGGTTTCAAAATCGGTTGTTCGGTTGTTAAGCTTAACGTGGGAATGCTTTACAAACATTCAGAGATGAACTTGGGTAAACTTTCTCAGAGATGAAATGTCGGTTTGGTAGCGAGGCTCCAAATGCTCAGCCAGGCCGCCGAGAGGTCTCGCACGCCACAGCTGCTCTATAACGTTACGCATGCTGCCCCAACGTGCTAAGGTTATGAGCTGGGTTACGCCATGTCGCAAGTTTTGTGAGGTGCTTTTATGATATTTAATGGATCGGATTACATTTTTTAAAGATAAAGAGTAAGATTAGCTGGTGCCATAAAGTTCTCCAGATGAGAGTCAAATTTAATGGGTAAATACCCAACTCGAAACATCATGGATGTGTACAATTAGTGTTTTCATAAGACAACAGAAAACAGCCATAACACAGGAGGGAGTAACCTGATCCCAGGCAGGATAATCTGCTCCATTGACTTTTTTTTTCTTTCATAGGGGTCATCTCAATCACTATTTGTCCTGCCCCTCATCCATGATCAGTTTGCCTTGGGTGACTCTAAGGGCAAAAGCCCCAGAAAACACACAAAGCCTCCACCACCTCTCAGGGAGGGACGTTAAAATAATAATAAAGTAAATAAATAAAAAGAAAACTGAAATACTGTCAAATTTTAACCAACACCAATGCACATCAAAGACCTGTAACTCAGATCATTTTTATATTGTAAAGATAAAATTTTGCATGGCTTTATTGGATATGCTACATTTAGACTGACTCTGGGTGATAGCAGGACTTACTAACTGATGTTAATGATCCACAAGACGATGTTTTCTGTTCAAAACTGTCTGCTACAAAGATTGAATTGCTATATCCACTTGAACAATTTCTTTGTGGGATTTTAAATATAACTTTTATCCATTTAATTGTCAATTTGTGCAGTTTGAGACATAAACCTTTTTTTTTTAATTCCAGTTTATTTTCAGCTTTACATGCATGCGTAGAATTTTGCTAAAATCTGTATATCGCATCCAGTTGTACTCCAGGCCTGCAGTTTGGTCCTCTACCCTGTCAAGTTCATCGAGAGTATCAACTTCAGGATCTACCATGAATTTAACTGGGGCTACGGCCTGGCCTGGGGAGGCACCATCTTTTCCTTCGGTGGGGGAATCCTCTACTGCCTCAATCCCAAGAACTATGAGGAATACTACTAGTGCTACCTCATGTCTGGAACCCTCTGGTCACATCTTCAGAGTCTGAGAGGTACATAGGGACTGAATAACATTTCTAATGTTCTGGGAAAGGGGGAGGGAGTGGGTGTCTATTAACAGCTCGATTCCCAAGAACTTTAAAGGGACACATCGGACAGCCAGTAACTGTATTATCACACGTTTTGCATCCAGACAGTGAACCTAGTGGTCTGGAGCTTAAGTTTTTTGCCTCAATCAACACTAGTGTCAGTGCTGACTCTAATGGATATTCAGACTGATAAGCCTCATGTTAGATGGTGCATCTTGGGACAGATGAGGTAGGGGGCTTACAGGTTTATTCCTAAGGCTCGTGATACAGTCTAAGGAGAACTGACAACACTACGGTAACAAAGGACTCAGGTTACCAGTGTTAATACCTCCATTCTGAATTGCAAGAACTGCTATTATGTCTATTAACTTTTCTGTTTGGAAAAGCAGGATGTCAGACTGACACTTTTGCCAGTTACACATGGATGCGCATGCACATACACAGGCATAGGCAGCATATCTTTATATGTAAAGAAACCATCAGAAACCCTCAAGATCATCATCATCGTAAGTGCTTATTTAGGAGCGGTTTTATTTTATTTTTAGAGTTCTGTGAAGCTCTTAAACTTTCACAAGGATGTGAGACATGCTGCAGATGCTAGAGTTGTGCCTCATAACTTTTCATAACACAGATCGATTTGTCTTGTGGGAGAAGGTAAGGAGGGTGGAATAAACTAAAGACATTTGCTCAATATTCTGTTATCAACCCACTTGTCTGTTACTGTGGCAACCCACAGGGTTTGCACATGCAGCTGTCATCATTGATTAGCCATGATTGGAGGTGTGAGATGGGACAGCGCTCGGCTAAATTTCGATTGCCTATCATGCTGCGTTTCTTTGCATTGACATATGGAGCATCCTTTAGTCTTCTTATCTGGCTCATGGCAGTGTCTACAACACACATGAGACACACAGCTCCAGTCTTTCAGTGGCCATGTTGTCATGCACAGCAGCAGTTTGAGAAAATTAGAATGTGTTTTGAATTTAATTATGTTCACACACACACACATTCACATATTACATTTGCATCGTGGGCCGATAGAAAGGAAAAAAGATCAAACCAAACAAACATGATTTTTTTGTCTTCTTGCGAGGAAAATGGTGGTGCGTCCGCCGTCTACAGGAGACATTTCCTTTATTTTTATGGCCCAAAAGGACAAGTGTGTAACAGTAAAATGGCAGAAACAACTTTATACTGCTAGCACATGTTTTGCAAAGCTAGCCGAGATCCCACAGTGATGATGAAGCTGAGTGCATGCTGACCCAGTGGGATTTGTGTTGGTGTGTGGAACTGTGTTGTTGACTGGTAATCATGAGACAATGCATTCCAGCTCATTTTATGGAGTAATGAAAGTACTGTAACAAATGACTTTCTGTGGTGAGGAATTATGTAAAATACTGCATTACTTTTAACAAAATTAACAAGTGATGTTTAATACATTACTTTTTTGAGTAACAACCGCGGCACAATATATCGAACTAATTAAACAATTTGAAGAAATTTGTATTCATCACCCCGGGGCGCCTCTGTCAGTGCGCCCCAGGGTGGGTGTGGCTACAATGTAGCTGCCATCACCAGTGTGTGAATGTGTGTGTGCATGGGTGGATGACTGGATATGTAAAGCGCTTTGGGGTCCTTAGGGACGAGTAAAGCGCTATATAAATACAGGCTATTTACCATTTAATCCTAGCCCTGTCTACAACACATTGTTTTATTTATCAAGTCTTTTACTTCATCTTTTGGAAGATGATAGATTAAAGACATTGGTCCGTATTTTTTAAATAAAATCTCAAAATACGTGAGATCCCTAGCTGCTCTGGCAACCTAAGAAATAAATGGTTAACATTATCAAAATGTGTGTTTTAACCAAAAAGATGATTTTTGACAGGCCCTAAGCAATTTTTGCTTTCAAAACAAAAATAAAACTTACTTTTCTTAATATCATCATTTCCATATCAGGTTTACTGACCCTGTGACTCTCTCTACAATCTGTAAATAAAATCAGTGTAGACAAATTGTCACAAGTAGGCCAGAAACACATGTATGTCCAAACTCTGATGTCAGATGGTTTGGTGATTACAAGAAGCCGTTTGGATTGCAAGGAATCGGTTTATTACTGTGTGCTGCCGTGTCGTGGCCTACAGTAAGTGTCGGGGATCAGCACTGCATCCGGAGTGTTACGTTTTTGCTGGCCAACAAGCCAGACATGCATCTGCTGAAACGGGAGAAGAAAATGTCAGTATTAGCCAATATCAAATGGCACAGTTAACAGGTGTTAGGACACATTTCAACAAAACCCAAGATGGTTTTTTATATCAAGCACTACCCCTTTACAGACAAACTGATCTGATAATCTTTTTTTTATGTCCCAACAGGGTGATAATAATGTAAGGTTTACTTATTTTTCTTTGCCCTCCAGATTTGGGTCCAATCAGTATTTTTGGGCCATGGATCCAGAAAGATTTCTGGGTAAAAAGATAACTGATGACCAAATATTTTACCCTCTATGTTAATTTTGAACTCTAGATTGGACGATACTCTTGTGCAATAATGTTTAGTTTTCCTCTCCCCCTCTGTACTGAATTATTTTGCCAACCCTGCAACCTCCATTTTTGAGTCTGGATGCTGTAAGCACAGGGAGGAGGCGCAAGGGTTGTCTGGTATTTTCTCTATTCCCCATTGTCACATATTTGCAGTGGAGCTGTCAGGTAACTATTGCCTAAAAATAGGAACCAGGCTGAGTCCCTCGGCACCTTAAAATAAAGGTTGAGCTGTGAAGTCACCTCTTGATTCAAGCTGCTGCAAGAAGTCCATTTATTTTACAGTGATATTTACAGTGGACAGAAATATTTATTTTGCTCTTGATGAGGAAAACTGTTTGTTCTGTACTTGAATATTTGAGAAGCTTCTTCACTTTAAAATCATCAAACTTGGAAAAGAAGGTCCTGCTTTAGATTACAGTCCAGACAATTCATTCACTTCCTTTCTGTTTAATTGTCACTTTTACTTTTGATGTACAGAAATAAAACATTGGTTTCGGTATTGTACTGTAGAAAGGTTCAAAATACAGAGCTAATGTAGTTGTAGGAATTCTCGGATATTTGGGGGAATTGATTTTTTGCCAGGAGATGAATGAAAGTAAAGGTGGTTCTGGCTAAACGTAAAAAACACCTGCAAGTTTAAATTTAAAGCTTGTAAAGCAGCATCTAAGTGATTGTTTGGTCACATGAGAAGATCATATTTGTTCATGAGGACAGCTGCTGGCTGTAGGTACATACAGATACAACACGGTATGGGCCCAAAGATGGAGCTAAACATCCACGAGGAACCACGTGGAAAAAGGCTAAAAATGTTTCCTAATGTGTTCACCTATGACTTTGATATTGAATTCATTATTGAAAACCCTTAAAGCTATGTATAGCTATAAGAGTTTTACATGAAAAAAACATCTGCCTAATATTCTTTAAATCTATGATACAGGATGTAATGCATTCACTTGATCAATTGTATTGTCCTTCTCTAAATTTACAAGATAATTATTTTGTAAATTCCAAGAAATCCCAGGCTCATGGGATTTTGAGATTTATTAATAATTCAGAAGAGAGGAGATGATTATTTATCTTTTTTTTTCCTCAATTTGTGAGATAAATGTCCTGCTGCTGGCAGCTAACTCTATTTTATAACACAAGGCATGGTACTGCTAACATTTGAACTGTAATCTAAAGAGCTTTTCATATTGTGACCTTCAACTTTTTCAGTTTGAAAGACGTCTCAGCATTCCCGTTTTCAGCGACGGGTTCAAATCAGTGGTCATAAATACAGAAATGTGTGACTTGATGACTTGTTCCTCCATTTTGCCAGTGATAGACAGGAGACCTGACCCAATGGTAAGGTGCAGTAATAGAGATTATCATCGTATGATATTTCGGTATAACCGCTACTGTATTTAATTTTGTATAGTCACTCCTTAGTGATTGTGTTTGTGGTGTAGAGGGGCCTCAGGCACCACCACTGTAACAGACCTGGGTTAAAACACACAGGAATAACTTAATGAAAGGACTAAAATATAAATTGAACACCTTCAACATAAAATTGAAATATTAATTCTTATGTGTTTTCTTATAAATGCTTGTGAGGAGGAAGTAGCCCTTGTCTCATATTCTTATGTTTTGCCGACCTGCCATACACACTCAGTAACGAGGATGAGTGCCTCGACAGATAAATCCAGATCAAAAGCTTACTGCTCTTTGGGAGCTCAACCCTGTTAAACGGTGAGCTGCTGAGATTCAAAGTTGCAGTGCAACATTTGCAAATTTACAGAAAGCGAGTACATGGTAGGCTGAAGCAGATATGTGTTTGAGCTTCAGGGGCAATGCAAATGTGTTGGCGACCATTCGATGAGGCACATCTTTACAGTTCTGGATAAATAACAATATTTGTGTAATTGTCTTTAGTCGAGAACCTTTTAAGCTTGGTAAACATACAACAAAACACTGTCCTTGTCTGTTTTAGCCTGGTCTGATTGTAGCTATTAGCATTTGTTTCATGATCAACTTGCTGATGAAAAGTAGAGACTTGTAAACAGAGAGCGCTTGTTTTGTTTTTTTCCATCTTCCAGAAGACTGGTGAAAAAACACTGGCTATTGATGTGCATAGGGATTTAGGATGTATACCAAATGTGTGAATGACAGAGAAAGAAGTAAGTGTGTCTGACATAGAGACAGAGTGTGTGTGCACGTGTATTAGCTTAATTTTACATGCCACTGTAGAAATTTCAGTTCTTGGCATTTATCTCTTTGTATGTTGTCACATTAAACGAACAGAACGACTCACTCTGTGTCTCACCATCTCTTTTCTTATGTCGGTTTTATTCAACTCAGAAACTTTACTTATGGTGAAGCTAGTGGATGCCTTTGCTGTGCAACCAAAGGAGTAAACAGGTTTGGGCTTTTTATGAACACATTAAAGTTTATATGTTTTACCAGTGAGTCCAAAGTTCAAAGAAAGTTATTCTCTTTCACATTATTGCTTTATCAGATAATCAAATGTGAGGTCAGCAAAAAAAAGTATTCATTTTAGTTAAACATGCCCAGTCAAATTCAAAGTGAAAAGCCAAGACATCACAGGATAGGTTGCATTTAAAATTTCTTTATACCAGAATAGCTCTTAACTGAAAAAGATTTGTTTCCATTGCTGTGGACTTTCCTGCTGGACTGTACAGCAACACAACCTGAAACTAGACATGTACTATTCAGAAGAAGTTTAATTGACCTTATTTGTTGAGTAATATTGTATATTATATAATATATTATAATAATATTTAATATATATATTAAAAGAAAAGCTGTACTGTGATGTTTTACTGTATTTGTTCTCAGATGTCCTGTAAAAAACAAACAAACAAAAGATTGTCTAACAAAGGTGGCTGTTTGGGGTTTGTGTGGGGGCACTGACCTAGACCCACATTAGCCCACAGTGAGCTGCTTGCTGTGGGTCGGTACTGGGCCCCATATATGTCCCATAGTGCATCACTGGCACCAACTGATATGGAGTGTAGACGAGAATGTTGCTTAACTTGGGGCCTGTATTGGTTAAGTGTAGATTTGCCCTTCCCACAGTGCACCTACAGCGACTCACTGTAGACCCACATGGGCATCTTTGCTGGGAACATACATCGTGTTATCTCACTCTAAGTTTTGACCCTGGTGTTAAAAAAACATCACAGTATATTCTTAAAGTAATATAATAATTAAATCCACAGAACATAAGTTGCTCCAGGAAGTTGACTTATCATTATCTCACTGAACACATTAGAGTTTATATGTGTTGCCAGTCTTTTTTGACCATTTGGATCTCACAGCCAGACTTCTTAATAAACACTTCTCCTGCTAATTAGGAGTTGTTTCAGTTGGCACCGTAAGGACAGACTTTGCGTAGTCAAAACAACAGTTTCTATCTTAAGAAAACAAACAAACACAGTGACAAAGGACTTGTTGTTTGAAGCAAAGTAGTTCATTATTGCTGCTGCTACAGGCATAGTTTGCAGCAGGAAAAATCCATCTGCAAATATAAAACAAACGAAGACCTCACAGAGCAGCGTACCAGTTGGTGTTAATGTCAGCAGCATACACTAAACCTTTTCCCAAGACGTTTAATTCCTTAGCTCCACTCATTTTGTGCCACGGCTGCTTGGGCAGATGTGTGGAGTGAAGAGAGATAGGACCCAAACGGCACTGACGAGGACTTAAACTGAAAACGTGCCTTTTATTGACGCAGCCCAAAACCATAAACACAGATGCAGGAATACAAAGACTAAACTAACAAAACCTAAACAGGGAGGAAACTAGAAACAAGTAAAAAGAAACTGAAGACTAAAGACAGGGGAAATGTCATGGATGATACAGACGAACCAGCAACAAACAGAAGACACAAGGCTTAAATCCACAGAGGGATAACAAGGGAATGAGACACAGGAGGAGAGTACAGCGTGATGAGACCAAGGGGAAGCAAAACTGAAAACATTAACATAGGACACGGACTTTCAAAGTAAAACAGGAAGCATAACACAGACACAAGGGGACACGGCAGCAAACGTTGAACACAGAAAGCGAAAATAAAAGACTATTAATAATAAACAACACAAAACACTGGGTCCCTGACCCATGACCGTGACATATTGAGCCATAACACAATATTCTTGTTACTTGTGAATGATTTTAACCAAAATAATAAGCTTGTGGACTCACAAGTTCACAATAATTAGTTACTTTATCTCCAAGAAATAACAAATAGAACTTCTTTATGTCCTACAATGTACATTCGAAACAATAAGCAGATGTGGGACAAGTGCAAATAAGAGATCTTTTGGCTGCCTCCAGCACTGAAAAGATCTCTTTGTCACCACATTTGTGCCGTATACATCCAGGAGAGCTGGCAGCCTGTGATGGAGCAGCATGCCATGATAACTTACATTAACTTACATCATCACAGTAAGTAACACTGGCCATAATCAGAGAGCTTTCAACTCAGTCTGGGTTTTCTTGGAAAGATTTGTCTAAAAGCCAACAGCCCAGTAGATGATTTATTTCTCTCATTCATCCACCATTTATTACTATTACTATTATTGCATTATCATCATTTCAAAGCTTCTTTGTTGTTTTCTCAGCCCTAAGGGAGTTATCTTCAAAGAATATCTTTCCAATACTCAGTGGCCTACTTTACATTAGACATTAATATAATACTCCATAACCTGTGGCTATACTGCCCCCTGCAGCTAATATTGTGGTATTAACATTACTAATTGGTATAATAATGACATCTTTTGGCACATGTGACTACTATGCTTGGCTATTTATAGACTGATACTAGAATTTGCATTAATAATTTTATAGAACTAAAATAATAAATACTTTATTATTTAGAATGTTTCTGTTACTTTCATTTTCATTTTATCACATTCCATATTAGAAATGTGACAAAATGAGAGTTGCACTTATTTGCAAAGTCATCATTTTTTTTAGAAAATTGGGAAAAAAAACATGCTATTAATAATGCCGTTAGTCAAATTCATGTATAACTTTTAGGGTTTTTTTTTTTTTTTGCATATTGATTATACTGAAATAGAGATGGTGAGCCTAACAGTACAGAAGCATACTAAAACAAGAACACTGACAGTCTAACATGCATTAATGGTCTAAGTCATGAAAAGTATTTTTCTTGTCAGTTAGGAAGAAAATGACCTCACACTGTTATACCTTTTTCTCTCTCTGTGTTTTCCTTTTCTTTTCTTTTATACTTGAAAATGTGATCAAGGCGACTCATATTCACAGCATGTAATGACACTGACAGTCCAGGGCATTGTTGTTTGCTGTGCTAGTGTCATGAACCGAAGTTCCGTGCGCAAGCTGGACCCAGAAGCAGAACACACACACCAGGGTAGGGGAGAATAAAGAAACCAAATTTTATTATAACTAAAAGTGTCCCGTGAGGGTAGCCGGAAAAAACAACGTGTGGAACCAGAAAAAACCGAAGGACTGGGGAGGTGAGTCGCGCAGGGAACTCCAAGAGCGGGGCTGTGGGAGGCTGCAAAAAAAAAGGAGAAACAGATTACTGGGGTGCAGAAAAATGGCAGCATACGAGGGAAGGTGGAGTATGCGTCTTACGGTGATAGCCGGGCTGAGTGAACCAGAGGGAGAGGGGGGGGGGGCTCCAAAAGGGGTCGAGGCGGCGGGGCTGATCGTGATCCAAATCTCAGGCGGGCAGGTGGACAGGCAGGTGGCTCAAAAACGCCGAGTTGTGATCGCTGAGAGACGACTACGGACTGGCGTGGAGGAGCAGGTAGGGCAGGATTAAATAGTCCACCTGGTGATCGCCTGGGATGGGATGCAGGTGTGGGGTTGGCAGCCACGCCACGCCCGCGAGTTTCTCCATGATGTTATTTACCTTCAATTCTGTGGTCTTTTCACACTTTTGCTCACATAGCAGATTCTGAGACCTCACGACCGCAGCCAACTGATCCGCGATGTAATCCAGCTTCCGCCCAGAGGTGTTGTTCCGAGTGGACTCTTCCCTGATGTAATCCAATATACGCTCAGAGGTGTTATTCTGAGCCTTCACTGCAGCCGTTAGCGCCTCCAAGCTCTTAACCTGCTGCATTCAGTGAGCCCTTTCTGAGAAGCCGCACCTCGTCCCATCGTTCCAATCCCAGCGGGCAGCCTTGTGGGGGTTTGAACAGCCGGTTCCGCTTTCTTAATTCTCCGATAAGCCAGGGCCAAGCCAGCTCCGATCAGCAAGAACTCTGTTATCATGGTTCCGAATAGGTCGATATCTTCAGCGTCCTCGATCGACAGACCGCAAGCACACGACCCTCCATGTCTGCCACCCGTCCATCGTGTATCCGGCAGGGAAAGTCCCTCCAGGGCACTCGGGCTCTCCCGAGCCCAGACTTCTCGAGCCCAGACTTCTCATTGAGAAAAGGGTGTCAATAGCATTCAGAGACCAGTTGATCAAATCCATAATTCTCTTTTAGGTTTTTAGACACAGACTGTGAGAGAGTGTTCCAGGGAAGTGAACTACACACGAGACAAGACAAGGACACAAGAGGCTAAGCAGGGAAGATAAGGTAAGGAGAAGGAGGAGAGGAGAAAAGTGCGACCGCCTTCGCCGAGAGCCAAACGAAACGAGAAAGACATTGTAAAAAAATTAAACAGTAACACTGGAGGCTGAATGCAAATTGCATTGTAAACTCTGCTTCAGTGAATTATATTAATGTCCAAGGAGTCATTCAGGACTGTAAAACGTGAACTACAGACCCCCAGTCTTCATCATTAAATCTCTGATTGCTTCCATTTCCATTGTATATCAGATACTTTAAAGGTAAAGTGTTTTATATGTTACATTCAAATCCTTAAAGATAAGCAGCAGGTAGATCATAGCTCCAAACTGCTCACCACACAGTAAGTGGTGATAGAGGTACAAAAGCGTCTCCCTCAGGAGACTCAGGAAAGCAGGACTCTCCACACTTCATCTCACAACTTTCTACAGGGGCACCATTGAAAACATCCTGACACAAAGTTTTACAGCTTGGTTTGGCAGCTGCAAGTCCTACGAGAAGCATCAACTTAATAGGATTGTCAAGACTTCCAGGAGGATTGTTGGTGCCCCTCTCTCACCACTGGAGGAGATCTACAACCAGCGCTGCACACGCAGAGCTATCTCCATCATCAGAGACTCCAACCACCCCTCTCATGGCCTGTTCTCACTCCTGCCGTCTGGCAAGAAGTACAGGAGCATCAGTTGCAGAACCACCAGGATGCTGGAGGGTTCTTTGCACAAGCCGTGAGACTGATAAATGGTCTGTGCCCCCTCCCCACCCACACAGCCACTCACACAGCTACACTCTAAGATCAACAAGCAGACTGTGTTGCCCCTATCCACACACACACACACACACACACACACACACACACACACACACACACACACACACACACACACAATACACTCCCCAGATACACACACTATCTAATTTTTCCATCCCCTTCTGTGAAAGGACTGCTGCTATCTACCCGAATGAATGTGACTGGAGTTTGTTTTAGAACTTAGATTTTACGCTATGTATATATTTTTTTCATCAGTTGTCTGTTTAGGTGGTTCAGCAGGTAAGGGGTGTGATGTTGAAATCCCAGGTGGACTTGGTGGTATCTCTGGAACAACACAGTCTATAACCCCGACGTTTCAGGAACAACTCTGCTGGTGTACGACCCGTCAGAGTGTGCGGTATACTGCGATACATGATAAGTAAGTTTGCCAATCAAAGACTGAGTGGCAATGTGGCCTTACCATCTGCTTCCAGCACACTCTTCATTTCCAATAGTAGCTTGCGCTGCACAGCATCAGAACGCAGCTCACTAACAAAGCGATCTCTCAGGGCCTCATCCAAATATTGTTCAAAATTACACGTGACTGACAACTGCCTCAGGGCTACAACGTAGTCAGAAACTGAATCCGCTTCTTTCTGGTTACGTTTCTGAAAACGAAAACGCTCAGCTATCACCACTGGAGTTGGTTTATAATGCGCACTGAACGCTTCAGTCAGCACTGCATATCCCACAGTACTCGGTACCCTCGGAGACACAAGATTCTTTAGCAGCCTGAATGTATCTGCTCCGATAACAGAGAGAAACATGCACAGTTTCTTCTCATCAGAAACATCATTTGCCAGCATCCGTTGCTCCAGTCGCTCCAAATATGACTCAAAATCTTCCTTCGATTCATTATACTCTTCAACACGACCCACACGCATTGCCAAGTTAGCTCACCAATGCTGTTCCGCTGCAGCTGTGAAGACATCTTTTTTTCCCCCTTACATTTGAACACAATCAATCAATCAAAATTTATTTATATAGCACATTTTTAAGACCGAAGTACACCAAAGTGCTTTCCAGTAAAATCGCAGTACAAATAAAATCACACTAAAATATAAATTACAAATATATAAAATATAAGATGATTACATAATCTAAATACAGAGCCAGATGTAAATTACCCTAATTCGCCTTAAATGCCAGATCAAACAAATACGTTTTTAAACGTGATTTAAAAGACTGAATGGAATCTGACGCGCGAATATGAAGAGGGAGAGTATTCCATAGCCTGGGTGCAGCAACGGCAAAGGCACGGTCTCCTCTGGTCTTCAGCCGAGACCTAGGTTGCACCAAGAGCAGTTGGCCCGATGATCTTAGTGCTCTCTGAGGGCTGTACAGACAGAGGAGATCAGCTAAGTAGTCAGGTGCCATATTGTTTAAAATTTTATAAGTAAACAATAGAATTTTAAAATCAATTCGATATTTGATAGGAAGCCAGTGTAAATTTTTCAGAACAGGGGTGATAGAGTCAAACTTTCTAGTGCCGGTCAAGAGACGTGCTGCGGCATTCTGGACCAGCTGCAGACGCTGCAGAAGAGAAGATTGTAGACCCAAGTAGAGTGAGTTACAATAGTCCAGTCTTGACATAATGAAAGCATGAATGAGTTTCTCCATATCTTTGTGTGGTATGTAGGGTTTAGCCTTAGAGATTAGGCGTAGTTGATGAAAGCTAGTTTTTACCACAGTAGAGACCTGTTTGTCAAGTTTGAAGGAACTATCCATGAAAACTCCAAGATTCCTGGCAGTATCAGTAAGGTAGTTAGCAACAGGCCCAAATGTGCCAGTCAATTGTCCCAGAGGCATATTTCGGTCAAAAACAATAATTTCTGTCTTCTTTCCATTTAAAGTAAGAAAGTTACGTGATAACCAGTCCTTGACATCACTCAGACAGTCAAACAGAGGATGTGGTGAGGATAAAGCATCCCCAGTCAGGTGAAGGTAGATTTGAATATCATCAGCATAACAGCAACACAGTCCCTCTACAGCCTCTTTCACGCTGTGGAAATCTTTAAAATCCTTGTCGCCGGTTGTGATTTTCTGGGTTAGACTCTTGAAAGGGTCAAGATGGAAGGACATGCTTTATTGAACAGCAGGACATAACAACCGCAAAACTCTTGTTTTTCCTTAGTGGTGTACAAGCTTTGTCTGAGTATTGTCTAACCATGGTAGTCCTTACCATGCCTCTGTTTCAGTTTACTTGCTGAAGATTTCTAATGTGTCTCTACCTGTGGCTAGGATGGCCCAGCAGAGTTCTGAGAGAGTGTTTGTTGTAGTGATGGTCAAATGAAGCATTGACGCTTGTATTAAAAATGGTTCATTACTCAAAGCTTTCAATGCTCTCATCTTTGGTGCCATCTAGTGGCCAGAAATATGAAGAGCAGCTTGAATGTACAAATTAAAATGAACCACTTCATTGTGATTGCCCACTCTACCGAGCTGAGCTGTTAGCTTCTGCTTAATATAATGTGACAATTTTGTGTGATTGTAGAATACACTCCACACACAAACTGTTTTCTGGTCACAGATGTCACATTTATTTATGGTTCTTTTGTGCAACAACCAACAGTCTGGTCAGCGCCGGTCTCAGCTTTTCCAACCAACTTTGCTCGTCTCACGCCTCACTAAAAAGGGGAAAAAGACCGTCATCAGTCCAAATGCCACCAGCTTGGTGGTCCGAGCACAGGGTGAATGAGCGCCCCAGGAGGTAATAGCGAAGGGAGTTGACCGCCCACCAGATAGCCAGGCACTCCTTTTCTACAGTGCTGTACCACCTTTCATGCTCCGTCATCTTCTGGCTGATGTAAAGCACGGGCCGGTCTACCCCCCTTACATGCTGTGACAAAACGGCCCCCAGTCCTCTGTTTGAGGCGTCAGTCTGCAGAACAAAAGGGAGGGGAAAGGTAGGAGTGTGGAGCAGCGGTTCCCTACAGAGAGCTCTTTTTACCTGCACAAACACTGCCTGGCACGGCTCCGCCCACTGGACCAGATCTGGACCACCTTGTGGGTGAGATCAGTCAAGGGGCTGATCAAACCCGGATCAGTCAAACCCGGGCATGAAACGGCGGTAGTAACCCGGCAGCCCAAGGAACCGTCTCACCTCATTTTTAGTCATGGGGTGCGGGCAGGATGCAATAGCTGCCGTCTTCTCCACCTGTGGATGCGCATGCCGGCCCCCTGAGTGGTACCCCAGATACTGTCCCTCCCTCCATCCAACCGCACACTTCTTCGGGTTGGCCGTGAGCCCCGCCTGCCTCAGGGACTCCAGGACCACGTCCACCCCCTGCACATGCTCCGCCCAGGTGTCACTATTGATGATCACGTCATCCAGGTAGGCGGCAACATATGCAGGGTGCGGACACAGCACCCGGTCCATGAGGCACTGAAAGGTGGTCGGGGCTCCAAACAAGCCAAATGGAAGCATAATGAACTGGTACAAACCGTATGGAATGGAGAAGGCCATTTTTTCCTTGGACTCGGGAATCTGCCAGTAGCCCTTGGTTAAATCCAGTGTTGTGAAAAAACGGGCCGTGCCTAACCGGTCCAAGACTCCTCGACCCGGAGCATGGGATAAGCATCAAAGCGTGACACTTCATTCACCTTGTGATAGTCGACACAGAACCATATAGACCAATCTTTCTTCACCACAAGAACAATGGGGCTACACCAGGCGCTGTGCGACTCTTCTCTCACTCCCAGCAGCTGGATAGTGTAATGGTAAGACTCCACACCTCAGGAGTGGGGGGTCGCAAATTTGATTCCCACCCGGTATCTAGTAAGGGTCCTGACTAGGCGGTTGAGATGATAAATCCGTCGTTAGAACATGCTGTAGGTATTACAGGTACTGCACTGCAGTGGTTTGTATCTAACAGGCTCCAGTTTGTGCATGTAAATGGAGAGTCCTCTTCACACACTGAGGTTAATCATGGAGTTCCACAGGGTTCAGTGCTAGGACCAATTCTGTTTACATTATACATGCTTCCCTTAGGCAGCATCATTAGAAGACATATCATACATTTACACTGCTATGCAGATGACACCCAGCTCTATCTGTCCATGAAGCCAGATAACACACACCAATGAGTTAAACTGCAGGAATGTCTTAAAGACATAAAGACCTGGATGGCTGCTAACTTTCTGCTTCTTAATTCAGATCAAACTGAGGTTATTGTACTCGGCCCTGAAAAGCTTAGAAATATGGTATCTAACCAGATTCTTACTCTGGATGGCATTACCTTGGCCTCCAGTAACATTATGAGGAACCTTGGAGTCATTTTTGACCAGGACATGTCCTTCAACGCACATATTAAACAAATATGCAAGACTGCTTTCTTCCATTTGCGCAACATCTCTAAAGTTAGAAATATCCTGTCTCAGAGTGACGCTGAAAAACTAGTTCATGCATTTATTACTTCCAGGCTGGACGACTGTAATTCATTATTATCAGGAAGTCCTAAAAACTCACTGAAAAGCCTTCAGCTAATCCAAAATGCTGCAGCAAGAGTCCTGACAGGGACTAGAAAGAGAGAGCAGATTTCTCCTGTACCATATCACCCTATTAGAGCACTTCGCTCTTGCTCTGCAGGCCTACTTGTTGTTCCTAGAGTATTTAAAAGTAGAATGGGAGGCAGAGCCTTCAGTTTTCAGGCCCCTCTTCTGTGGAACCAGCTTCCAGTTTGGATTCAGGAGACAGACACTATCTCTACTTTCAAGATTAGGCTTCAAACTTTCCTTTTTGCTAAAGCATATAGTTAGGGCTGGACCAGGTGACCCTGAATCCTCCCTTAGTTATGCTGCAATAGACATAGGCTGCCGGGGGATTCCCATGATGCATTGGGTTTTTCCTTTCCAGTCACCTTTCTCGCTCACTATGTATTAACAGACCTCTCTCTGTTATTAACCTCTGTCTCTCTTCCACAGCATGTCTTTATCCTGTTTTCCTTCTCTCACCCCAACCGGTCGCAGCAGATGGCCCCGCCCCTCCCTGAGCCTGGTTCTGCCGGAGGTTTCTTCCTGTTAAAAGGGAGTTTTTCCTTCCCACTGTTGCCAAAGTGCTTGCTCATAGGGGGTCATATGATTGTTGGGCTTCTCTCTGTATCTACTGTACAATAGAAAGCGCCTTGAGGCGACTTTTGTTGTGATTTGGCGCTATATAAATAAAATTGAATTGAATTGAAAATCTGTTGTCAGACCGTGCGACCTCATAGTCAACGTCCCCAACTCACCGCGTGACCACAAAGGGTCCTTGCCGCTTGGCAAGCAACTTTGAGCTGGAAGAAGGGAGCAATACAAGCACTTTGTCTCCCAGTGAAAATTGCCTGAGTCTAGCCCCTCTGTTACTGACGCTGCTGAGCCTGGAGCTGGTGCTCTGATCTGTGCAGCTCAGGACAGGACTGTGACTTCTCTCAGCCTTAATAGTGATTCTTATTAGGCAGATACAGTGAAGACTGACTGGAAAGTGAGAGGGGGAGACATGCGGCAAAAGGCCACAGGTCATACTTGAACCCAGGTCAACCACTCTCAGCTATGCAGCATATGGTCACCTGCTCATCCAACTGAGCTAAACCAGCGCCCAGTAAAAAAATCTTAACCCAAATGTTAATGGTAATATAACCCTTGTGGTGGGTTATGAGTTTCAACCCAATTTTTGGTGACCTCAGCGTTAAACATTGGTCAATGTAACCCATTTTTTTCATAATTATCCTAACCCAGTGTGCTGGGTCAAACCAACAACCCAACCCTGTTAAGCTGAAACAACCCAGGGTTAGCTCGGTCCAAATTTGACCCAGCACTGGATTACAAATTGGGTTATTTTTAACCCAGCATTTGTTAGTGTGTGTGTGTAACAATGCTGCCCAGAACACCTTGAATGAGTACATTCAGGAAGTAAATGCTTCAGATTCTGGGGTCGAAGCCATTCTCTCACAATCCAAGGAAAGTAAAATGCACCCTTGTGTCTTTTTCTCTGGCCATCTCTCTCCAGTGGAACGCAACTATGACATCGGTGACCGGGAAGTACTAGCTGTCAGGATGGCACTGGAGGAATGAAGACATTGGCTGGAGGTGTCCATGCACCTTATCGTACGGACTGGTCACAAGAACCTTGCATACCTCAGACAGAGAAGGTGAAGAGTGAAAGCTCCTTCCCAAGGATATTGGGCACGCAGACTGGCACAACCAGGGATCAAACCACCAAACCTCTGAATAATAGATGACTTGCTCTACGTCCTCAGCTATTGCGAGTGTAGTGCTGAACTGTGTAGCTCAGCACAGGACTGTGACTTCTCTCACTCTTAACCTCTGGGGGGTCCTAGAAAAATGCATACACTATCGGACCTAGAGCCACAAATCGACCACGCCCAAAAAAGTGCTATAAAAAATTTATATATTAATATTTTATTCCACTTTAAATTAGCCAATCTTTTAAAACTACTTCTCCCTGAACTATCCATGTAAAGTTTTAATTATATTTCAGGGGTTTTAACCCTTTTAATCGCAGTTTAATTACATGAGCGCACCGTTTTTTTTAGCCCCCCAAAACAAAATGAAATATTTTAAAAAAAACCATTTGAAGTAATATTTGATTGTTATTATAATTAGGCCTTTAGATGGACTAAAGATTGGCACCAACCTTCATTTCGATCACCTTTTTTTTTTTTTTCAGGACCAGAAAATGGTCTCCAGGCGGCAAATGCTCCTCCTCTAGGCCGAAATCAGTGCATCCTCCCGGGTTAACTCCCGACGATGACCGGGGCACACGTCCGGTACCACGTCACAACAAATACGTCATTTCCTGTTGATTAAAAAAAATGCACCCTCAAACGGTCCTAGGGGCCGAAAATGGTCCCGCCCGATCAGCGGGCGAAGCCGCTGCTGCACGCCGGAAATGAGGCTTCGTTTCCCGCAGGTCTGTTTAAGCAGCCCGCTGTTTTCCAGCCCGGGGTCAAATGTGGAGCAAGGGCGCCACCCGGTGGACAAATTAAAAAATTACAACTCTAAGGCCAGTACTGCAAACGGAAACGGAAACATAACCGATCACGATCGATTTGACCGTAATTTTTTTGCCGTGAAAAATAGCGTTTATAATGGGTTTCAATGGGGCACAAATCGACCACTAGGACCGATAGTGTAAGTTTGTCTGTAGCTTAGCCACTGAAGCTAATTTCCGGAAGTCATACTGAAATTTTAACAGTAAATGTGACCGAACTTTTTTTTGCAGACTTTCGCTATATTCCATTCAACACAGTGCAAATGGCGTGTAAATGAACAATGAAAAATGGCACAAATCGACCCAAGACCACCCAGAGGTGATTCTTGGTGGAAAACGAAGCGCAACAATTAAACATGTCCCCATGCAACACAGAATGTAAACATAGCTCCTAGGTTCCCAGGTAGTATTGTAAAATCAGTACAGTAAAGTATAGTAAAAATCAATCCATAATAGCTCACATTGAAAATGTATCCAAACAAAACACATATCAAGTGGAAACATTTTGAAAGAGTTTTTTGCGTGCCTTATGTTTTCAAGGGGATTTTTCCCCTCAGAAAACCTGAATAAATTGCAGAATACATTTTAAGCAATATATTGCACACAATTGCCAGATATAGCTATGATACAAATAAAAACTTGTAGACTGTTAAGTTTAGATTAGTCCTGGTCTCAGAGCACTAGTGACAACAGACTATCAAAATAAGACAGGAAAACCCTTACACTGTGTTTAATTCTACTTCCCCTCCCACCTGTTTTCTGTTACCTTGTTGTCCTGTATGCCTGTATGTAGATTTGCTCCTGCCTTATATTATGCTATTTTGTAGGTTTTCAGCAGTTAAAGCTGTTTTTGAATTTCATAGCTTGTCTTTGAGTCCTATGCTTTGGGTCCAGTTCTTGTTTGCCACATAGCGAGCCTTGACACTCAAAAAATTCTAATTGTCTTGCAATTATTTAATAGTTTTATTTCAAGTTTTACAGGGTTAAAACTAGTAACCTAGCAACTTTAAGGGGATGAGGAAAACTGCAACAAAGCATTCTGCAAGCAGTTTGAGCAGGTTAACAAAAAACAAGTTCAACAGAAGAACCAATGATAAATCATGATTAAACAAAAACAGCAAAACACAAGGAAAAAAACACAGCCTGAACAATACAGGCTAAACATATGGTAACAAGGAAAATGGATATGAGCAAGAAAGAGAAGAAACTGAGGAAGAGAAAAGAGGAGAAATGAAGCAACAGTTAACTCTTATCTCAACTCTCCATTTCTCAAGTTTACAGTTTTTTACAGACGCTAGGACACATGTCTCAATACTTAGGTCACTTTTGCAAAACTCTTCACACAATTCTCCTAACTGACCGTCAGCTTGGCAAAGCAGTTCGTTTCACATTCAAAATGCACTACAACTACCAAAACACTTCATTCAGGTCTCAAATAAACTCATTCTTCCAGAACACTAGCAAAGGTTGACAGCCGACAAACACACTTTGTCACCCACAAAACAATGACCTAAAAAACACTAACAACATGTTACACAGTGTTTTCTTGTGTAAAACAAGGACACATCTCTGTTTATAATTTCAATATATGTTACTGGAATGAATCAGACATCATGCAGAATTCGTTAATATTTGTTTATGTATTTTTATTTTTTTGCACTAAGTAATCCCAAAATACAAGAATTTGTATACACACCATCCACTGATACACATACAATAGTAATGCTATTCTACTCGGTCTCCTCCATTTGGCCACAGGTTCTCATCCACATCACATCTTATGTCATCTAGGGCAACACACCTAGGAAAGAATCTTCTGGCTGCCAGAATTGAAGGAGTTGAAAAATTGAAGGAGTAACACCTGTGCAGATGTTCATCTACAATGAGGATCAGCTGTGGCTGGTTACAGTTTTTCTCAAATGTTAAAACACAAAAGCCAATCCTGTAACCCAAATGACCAGTAGTCTAAACACATTTACTAAATGTAGCCACCATATTCCAGTACCATAAACACATGTCACATGAAGACACAATTCACAAAACACAACCCTCTGTACTCATAAATCTAAACACATTTTTCCTTGCTAAAACACATGTTGCAAAACAACTCTGCTCATATTCTCAAATGAAAGCTCATGTGATGCAAAATGCTTGCCACAGTCACCAATCTTTGAACACAGGGAACACACCTGGCGTCAGTCACTACACACAATGACTCAAAATTGAAGACACTTGTTGCTAATGCTGTACCCACATGTAAAAGCAAGTTCAGAGTGCACAGTATGCTGAAGGTTCCAAACAAACACAATGGATGAAGGCAGAGTCAGGGGAAGAGGAATTTGATGCAGAGGAGGGAGAAGAGCTGGCCCTGGAAGAAGAGGAGCAGGCCAATGAGGAAGAGGAGTTCAAATGAGAGGAGGAAGAGGAGCGACCAACGAGGAAGAGGAGAAGGCCAACATGGGAGAGGAGAAGGTCCAGGAGGGAGAGCAAGACAACCTCGCACCATCATTACGGACGAGATGCGAGCAACAGCTCAGCGACATGATGCCGCACAGTGATTGTGGTGTGTGTGGTGTGAATAACGTAAATAAAAAAACTTCACACCCTGTTCATGTTTTCAAGATTACTGTTGTGTGCAATAGATTCTGTTTTTGCATTGAGTTGTGTTACAGTAGTGTACGTACATGCAGGATTTTCTATAGATTTATACTACTCATATGAAACTCACAAATCTAAATGCCTAATCCTCTGCAGGGATCTACGACGATCCGTTACTGTATAGTTTCTAAAATATGCATTGGCAGTTATGGAACAAAGAACCTTCTCACAAATTGAGCATTGTGTTTTCAATTGTTTTGCTGTAGTGTGTAATGCTGTGTATAGTGTTTATAGTTTTGACAGCTTCGAGCTGCTCTCTTGGTGTGGGAGTTTGAGTTTTGCAGTGGGAAGGTGTGGTTGTGTTTATGTAGCTTTAGAGAAGGGTGTTGTGTTTGGACATTGGGGGACCTGGTGGTAACGTTTGTGACATGTGTTTTAGCATTTGAGAAAAACTGTAAACTGCATTTTTAGATTTAAAATATGTTTCAATAAAATATTGCTGTTGCATTTTGCTGTCTTTTTAAGTTTTGCATTGTGTTATTGTTTTGGCCATAAGTTTAACAGTTTTGAAAACAGTATGTAAGCACATGCAAAATGTCCTGTACGTACAAAGATTTTTGGCAGTTGTTGTGTCTGAGTGAGAAGATAATTCATGAAATTTGAGAGATGTAGTCATTGAATGCATTTTGTGCCAAAACAATGATAACTGGTCCTCAGTTTAGCCCACATAGACTTCTGTTGTGCTCACTGTGTGAGGAGTTTTGCAAAAGTGACCTAAGTATTGAGAAATGTGTCCTAGCGTCTGTAAAAAACTGTAACTTACAGATGTCAAGGATACACATCATTTTTACCTTTAATGATATTTTAGGATAAGGTTTTACGATTAATTTCACATATGACGCCCATGACCTAAATCTGTGAACATCAAAGTGAACTCATCCTAATGCTTTAATAATTTTTGTTAATATCGCTGGAAGCATGAGATCTGACCACCTGCAGGTGAAAGATGAGTCCATGGGTGACTCACTTTGATATTTTTCACACTTCACCATCAACTCTGTGCGGAAACTCGACACCCAACGAATCCGCCGATAGATTCGTTGGGTGTCGAGTTTTACGCTTGGCGTCTGTCAAACGGGACAGGGGCCCACGATGAGCTATTCCCCCAACACCCTGCTATTTAGAGGTGGGAATGCGCTAAGACCCAGCCCCCTCTAGAACACCTGCTCCTCTCCTTCTGTGCCCCTGTGACAGACTGATCAGTGCTCCGCTTGACTTTGTCCACTGCTTCACCACAGTTCTACATCGTGCGCTCTACCTTTGACAGTTTGCTCTGAAATTTGTCATTTCGCGCTGCCCCCTGGTGGATTTTAATCTGTCCGTTTCTTTACTTCTCCCCATTAATTAGCATTAAAACCGGTGCGTTTTGTCGATGGCGGAGGGTGCGCGCCCTGAGGACTATTGTGATGAGCCGGCGGAAGACGAGTTTGGAGAAATCATCAAGTGTCGATCTGGTAGGAAACCACAACATCCCCTCCCTGTGTGTGTGTGTGTGTGTGTGTGTGTGTGTGTGTGTGTGTGTGTGTGTGTGTGTGTGTGTGTGTGTGTGTGTGTGTGTGTGTGTGTGTAAAGGAACGCAGTTTCCTGTATATAACTGATACACAGTTTGAGAGGAGCTGAGCGCATTACTATGGTTCCATGTGAAAATCCGTCCATGTCTATGTTCGAATCCACTTTTTCTGTAAACACTTGCTAGATTAAAAATATATTTGAAGTCGTTTATTGCTGTTTAGACATCATTGGCAATTTATAGTCTTTATAATTCCCGTCAGCAAAAATGTTCCAAATATTTTTGTTTCTGAAAATAATAACTACCTTTCCAATAAGTCTGTTTGCTTCCTAAAGAGGAGGGTGAGGCCTGTTGTAGCCTTTATCAAATCTAAAAACAGCTCATGTTTGCGACCCTTGTCTTGTTGTTGTATGTCAGAGTGAAGTCATTTAGTCACAGCGTCACAGGTTAGACAAAAGCCAGATTTGTCCTTGCTATGGTGCTCTTGTACTGCAAATCTCAGGGCTGGAACAATCAGGATCTTTAGCCACACATGTGCTTATTAGTGAGAGTCATTACAAAATGAAAGCGGTGTGTGCTTCACTGGGAGTCATTTTGAAATGTCCGTGTACAAAAACAATAAAATACATAAAAAATACTTTCACTGGATCTGACACGTGTGCAAAATTTCACGAGTTTTTGAAAATGTTGAAGCCCTCAAAAACGAAATTGTTGCATCTGTTCCATCAAAAGAAATGGAACAGATACAACAGGGCCTTTGCACTGTCAGTGCTCGGGCCCTAATGAGGTAATTTAACACTATTAGCACTACTGAAATATAACTACTGTATAACTAAAAACTAGATATACTAGAAATAACTCAAAAACAAAAAAACTAACAAAACCGAAAACAAAAGTCTCTATAATATAACAATATCCAAAAAACACAAAACAAAATCCGTCGACTGTCACAGAAATAATTCAACCTCCTGAAATTTTTCTAATTATTTAAATTTTTGGTATCACATTACAGATCATGTTGACCCTTTTTGTAAGTATTGTACATAAGAACTAAGCAATCAGATAATTCTTAAAGACAGTAAGTGTTTGAATTGTTTGTATTGATAATAAAAACAACCGATGACTCTGGACTTGAAGTACTCCTCTGAGGTAGTTTCTTACATTACGTGACATTCTGCCATTTTATCATCCAAGGTTGAGCCTATATGTTACAAGATCACCGAATACGCATGTATCCTCTCTCTCTCTATATATATATATATTCCAATACTTTCATCGGTGTGCCATAGGGTCAGTTATGTTACCTCATTTCATGATTGCAAGTGACTTGCAATTATAATAAAATATTCTAGGAATTTTCATAAATAAATAGATCTGTTTTCTAAAACACATTCATGGATGTACATGTGGTGGAACTGATATAGTGCACTTTAATTGAGCAAATGAGCAATTAATGAAATCATATGTATCAAGTCTGGGATTGTCAAACACCCAGTCATTGTATGTAATGCTGCGTGTATTGTTAATATCATTTCATTCATTAAATAATTCCTGGTGGCACATGGCTAAAATGCTCTGGGGGAGGTTGTTTTGTATGTGAACTGTGACCCAGACACGGTGTTGCTTGCGTTGCGTTGGAGGCTGTGGTGATTCTATTTCCAGTTAATGATCTTGTAAAAGGGGAGTGGCCTGGCATGGTCCATGGAGTGGTGAGTCACGAGCTAGTTCCATTCTTTTGCTTCCTTGGGCACTGGCTTTCCTTTAGCCTGTCTGTTTGTGTAAATATTTTTTTTTCTTTTGGGACTTCTTAAATAAAGCTTTAATAAATTAATAAAGCCCCACTCCCTCTGACATACACTGACTTTCTCTTGTTTCTATGTCTCTCTCTCATTGACTCCCCCATGGTACAGCTGATAGGTCATCTCAAGCTGGAAATAGTATCCAGCTGGCCTGATGGACGCTGCTGCACAGTGTCAGATAGCCTAGTTTGGGAGAGTGCCATACCTTCTCTCTCTCTCTCTATTTTCACTTTCTTTTACTCCTCTTTTTCCAACCTTCAATTTTTCTTTTTTACTTGCTTTCCCACGCCCTCTCTCTTCCTTCCACTTAGTTTACATCTTCTTCTCTGCTCCCCATCAGCAGATTCTCTTTCTCTGTCTTGTTCTTGTGTGCCACCTTCCGCTGTCTCCCTGTGTTATATTTTACCACCCGATCTATTTTTCAGTGTATGACTGCGGCTGTCTGTCAGAGGCCAAATCCAACAGTCTGTCTCCATGCTCTGGGCATCTCTGCAGATATTTAACATACCGAGCTATAAATGCTTGTATCCAGGCGTCTAAAAAAGACCCAAAACACACTGAATGGAAAACAATTAGAAATTTCCAGTTGTTGTCTTTCCTAAATATTCTATAAAAATATTGTGAATATATCCAGAAAACAGCAATTCGATATAATTTTCCCACTCTGTTCTGTTTTTATTTTATGGTTGTTTAACATCACAAAATGTTGAACAATTGATATAAAAAAGACCATCTGCACAGCTAAGAAAAATATACCAGCTTACACATAATATTTTAATATAGATGCAACAATTATTAAACCTCACAGGGCGCATTTGTCAGACCCACAGAGGTATGAAAACCATAAAATGAATGCCTGTCTTACAACTACAAGATAACTTAAGAGAACAGTCAAGACATGCAATGAACTGCAAATGCTCACTCATGTCCAAAATGTCTGTGAGGACATTTATCAAAGTAAGGTTTATGAGTCTGTTTTGCAATATGGTTGTGCATAACTGTGTTTTCAATCCAAGCTGGACAATGATACTTGGATGCTTAGTGCGTGTGTGTGTGTGTGTGTGTGTGTGTGTGTGTGTGTGTGTGTGTGTGTGTGTGTGTGTGTGTGTGTGTGTGTGTGTGTGTGTGTGTGAAGGATATGAAGCTCCTTAATCTGCTGCTCTTCTGTTGGGCTATAAAAAGAGCACACTCATAACATGATAAAAACACACACATTTAATGAAGGACAGATATGCATTGGCTTCCACTGGCGTCTAACCTTCAGTGTTATTTAACCATGATGCTTTTCAGGGGGAAAAACATATTTTTTGCTTTTCACTTTATTTATAATTTTTCTGCGAAACACAACAATAGTGTTAGTGTTTTAATGGTTTTAATACCATCTATGTATTTATGTATTTATTGCATATCATCCTGTGACCCAGCCTGTTTATGTCCTCTGCAGTAGACACGCAAATCACAAAAGAAGCAAAACTTAAAGATACTTGTTTTCCTCGGTTCTCAAGAGGATATGGTTCTGTGATGTCTGTCTTTTGCAATGGGGGTGCTGCAACTCCCACAACAGCCCCCAGCCACCTCCTCCAGCTTATTCAGGGGAACACCGAGGCATTCCTGCCCGAGCCAATAGGTATAATCTCACCAGTCTGCCCCGGGACCTACTTCCAGTGGGACATGCCTGGAACACCTCACCTAGGAGGTGGCCAAGTGATGCGTTGACGGTCTTAATGTCTTTGTTGATTTTGTCCATCCACCATTTCTTCGGTCTGCCTCGAAGCCAGCATCCTTCTGGGTCGATCCTCATAAGTGTTTTTGCTACAGAAAAAAATGAGTATAACACCTACTTTTTTGTTGGGTATCTACTTTTTTCCCCAAGTCAACATTAGGTTGTGTTGCTGATGACTCAGTATACGTCTGAGTTAGCTTAGTGAGATTAAAAGAAAAGATCAGTCTGTGAGTTTGAGTCACCCTAGTGAGCTGTACGTTTCCCTGACTGAAAAATTGAGTCAGGTTCAGGTAATAACATTTATGGACAGAAGATGGCAGCAAAGACAGCTGCCACCGTCTAAAAGTGAATCAAATGAAAAAGTCTCTTTTTAAAACTTGTTTTTTTTTATTTAATCTTTTAACTTCATGCACATTGCATCAAGCAAAATGAAATTATATGCAACAGTCTCTGACTTGAATGAATTAGTTTTACATTTAAACCTATTTTCTGCATATAAAATAAAAAAAATTTGTGTTTACACTCGCTCTTTCAAATAGATGCAAGTAAAACACAGCAAAAAATAAATCAAAGATTCAGCGGCACTGAGTCCTGTCGCTCCTTAATCTATTTTCACCTGTTTAGCAGGAGTGGGGCTGGTGGAGGTTTGCCCGGTGCCACAGCAGAAAGAAGTTTTCTCCCCACGCTGATGTTTTTGTCACTTTTTACAGAGTCAAACTCAAAGTAATGTGAGTACTTCCATGCTTTAAACGCTGCATGGTCGTACTCTCTCCTGCACTCTATATATTATCCATTGTTGATCTGCACACGTCTGTTGCTGCCACGGACATCGCACGCTCGTACGTCATTGTCATGAGACACTCTCACAAACAAAATCACAGTTTAGTAATGAAGTAACGCAACCTGTTTAAGGGAAAGTAACAGTAATTAACGATTAACGTAACGCATTACTGCCCATCTCTGGTGGTAAGTAAGTAGGGGAGTGATGGATATTAACTCATGCACACACAACCAGTTGGGGTTTGGTGAAGGGTTAATTGTATGAGTCGCATGTAGTTTGTGGGGCTTTACAGAGCAGAAGGAGGATTTGGGTTTGGTGGAGTGGAGCAACTGATTGCATGTTTGTGAGTCTGTAGGGATGCTGTAATGAGTCTGGTAGTCTAGGATCCCAGCAGAACTCACTTCCTGCTCAGTTCTTTACAGACACGCACATTTGCTCATACAAAAAACCCTTTCTGGGTTAGTAGGAGGATACTTTTTTCCAAATGAGGTTGTATACCATTCAGATAGAAGTAGTGCTGACAGCTGTTGGTAGGGCTCACACTGATCAGTCAGGTTAAAAGAAGATTGACATTATTTTTCTTTGTGGCTGAAGTTCACCACAAACTAGTGCTGGACTGGTAATCAAATTGTGTCCAGATGGGTCAGTCTAATTTTGTAAAAATTTTGGTCAATAAATGGCAACATGGGATGAGTATCTTGCCCAAGCATATATGGCATGCAGACTGGAGTAAACTGGGTTTGAACCACGAACCTTCCAGTTAGTAGGGGACCTGCGCTACCACCTGAGCTTCAAATAGAAGCAGATTTTTTTTATACCAGTTATCTTATTGGTACCAAAGCCTGACTGGTAATCTGGTGGGCCAACACTAATTTGAGCCAATGGGTCAATTTGTAGGGCTGGTGCACAGCAACCCTTCAAGCAGTGACAGCAGTCCATTTGTTCATTTTCATTACCAATACTGTATTGCCCAATCAAATCCTTAACGAAACCCTCCTCTCCCCTACCTTCACTGTGCACTCGTGCAACATGTAGAACAGAGTTTAGTGTGGAAGTGTGGAGCTGAAAAACTAAGACAGACAAAGAAAAGAAAAGTATATGCAATAAAATCATGATAGGCCGTCTGGCCCAAAATTGCCAGGGCCAATTATTTTTCCCAGTTTGTCCCTGCTCGATACATTTTTCCATTCAGCAACAGAGGCTTGCATGGTGAGCGTGCATACAGGCCATGGCAGGGAAGTGCATTACTTATTGTTTTCTTTAAAACAGCAGTGAAGTCGTTCAGACGTAATCAGTGATGTCAACTAAAGCAAGCTCCGGTCCACTGCGTCACAATAAATAGCCTATCGAGTCTGAAGCGAGGTTCGAAGCCTCAGTGTTGGCGGTTATGTCGCTGACCACAAGTAAATGTATGAAGTTTATTTCAGCCTCATGCCTTTGTGTTTAAACTGCAAGTGACCACTGGCCAAAATGACAAGCGGTATCACGGGTGCTGCCACTAATGAGTGAGGTGGGGTGAATGTGATGGAAAGAAATGGAAAGGAAAAATATTTTTGTGGCGGGGGATAGTGAAGGTGCTACAGCTGATTCAGTGTCTAAAGAATGAATTAATCCTAGATGAAGTAACAAATCTGGTCAAATAATTACTGAAATCTCAGGAAGCAAGACCAGAGAAAAGTGTCATCCCAGTGAGGATGAAGAAGCATGCAACACAAGCTTCAATAAACCCAAGCTCAAAGTCAAAGAACAAAGAACCAACAAACCTTCAGGAGTGATAATGCGAGCTGTAAGGATGGAGGTGAACCTGATGAGGAACTTAGTCTAACTGGTCAAAATGTAACTGAACTGCAGCAGAAATAACTACAGGGTGTGTGCTCAGCAGCCAGCAGATGGATACCAGACTCACACCAAGGATGTTGACAAGTGGGTGAAAAATTTTTCTGACAGACAACTCACTGAAGCAGAGGGAAACATCTTTCCAAAAGGGTTACACTTTTGCTGTGGGTTCTCAGAATATTTCTTTTGTGAGTGTGTGTATGTGTGTCAGATGGCAGAAGACATGCGTGAGACCTTAAATAAGGTATGTTTTCATCATACTGAATTCTTGTTTGGAAAGTTGCTGCAACAATGCAAATATTTCAATGCTTGAAAATATGTGGTGATAAACAAGATCCTCACTTGATCAGGCATTGCATTACAATGTCTAGAGTCGCTATGGATACAAACCTTACTTTCAATTTTATCAACTAAGAAGTATTTCATTGTCAGTTCATCTACAGGGTGGGCCATTTATATGGATACACCGTAATAACATAGGAATGGTTGGTGATATTAAAGTCCTGTTTGTGGCACATTAGTATATGTGAGGGGGCAAACTCCTCAAGATGGGTGGTGACCATGGTGGCCATTTAGAAGTCGGCCATCTTGGATACAACTTTTGTTTTTCCAATAGGAAGAGGGCCATGTGACACATCAAACTTATTGGTAATGTCACAAGAAAAACAATGGTGTGCTTGGTTTCAACGTAACTTTATTCTTTCATGAGTTATTTACAAGTTTCTGACCACTTATAAAATGTGTGCAATGTGCTGCCCATTGTGTTGGATTGTCATACAATGTGTGCCACATCAGCATCCTGATGTGGCACACCTGTGACGTGGGATGGATTATCTCAATATAGCAGATGTGCCCACTACCACACATTTGGACTGATTTGTGACCACTGTTTGGGAGGGATGGTTATATTGTGTATCTGGAATGAATTTTAGGTCTCTACGTCCATCCCATGGGGAATGGGAGCAGTAACAAAGGTGTTGCGTTTATATTTTTGTTGAGTGTATGTATTAGCTGACTGAGGACGGTTCTCTCTGTATGTGCTCTCGCAGCTCCTCAGATTAGACGTCTGAGACAGCTGAGCTGATTCAGATTCAGATAGACGCTTTTTAATCTAGCTTTCGGTCTCTACTGTTTGCTGTGTATTCTCTCTCATCTTATATTGTGGTGTCTTCATTACCCTCTATTTTCATTTCTATTTTACTATTATGTCCTCCCTTTTTTGCACAGTGGTGTCAGATACAAACCAAACACTTCTAATCCCTCTCAGTTCCTCACATTTCATCTCACATCAGCAATGTTTTTATTTTTAGCTCCTTAAAATTGTGTCACAAGGGAGATGAAAGCAAAGATGAAATGGGAGAGATGGTTTTGAAAATAAACCAGTGAGGGGGAAAAGAGAGTAAGTGAAAGAGGCAAAGGAGAATGGATGAAAGGATGTAGAAAGGAGTGAAAGATGGATGAATGAGTGAAGATTAGAAAAAAGGAAGCGATTAAGCCCAAGATTTGTCAGAAGGGACCACAAGAAGATTTTAGATGAAGAATAAATTCAGGCCTGTTGTGGCAAAGGTTGAAAGACCAGACAGGAAGAGATGAGTCATTTTCCCCCGCAGCTCCTTAAATGGAGGGGCTCAGAGGTCTAGAGATGGTGCGTGAGCTGATGGGAGGGCGATGATGAATGAGTTTTGTAATCACTGCTAAACATGGGAAACAGTGAAGGACTATGAATGTTATGTGGGTCTCTGAGCTGGTAAGCAGATAGTGTCACTCACTAAACATGTGTTGTGTTAAAAGGATCCTAGAGGCCAAATACTCTGATTTTTCTTTTGCTCTTCACTTTTTAAGTGTGTGAGGTAGCAAAACGTAAGCAGCAAGTGATAGGAAGAAAGCATCAGCAGACTGTTGGAGTTTCTTTTAAGGGTCCTTTATTTTTCTGGCGTCACCTTTCAACATTTGTTTCACAAAACATAAGAGCCTGCCAGTTAAAATCTCATCTGCTTTATACATAATTCTGCCCACAGCTGAAACTCATTAATCTCTACCATTGAGAATAGAGGGTAGACTAAATAACACAGTCTAGACAAAGAAACAGGAATAAAATCATTCTTCCACTTAACAAACTCATTCACCCAACTAAACGAAAAGTCAATCTCTTCACAAAATCCCACTCATGAGGTTATTTTAAAGGAAGTAAACAATTTTACAGACCTTCATTTGGTTACACCCAACTGACATGATCAATGACATAATATCCTATATAAACAGGAAGTACTGGGGCAGCCCTTCCCACATACCTGTTTCACATATAGGACCTGCACAAAGTAACACACAATGGTAAGTATAACCAAACTACATAAAACAAACCAATGATTTGTGACATTAGGCTTTAAGAAGATTTGCACTACTGTAATGAATGTAACCAATGCTACCACAAACACACCCGGGATCGTATGCAGAGCCAAGGTTACATGTGCAGTGTCTACATTAACCCTTTAAAGCCAGTCAGAGCGGGCACGCTCTGTTTTGCGTAACTATTTTTAAATCCCGGTAGCTCTGCAACCACATAAGCTAGCGCAATAATTTGTTTTGCATATGAAACCGGAGGAGTTGTACTTACATCTTATGCCATCAGCTTGTCCTCGGTCACGGTTTCCTTCCACATATAGCTTTGCAAAAACTGCATAAAAAGCGCTTGCAGCGACAAAAACATAATATTCCAGAAACACGCTTTGCCGATCCGATCAGCTGTTCGTAACACTTCCTACATCCATCAGCGCGAACTTTCGCATGTCTGCCATGACCTGCCCGAAACCGGAAGTGACGTCATTTTCGCGGAAATGTAGTTTTTTAAGGGTCAGGTTTCCTAAATGGGGAAAATGGTATGTGAGCACAGTTCTCATAGATAGTTAGTTTTAACTATATTTCTAAACACAGGCACCGTCTCTTCATTTCAATATCAAGTACAAATAAAGACATGATCATTTTCAGCATTAAATATTGGCACAATTAGCAGTAAATTCCCTTTTCACAAGAAGAAACTTGTGGCAAAACCAGGCTCAGGGAGAGGCAGCCATCTGCTGTGACCGGTTGGAGGTGAGAGGAAAGAGAACCGAGAAACAAAGGATAAAAGACAAACTATAGGAGAACGAGCCCAGGGTTAATTATTGCTAATGATTTAATACAGTAGTGAATCAACACAGAGTGAAAAGAGGTAACTGAAGAAGAAACACTCAGTGCATCATGGGAAGTCCCCCCAACAGACACTTCCTAATGCAGCATTACAGGATGAGTTCAGTTACCTGATAAAGCCCTGAATATAAGCTTTAACAGAAAGAAGCCTAAAAGTAGAGAGAGAGTATCTCCAGACTGGGAGCTGGCTTCATAGTAGAGGGGCTGGTAGCTGAAGGCTCTACCTCCCATTATACTGAAAACTCTGGGAACCTGCAATCTCACCCTGCAGCCTTAGAGTAAAGTACTGTGTTAAGATAATAAGGTACTAAAAGGTCTTTAAGGATGGGGGTATGATAGTTCAAGATTTTAAATACGAGAAGGACTAATTCTGAATTTAATTGCGAGCAAATAAAGAAAAAGGTAATATCAGGGAAATCTAGTCTGTCATCCTGTCCCAGTTAGTACTCTGACTGATACTGAGGGCTTTTCAGGGAGCTTTGAAAGTGACCACATGGAAATGAAAAATAGTCCAGCCTAGAAGTAATAAACGCATGAACAAGCTTTTCAGTATCACAATTTTTAGCAGTGTGAATGAAGTCCATCCTTCTCATGTGTTTAATGTGCACACTGAAGGACGACTAAAAATGACTCCAAGATTCCTCAGTGTTGCTGGGAGCCAAGGCAATGCTATCTCAAATAAGTGTCTGGTTAGACATAATGAGTAAATAAAGATAGGTATCATCTGCATAGCAAAGTGTTTATTAATATTATTACATAAGGGAATAATTTATAATGTTAAAAAAAGATCTGGTCTCAGCACAGAACCCTGTGGAACTGCAATCTGTTGCCACGAATGTAGCAGAGGCAGAATCCACACATCAAGCACAGCTCTCGCAGCCACAGACTGGGCCATATCCAAATGGGGCTAATTTATAATTCATACGTGTATAAACTAGTTCATCTCATTAATGAACAGCATTCTACAATGCACAGTCAAATTTGCCCCTCAAAAAATGAGGAAGCAATAATTATACTAACAAAACAGTATGGTATGAGCTCGGCTTTGAAATTGTGGCAGTTCAGAAATGAGAGAAGTGTAAATAAGAACCATGTCTTGATAACTAATCCTTAAGTGGAGCGCAGGCTTTATCCAAAAGTTTGCTTTATTACAAACTGTTCCTCCATATTAACCTGAAATCTATGTGTAACAACTGGCAAGTAAGATAGTAATATAACGTTTATTTAGTGCTTTTTAAGACAAGAACATGTCACAATGTGCTTTACAAAGGTATTAAAAAACATGGTCACATAAACCTGAATCAAGTAAAACATCACAAAATCCAGAAACATTACCCAAATGTCTGAATAGATGCGTTTTCAGCGGATTTTTAAAGGATTTGAGTAAAATTAAGATTCTAGAAGATTAAGAAAGTCAGAAGCAATGGAGCACGAATCATTAACATGAAGATTAAAGCAGCCGCCTGGAATGTCTCTTTAGGGAAACTCGACTTGCACATAAGGACATGTACAACATTATAATGAAGCTATTTCTAAATCTGCTTTCTACGCTACTGTTCTTCAGTCTGCTGAAGGAGACACTTGTACTTTGTTCTCTGCATCATGCCATATTGTCAAACCTCCAGGTACCTTTACCATAAATCTCTCCATAAACTTCCATTAGTTTGGAATTCAGCCTGTTATTATATCCTGACCCAGATGTCTGAATGTATAACACCTTTTCTTAAACTGCTCCACTGGCTTCCAGTTTATGTATCAATTTCAAGTTCCTCATTGTCACTTTTAAAGTCCTTCGTAACCTTGCTCCTCCATCTGATCCATCTTATCTGATCTTCTCCGTACGCACTCACCCTCCAGTCCACTCTGCTCCTCTTCACCTTCGCTTTTACCCGTTCCATCTGCTCATCTGACTGCCATGGGACCTTTGCATGCACTTCCACCAGATCGTTGGACTATAAAGTCTCTTTCTTTTAAATCACGTCTCAAAACCCATCTGTTCGGAATTTATTCTCTTCATTAGTCTATTAGTTTTATAGTTGTTATTTTATTTGTTTACTTTATTTAATTGTGTATATGTTCTTATTTTTGCTGTACTAATATAAGGTGACCTTGAGGGTCTTTAAATGTGCCTATAAATAAAATGTATTATTATTATTATTCTAAATGTTAAATGGACTTATTTTGTTTTAACGCTTTTTGACTTGAGCACTCAGCTTGCCTCATTCACCCATTAATACAAGCACTTTTATTTAAGCCCACAACTCAGGGTTCAGTATGTTTCCAAGGACACTATGGGATGCAGACTGGTGCAGCCAAGTATCGAACCAACAAACTTAACTCTACTTACTGAGCTATAGCCATCCCAAGCAGCATGCCACAACATTGTGAGGCAAAAAAAGAAATTTGTGATACTTGTGCTAAGAATTGGTGAGCGATATCAGTGATATGTCTTGCTTCAGGACTCTCCTCCACCTTCCTGCCTATGCACCCTTAAGTTCTGTTCTGCTTCAATAAAATTCCAGTATAACTGCTAAATAAAAAGAGAGCCACTGTTGTAGCACAGAAAACTCTGACACTAAGCTAGACATAAACTATCTAGCCCATTAATCTACCTTGGTAACACCCGGGGATCCCTTTAAAAATAATAGAAGAAAAAAGTGAAAGACTAACACACAGATGAAAGAGCAACGAATGAGATAGGGAGAAGAGGGACAGAGCTCTGATTGCAGGTAATTGCTGTTCACATCCAGGGCAGGTCTAATCACTTTGAGGCTGTGTGTGTGTGTGTGTGTGTGTGTGTGTGTGTGTGTGTGTGTGTGTGTGTGTGTGTGTGTGTGTGTGTGTGTGTGTGTGTGTGTGTGTGTGTGTGTGTGTGTGTGAGACTATGCTAATTTTCCCCAGCATCTGGGTATAACCCTAAGCTCAGTGGAGCAGTAGCTTGCTCCTGTTTTAGCCTTGGTTTATAATTAGTGTCCAAAACCTCTTGCTCTTCCATGTCTTTGAATCCAGAGAGGGAGGGTTTTTCAACTTAATTTGACTTTTTCAACATAACACTGAAAGGAGAAACGGGGAACAACAACAATGTATAAAATATGCTATTTGAGGAAGTTTATTTTCTTTAAGTACAGTGACAGTTGCTGAGCCATAGTGTCAGTGTTGCCACCAAGTCTTGGAGGAGGTGAAGTGAGGAAGCCAGTGAGGCCCTGCAGGACTACATTCACACCACACTGAGACATGCTCTGTGTCCTCATGGGATGACATCACTCTGGATCACAAGGTCACTGGTCGCCCTCCTCAATGAAAAATCTTCAGACCTGGGAAAATGGATGAGTTGAGAAGTATACAGTGTGAACTGAAGGCTTGGCTTAGTGTAAAGATACGGAGTGGCTGAGACCAATCTCCAGCTGAACATCAAACATAGATGAGGATTACGCTGATTGATCGCCAAACTCAAAGACATCAGCACTAGCAAATGGGCTGGATAAAGCCACTGAGCTGAATTTGTTTTTCAGCAGGTTCAGCACTGGGCCCTTTTTGAACCTCCTCACACAACACAATCTCAACACCTCAGCCATCAAACAAACCAACAGTACATGTCCCTTCATACGTGTTGGCCTCGGGTAAGCACCCCACCCACATCCTCCTTTCAGATTCACCTTTCTTGACACGTGACTGTGACGGCCAGGTGAGGAGGCAGCTGATGGAACTACGCCCAGGCAAAGCTGCAGACCCTGATTCCATCAGTCCTTCGCTGCCTAGCTGTCTGGCATCCTGATGCAAGGTTAATGTGAAGGAAGTCAGGCGCAGGTTAAAGTCCAAAAGATAAGATAAGATAAGATAACCTTTATTAGTCCCAAACGTGGGAAATTTGTTTTGTCACGGCAGGAAGTGGACAGTGCAAAAGTTATGAAGCAAAAATTAGAATACAATAAGAATAAATACAGTACACAACTGTACAGAATAGAATAAAATAAAATACTATATACAGTAGAATAAAATATACAATAAGATAAAAATAGTTGTATATAGCATTTGTATTCTGAGTAAAAATATAACGATGCCAGAAAAGTATTGCACTTAGTGTTATTGCACATGTGTGGATGTGTGTGTTTGATCAGTTAAAGTCTTTATTATGGAGTCTGACAGCCGTGGGGAGGAAAGACCTGTGAAATCTCTCCGTCCCACACCGTGGGTGCCGCAGTCTCCCACTGAAGGAGCTGCTCAGTGCTGTCACAGTCTGCTGCATGGGGTGGGAGATGTTGTCCAGCAGGGATGACAGCTTAGCCGCCGTTCTCCTGTCACTCACCACCTCCACTAGGTCCAGAGGGCATCCTAGAACAGAGCTGGCCCTTCGGATCAAAGGGGGGGGGACTTTTATATTTAGCCAAAAAAAACAAACTTGGTTAAATTATACAAAAATCAAAATCTTGGGCCCATAAAAGAGGTCAAAGTATAACAGAACTCTACTCAAAAGTTGGCAACAAACAATACTACTAACTCAAAGACCTTCCTAAATGAGGGGAAATAGTAGCTGATCATCCCACAAAGAGACATAAAGTGGTAGAACACACAACAACCTAAATCAAACCCCCACGATCCCGATTCATGACATGACCCAATTTGCAGGTCTCCATATAGGCTTGCTTTGCCCCTTTTTCATCTCTTAGCTCATCAACCAAGGAAACAAAAAAAAGATTAAATCATGCGCATAACAGCGTAAACTAAAATGTATGCACTTATTTTAGAATACAGTATTATGTGATCGTGTAAGTAAATTAATTCTAAACCAAAACCAACTCTTTATTGTAAATTAAATCCTACATTTAAAGAAAGAAAACTATGTGTAGTGTTTAGTGTTATGTATGAGTCTATTGTAACACTGTGTGTGGTTGTAACTGCATCACAGTTAGGTACCAGTGCTGTGGAAGACTGTCATGGTTAGTGACATCAAAGAAAGCCACCCCTTCAGACCAGTTGATGTCTGAAGGTGCTGGAGAGACTGATTCTTACCTGACTTAGCTTACAGGCGAAACATGTTCTCAACCACTTTCAGTTATTTACCAGCTTACAGGGTGAGTTCAGGGTGAAAGTGTACATTAACCCTTCTGTGACAAATTAAACCAAATGTCTCCCACAAATGAGCTGGAACAGGAGAGTTCACTGGAAATAAAGTTAGGTTGAAACCAAGCACACCATTGTTTCCCTTGTGACATTACCAATAAGTTTGATGTGTCACATGGCCTAAACAAAAGTTGTATCCAAGATGGCCGACTTCTAAATGAGCACCATGGTCACCGCCCATCTTGAGGAGTTTGCCCCCTCACATATACTAATGTGCCACAAACAGGACTTTAATATCACCAACCATTCCCATGTTATTACGGAGTATCCATATAAATGGCCCACCCTGTAAAGAACAGTATGTGTGACTGCTGTGTGCAGCACCTCTTCAGATTTGGTTAAAATAATACTACTCTAAGGCAACCTGCCAACATTTGATGCATTCTTAATTTTAAAATTCAGAATCTATTAGCAATCACTATGCAAAAAGAAACTTAATTTCCACTATAATTTAGTAGATACTCTATAAAGCTACATGCTTATTAAACTAATTAAATCACAGAGGAAGATTTCTAGTGGCCTATTCCTTAACTGATAATTCCATCTATCACCCTGAAACAGAGGAGTGAGTTAATATTTTCCACATGGTCCCCCAGAAATTCAATATGGTGAAAATTAACACAGCGCAGTTCACTTGATTTGAGGCTGTCACATGAAAATTAGACAGGTTAATTGCTTGTTCTCTAGAGCAGTAGTTCCCAAACTACCGTACGCGTACCCTCGGGGGTACGCAAGTGGCTGTAGGGGGTACGCGTGGGTTGGGGTTGGAGTGGGGATCAAAAGTTTTAAAAGCCGAAATTTGCGCTAATGCAGTTTTTTTTGCCTGTCAAATACATGACTATATACCACCCTCTGGTGTTCAGCAAAAAAATAGCTCTGACAAAATACATGGGCGTGATTTGCCCAAATGACTGACACCTAACAGTTGAAGTTGCCTCCAAGCATTCAGTGCAGCGCGAAAATGGACAAGTGGTTAACAAGAAAAAAAGGCCCTACCACAGAGACACCGGCCACAACAACCAATAAGCTCATATCTGAAGATGCATTTTCCAGTGACCGCACAGGTGATTGTTCAACAACAATGTGTTCGTCAGATTTGGATGCTAGCAGTGCTAGCAGGGATGTATCTGTGGTTACTAGCCAAGTGGCTAGCATAGCTGGAGCCAGCCATGTGGAAAGTGATGAAGTGTCTGATGCGGAGCGTCAAAGTGGGAGAAAGCATGACAGCACGGACTGTAACACAACCTCATCAAAGAAGCGCAAATATGATGACAATTATATTTCGCTGGGGTTTACGTGTATAAATATTGGTGGATTTCCCGGCCACAGTGTGTTATTTGTGCAAAAGTATTGTCTCAGAACTCAATGAAACCTTCACTTTTGCGCAGACATTTAGAGACAAATCATCCCCATTTGAAAAATAAACCAAGGGAATATTTTGAGCGACAGCTAAAATCACTTTCAACAAGTAAAACCTGCATTCAGGTGCCAGATCTTATGAATAAAAACAGACTACAAGCATCTTACATGGTCAGTTACAGAGTGGCTAAAAACAACAAACCCCACACTATTGTGGAGGACCTCATTCTCCCTGCTGCTTTAGATATGGTAGGGACAATGTTGGGGGAAAAGGCAAAAAAGACGATACAGTCCATTCCATCATCAAACAATACTGTCTTACGGCGCATCAATGCAATGTCAGAAAATGTTTTACAGCAGCTACTTCTGCGCATACGCCACAGTGAATGTTATGCAATACAGCTAGATGAGTCCACGGATGTGGCTGGCCTGGCGCATCTTCTCGTATATGTGCGCTACATTCATGAAGGAACCATCAAGGAGGACATGCTGTTCTGTAAACCGCTGGAACAAAGGACAACTGCCGCAGATATTTTTCAAAAGCTGGACACATTCATGAACACACATGGACTCGTGTGGGACAGATGTGTTGGCATCTGTACTGATGGCGCACGGGCCATGACTGGGAGACACGGAGGTGTGGTTTCGCGTGTGCAAGCAGTCGCGCCAGATGCCTCCTGGGTACACTGCAGCATCCACCGAGAGGCTCTTGCTGCAAAGGGAATATCTGTCCGTTTGAAACATGTTTTGGACACGAGTGTAAAAATGGTTAACTTTGTGAAAGCCAGGCCGCTGAACTCCCGCTTATTTGCTGCGTTGTGCAATGAGATGGGCAGCGAGCATGAGACATTATTACTCCACACAGAGGTTCGCTGGCTATCTAGAGGGAAAGTGCTGACCCGTTTCTTTGAGTTGAGGGATGAACTTAAAGTTTTCTTCAGTAACCATCCCTTTGAGCTGTCTGAACATTTGCATGATGAAGAGTACCTTACCTGCCTGCCTCGTCTGAACGAGCTCAATCTCGGATTACAAGGCGTTTCTGCAACTATATTCAATGTTCAAGATAAAGTTGAGGCCATGATAAAGAAGTTAAACCTTTGGAAGAACTGCTTGGATACAAACAACACTGAAGTCTTTCCTGTGCTGCATGATTTTCTGTGCTCTAATGATCTCACACTATCTAAAAGTGTAAAGCGCGAATGTAACGTGCACCTTGAGGAGCTGGCGGTGCAGTTACGCCGATACTTCCCAGAGACGGACGGCTCAAATGATTGGATACGTCACCCGTTCACCGCCGTGCCTACTTCGTTATCACCGTCTGACCAGGAGAGCCTAATTGAAATCGCCACAGATGGATCTCTAAAAGTTGAACACGCTCAAAAGAACCTGGCGGATTTCTGGATAGGGCTGCGCACTGAACAGCCCGCGCTGGCTAAGCGCGCTGTCAAGACTCTGATGCCTTTCGCCACCACATACTTATGCGAAAAGGGATTTTCTGCTTTAACAAACATGAAAACAAAATACAGAGCAAGACTTTGTGTGGAAAACGATTTAAGACTCAGCCTTTCCCAAATTGAGCCAAACATTGAAGAGCTGTGTGCCTCTGCTCAAGCACATCCATCACATTAAATAAAGTTCTGTTTAATGAAAGTTCATGGCCTTTATGCTCTCGACAAAAAAGTGAATTCTAATAAATCCTTTGATACACTGCTAGTATTAAGTAGTAAAGTTTGTTATTAAAACTCTGTCATTACTAAAAAATATTGATAAATTCATTTGGTGGTGAGAAATAATCGACTGTGCAGTATTTATCTTTATGCATGCGATATTGCAATGTATTTATAGACACTAATTAAGAGTCGTTCGTAGTAGGGGGTATGCGGCTGAGGGTGACATGTCTCAAGGGGTACGTGGCTGGAAAAAGTTTGGGAAGCACTGCTCTAGAGGAATCACAGCTGGTGCTTTTGGAGGGAAACGGCTTTTAATAAGTAAAGAAAAGCCACAACTGACTTACCTGTAGGGTTTCTTTTACTCATCGTGTTGGGGGTGAATGAGGACCCAAATGCAGATTCACAGGGAGGCTAATATTTCCAAACACCTGGGACAACATCTCTGGAAGTGGCCCAATCCTGAGGCCTGTAAAGGATAGGTCAGGGGGTCGACTCGAAGAAGAACCTCGGCTAAGGGATAGATCTGGTGGCCAGCCTGAAGACCAATAGAGGAGATGGTTAAGGGGGCCAGCGTGGAGTACCACAGAGGAAATGGGCCTCTTCTGGGGGCCACCCAGAAGACCAGCAGCAGAGGGGGAGCAGTCCTGCCAAGGAGGTAGTCGGCATCGCCGAAGAAGGGGGCCTGCAGGGGGTGTGGGAGGAGACCCATGTCAAAGGAGATGGGACATTTCAGGGGGCTAGGCTGACAGCTAGCATTGGTCTAGGAGTCAAGACCCCTGAGGAAGGGGCCAGCAGTGCAGCCCCTTGGTGGGCTGGCCTCGACACTGGCAGAGGAGTCCTTCAGGGAACTGAGTTTAATTCAATTTCAATGTAATTTTATTTATATAGTGCCAAATCACAAAAACAGTTGCCTCAAGGCAAGTTGAAGAGTAATAGGACAGCCTGGACTCGAAGTCTACAGGTCAGGAACTACAAGCAGCTCAGTTTTCACTTGCCCAGGAAGTTAAACTTGAGCTAAGACTCAAGCGGTTCTGGATGTTCTCTGCAGGCTCAGGACCCAGTTGTTCAAACTTTAAAATGGCAGATGAAAGAGTTCTGAACATAAATCCAAATACCAAGCCACAAGGAGTACAGAAGTACAAGAAATAAAATCCAAGATTATAGGAAACAATGCAATGAAACAGACAGGTACAACATGACAAAGGACTCAATAAACCAAGGTTTTAAAAACACACAAACACACCGAGGCTAATGAGAAATGAGACTATAATCTAAACAATAAGCAAACTGAGAATCAAACTGAAGATCTTTAATAATAAACAGACCTTGAAAGACCAAAAACACAAAACACTGGGTTAAAGATCCAGGGCCGTGACAAGGATTGTAAAAGTCATGAACAAACCCACCCGATCAGATTATATCACAGCTGGTCTGACAAACTTCCATCCATCCATTTTCTTCTGCTTATTCTGGGCTGGGTCGTGGGGGCAGCAGCCTAAGCAGCTGGACGAAAAAGCTATAAAATTCAGTGCACTTAAAACAACAGCAAAAGATTTTAATTTCTTAAATCTTTTCTCTTGCATTTTAGGGAACATCTCTCTCGCACGTGCTCTTCCTCTTATTATAATTACAACAGTTAATTACAACTTCCCAGCTACAGAAGTGAGCGCTGCTCATTAAGCTAATGACTCCACCCTTCATGGGATCACTCTGTGGGAAAGATGCATACATTTATTTGCCACTGGCAGCATAACAATGCAGATACCACAGCAACTGTAGCTGAGATAGATTACTGTAGGCACTCAAATCCTCGAAAACCCATTTGCTTCACCAAAGGCTCCAAGCCAGCTTGAAGACAGGTGGACCTGACACAACTACAGTGATGCACACGTCCCAGGCAAGCCCTGTGGATTCTAGCTGTTTCTGCTCTGTGTTGAATCATTATATCTAACAAACCCTGTTTAAGCTTTTTATGACCTTTATGTGGAATAAAATTCTATGGCACAACATTATTTGAAACGGTGATTGTTATTTGCTCAGAGACCAGTCACAATGTTTTGTTTGGGAACTTGAAGGGTGTATGAAACATTGTTGCTTTAAAGCACAAATTCAGAGTGAAATATGTCTGTGAAGGTTCTCAGTCATCCAGGTCATCGTGAACTGAAGAAGCTTCTCATCCGAGAAGCTTCTTCAGTTCTAAGGTCAAATGGTGGAGAGTCCCAGATATAAACCTAGTGGGAGTTTCCCCCCACAGAGGGACAAAAGGACCCCCTGATGATCCTCTACCTAATCACATGAGCCAAAGCGTGAAAGCGGGTGTGGGTCCCAATCAGCCAGGGTTTCGGGCGAGCTCATTGTGAAACCTGGCCCCACCTTATCATGCGATTTCCTGAGGTCAGATGGCCCAGGATGTGAGTGGCCGTTAAGGCGTCTGGGGAGGGATCTCAAAACTGGATTATAGATGTACAGCATACAAAACTCCTAAACACGAACTTAACAATGTGGTGTATGCTGTACAGTGCAGCGAGGAATGCTCAGACCTCTACATCGGAGAGACCAAACAGCCACTTCACAAGCGCATGGCACAACACAGAAGAGCCACCTCCACAGGACAAGACTCAGCAGTCCATCTGCATCTAAAGGTCAAAGGTCACTCTTTCGAGGATGCCAACGTTCACAGTTTGGACAGAGAGGACAGATGGTTTGAAAGAGGAGTGAAAGAAGCATCTATGTCCACTGTGAGCGACCATCTTTGAACAGAGGCGGGGTTTACGACACCAACTCTCTGCCATCTATAATCCAGTTTTGAGATCCCTCCCCAGACGCCTTAACGCCCACTCACATCCTGGGCCATCTGACCTCAGGAAATCACATGATAGGGCGGGACTAGGTTTCATAATGAGCTCACCCGAAACCCTGGCTGATTGGGACCCACGCCCGCTTTCACGCTTTGGCTCATGTGATTAGGTAGAGGATCATCAGGGGGTCCTTTTCTCCCTCTGTGGGGGGAAACTCCCACTGGGTTTATATCTGGGACTCTCCACCATTTGACCTTAGAACTGAAGAAGCTTCTCGGATGAGAGGTGAAACGTCTTCAAGCAACTTAAAGAAGTCCAGACGCTTCGGCTGCCTCATGGCGGATATAATATTTTTTTAAACGAATTACCCCACAGTATTGCTTAATCAAGAAAACTGGTGATTAAAAGCCATGTTTGGGCACATGGGCGGCTGTATACACACTCACTCATACACACACACACAAATGCTTGGATATTTACATATGCACATATTCCTTTACATGCATTCAGTGGAGCTCTCCTTAATAGTCCAGCTCTCAAGTCCCCAACTGCGATAAGTGAATTTTAATTAAGAGAATATTGAGAGTTGTAATAAATTATTTTAATAACCAGCAAATGACTTTGCTTTTCTGCAGAGACTGGTTTCACTAGTGGATCAAGAGCTAGTGTGTACAGTGGCTGTCAATGCCAAATTACACAAATCACTTCATTTCTGCTGTTAGTCACTCATCTGTGGTCATTTATGGACTGGCCTTTTTATTAAATGTTATTTTTAACTGTTGTTTAGTACATAAGTGAATATAATTAAGTATTTATCCAATGCATGCATTTGTCTGTGTGCGTGTGTGTGTGTGTGTGTGTGTGTGTGTGTGTGTGTGTGTGTGTGTGTGTGTGTGTGTGTGTGTGTGTGTGTGTGTGTGTGTGCCAGCTTAACTAAGCAGCAGATTGCAGAGATTTGCAGCCAGCTGGTCCGGCTGTGTTCCTATCCGTTTCCCCTGCCAACACAGAGACACAAACACACACATGCAATTTCACACAACAGGAAGTCATCGTCAAACCAATCACAAACCTCAACCACAACCAAGATCCCTGCCCTTCCCTGCAGGGATCTTGGTTGCTGACTAATGGCTATGGCTAATGATGCTCGTGATCACTGTAAATAAAGACATATGTTTCGTGGCTGAGAACACGCCTACTCAAAGCTTTCTGTCATTAAGGCAGGCTCATTCACATGCTGGGGATGATGCACTGTGTTGTAGTATTTTTGTTTTGTACTTTCAGGTTTGGCAAGAGTGAATTTAGTAAAGCAGCCACACTCAGAATGAAATCATGATCCTCCTATTTGTTCTGGGGGATCATTTGAACACAGTCAGGGGGGCAAGTAAAGCACAACTACACACACAAAGAAATGTTTTAACTCAACTCTTAGCTATTAGCTGCAATATTGCAACTACATACAATTATACTTGTTTCTATATTTTCTTGACAGGATTAGGATTTTGGATATTTAGTGCCTGGGTGAATTCTGGGCTCTTTGTTATGGTCCTTGAGCTACTGCAGCACAATTGTTGCTTATGTGCCACATTATAGTGTAAAGGCTGCTGCTATTGGGGAATTCCCTTGCTTGAGGGCCTGTGCCTGGCCTACAACAGTGGTTAGGTGAGCTGTACATGTCAAAGTAACATTCAATAAAGACGTGTGCTTTTTCTAAAGAAGCTTGACCACAACTCCATCTTATAGGAGTAATGTTGTACAAGCCACAGTAGTACCAATGTTGTTGTAAATACACAGAAACTTTCTATCTTTACTGAACAGAGGAAATTTATAGCACTCAAAGTGCCTTAACATTAGAGAACAGTAGTAGCATATCAGCTGCTTATTATAAACTGTCCTTGTTTAAGAGTAAAAGATGGGAGGCATTGTATTTTTGCGCATTAATTCTTTTGCTTCAGTTATTGTTTCTGTGGTATTCATATCCTATTTTTACACCTTTTAAATTGTTAAGCTTTTGTTTTTTTATCCATGGGTACCAATGCCACTTTGAAAACAGAGGAAAAATTAACATTCCAACTGTATTTGAGTTAATATGTTAATTTTTAATACTTTATTTTAAATGTGCTTGACCACAGCACATAAGGTTGAATTCTACTAGAACCAAATGTTTCTGATTTAGGGCAGAAAATGTGTTTTCATGTGGACATGAATTATGAATGAGAGTCATGCACATTTGCCAATAAAACAATCAGTGACAATACTCTTGGCAACAAACTTTATGATGGAAAAGGCTAGTTTAATAGAGGAATAGATACATAACTCAAGCTGCTTGATTCTGTTCATCTGGACGTAGCGTTTTCAGTGGGAGAAACGTTTCGTCACTCATCCAGGTGACTTCTTCAGTCTCAGCTGACTGCAGGTTTCCCAAATCTTATAAACAGTACATTTGCACGATGACTGAAACCAGCACCAGTGAATGAACAATGGGCTGGGAGGTCAAAATGTTACATCCAGATGAACATAGTCAACCTTTTGGGATTTACTTACCTGGATGATTGAGCATGCATCAAGACAACGGGAGAGAGAGCTCCAGAAGAGGGTCTTGGGATAGGTGGTGAGACACCTTTGTTGTATGCAAATACAGGACAGGTCACTACACCAATCTTCAATCTGCTGTTCATGTCAAATTCTTTATTTTCCCAAAAGGGAAATTAGTTTAGCAGCCAGATAAAGGTAAACAAAAAAGTAAACAAAACAATAATATAAAACGACAATAATAGTAATAGAAAATCCCCAGACGGTTATATGCTATTTAGGAGACAGGATGCAGTAGGGATAAAAGATACCTGGAGTCTTTTGGTCTTCCTCACAGGTACTCTAAAACGACGGCATCTAAAGGCAACAGCTCAAACTCACTGTGAAGTGGATGGTTCAAACAATTAACAATAGAATGAACCTTTATAAGCACATTTTTATTGTAAATAGCCAAAAGTCCTTCTTGCCAGCGCCCTGAAATTTTGTTAGCAGTTTTTACCAGAAGACCGAATCGATTCTTATTCTTCACCGTCAGGTTACCAAACCAGGCAGCGATACAAAAAGACATCACAGATTCGATAAAACGTCTATAAAACAAAGACAACATCTCGGATGAGACATTAAAAGATCTCATTTTCCTTAAAAAGAACAGTCTTTGTTGAACTTTTTTAGTAGTGGCATCAGCATGAGATTCAAAACACAGTTTATGGTCAAGCACACCTAGATATTTATAACTCTCAACGATCCCAATATCAGCAGTTTTAATGATTGATTGATAATACTTTATTCATCCTGAGGGAAATTGGGTTAAGGTTAATGATAGTGGGTGATGAGCTATAAGAGGACTTCCTAAAATCAATAATCATGTCTTTAGTTTTTGACACATTTAGTGACAGGAAGGACTCATCACACCAATCCACAAAATCATCTACAACCTGTCCATGGCCTGACTCGCCCCCACAAGAAGACTGACGATCACTGTGTCATCACCAAACTTCAGGATTTGTCTGTTCGTGAAATTGCTGCAACACTCATTTGTGTACAGAATGAACAGAAGGGGAGAGAGGCAGCACGCTGGGGTGATCCAGTAGAGGAGGAGAGCACATCAGAAAACACATGATTCACCCTCACACATTGTGACCCATTAGTCAGAAAGTCTGTCACCCAGCCGACCAGACTAGTGTCAAGCTTGAAATGATTGTAAAGCCTGTCAGCAAGTAAGAGGGGTTGAATTGTATTGAATGCTGATGAAAAGTCAGCAAATAATAATCTTGCGTGGGTGTGGGGGGCCTCAAGATGCTCATACAAGAGAAGCAGGAGTGTGACAGCAGCATCCTCCACACCTCTCCCTGCTCTACAGGCGAACTGGAAAGTGTCAAAATGGTGTTCAACATGCATTAAAATCTCCTTCTTAATTATCTTCTCAAATGACTTCATCACTAAAGAAGTCAGAGCCACAGGCCTAAAATCATTAGCAACTGGAACAATGATAGCATGTTTCCAAATCTTAGGTACCGTCTGTAGCTCTAAAGAAAGTGAGAAAATATGGTGAAAATCCCACTCAGCTGATCAGCACAAGTTCTCAGTACCTGTCCACAGATGTTGTCAGGTCCAGGACTCTTACTCTTAGTGTGTCTAAAGAGATTAGCCCCCTCTCATCAATACAAAATGATGGGGGAGTGATGGTCTTCTCCCTCAGTTTGCTGGTCTGCCTAGAATAGTCAAGATCTTCAAAACGCAGGTAAAAACTGTTAAGACTGTCTGCCAGATGTTTGTCAGAGGTAAACCCTTCTAAGGTAATATTACTTTTACCTTTCGTTTGTAGCCCTGCCATTGTTTTCATACCAAGCCAAGCTCTTTGGAGGTTGTTACTGCTGAGTTCTGTCTCAATCCATAGCTGATCACCACATGCACTATTTTGTGAAGAAGTTGTTTGTCAGACTCCAGGAGGTATGGGGGCAGTCAGTTACCAGATATTATTTAGAGACAGCGACATACAACTGATTTGGCAAATAGCCATTCAGTAATAAAGTATGGATGTAGCTTGTTAGACTCCAGCCCAATTCCCCAGCTGACCAAACAGGAAGCTGGAAGGATGTTTGAGTGAGACCCAGGAGTCAGCTAAGATGACACAATGCATCGGGCTTACCACTCTTGGCATTCTTGTTCTCTTTTTTCCTCTTGCTTTGTTTACTTTATCCCTCTGTCTCTCTTGATGTTGCTTTCTGTTTTTAAATTGAAAACAAAAAGTGTTATGATCAGGAAAATTGACAATTGCTGTCTTTTTTTTAGCATTTGAATCAATCTTGTAAATGTTTGTTATCGATAGATAGATAGATAGATAGATAGATAGATTGATTGATTGATTGATTGATTAACATGTCTGATAAAGTAGGTAAGTCCTAAACCTCAGTAACAATGTGATGCCGAAATGTCTTTTCAGATTTTATAACTCTATAGTAGTGAACGCTTTTCTAAGAATGTGAAACTGTTTCCATGTTAAACAGATAAAAAGACAGGAGGCTGAACTAGATGTGGCAGAGCTGAGGATGTTAAGATTGTCCCTGGGAGTACTCAGGAGTCTGGGGGACAGCTTGGACTGAGCGGTTAGCGAGGCAAAATACTGGACAAAACGTGTTGAATATGGAGTTGCCAGGTAGGAGGAAAAAGACAAAGACCACAAAGTTTAGCCCCACTTGTCAGAAATTTATACCACTGAAGAGGAACTGGAACAGGTCCTCCCTCCACAGTGTTGTGAATATTTTTTGGGGAGAGCACTGAAGACCTTTGATTCCTTCACAGGATGAGTTGGTGTGCTGCAAAAGTGACTCAAATGATTTATAACCTCCCAAACGGTTGACATATATTATTCAGTTTTTCATTTAATTCATTAATGAACAGATCATTGTATAGTAGCCCAAGACTACTGATTATTTTATAATGACAGATGCACTGTGGTCCAGGAGGGGCTCCAAATTGTTTTCCTCTGGTGTTGATCAAGAGGTGAATTCACCCTAATAAAACTTGGTTATGATTAGTTATTAAGAATATAGACCGGTGCTTTATTCCTGATCCAGCCATGTGCTGACTGGACTGGTGTATCACAGTACACATGGATAGCATCCCAAGCATACCTTGACAGTAACCCAAGACCTTCATAAAGCAAAAAAAACTGAATCTACTAAACAGCTCAGATCAGTCACCTGGCCTCAGTTCAACTGAACATAATTTTTCACTTGCTGAAAACGAAATGACAAACAAAACAATCAGAAAGTAAAGCAAGTGCATCAAAGGCCTGGCAAAGCACCTCAAAGGAGGAAAATCAGCATTTAATGACAAATGCAAATCTGTTGTGGTCACTGGCTGCCAATGGTCAAGGGCTATTTATGTTCGTAAACACGGAGGCACTGTGTAATGAGCAGCTGTAATTTTTGAAAGGTTAATGCAATATATTTGTTGAAGCCTTGAATTAAAGCTGAAAGTGTGCACTTTAAACACATCATTGATTCATTAATTTCAGACCCATTGTGTGTGTGTAATGCAGAGGCTGCATTGTAGTTAATTGCTGGCTGTAATTTGAAAATCTCTACAATAAAACGTGACATTTTTCCTGTTGTTTTCATGTTGAATTATGCAGATTTTTGCACTTTAAAAGCATTAAAGTAGTGTTTTGTCCTGTTTGTATGTCAAACTGGTTCACTTTGATGGGACATGATATGTGATATCAGTCAGAAAATGCATTATAGAAGGAGGAAAGATGATGACTTTTAAACATTCACATATGGAGTGCTCAGCAGGTAGAGCAGGTCACTGAATGGAAGGTTGGTGGTTCGATCCCCAGGTACTCCAGTCTCCATTTAAAATAAGATAGTAACACCAAGTTGCTCTGTGATGAATGTGTGTGAATAGTAGATACAAATCACTTAAAAACATAGAAGTGGGTGAATAAAGCAGAAGAAAAGTGCTATGTAAGAATTAGTGCATTTATCATAGCCGAATAGAGAGCAACAAATCTGACTTCAGAGATTCTTTTCACAGCTGTGAGTGGACATACCAAGAAAGCCGATTTTAATGGACGGAGCAAAAAATTTAAAGCAAGTTTTTCTTGTTTTACTGACATAGATCTCAGTCTGTTCCAGCAGCTGCTCTAATTCATTTTGACTTATTTAATTGTGCATTTATTTACTCAGACAGTCATGGGAAGTGAAGAAAATCATCCATGAAAAGAATTTCAGGCTAAATTTTAAAAAATGATTCGATCCCATCTTGTTCAGTTCTTAGAAAGCCAACAGTAATCCCATATATCTGATATAGAAAACACTTTACTGAATAATGAACTGTAAACATTAAAGCCAGAGACTAACTCATAAACAACCCCAAATAAAAACCTTTGGTGTATCTTTCCTTGAAAGTTCAAAGGTTTTCAAATTGTGCTTTTCTTCCTCTTGCTCTGTCTAGGATGTGTTCATTGTACCCTCAGCCCTTTAGCCAATTACTCATGCAGCAGATGACCCACAAAATGAGCTAATATTCTATTCATGGGAAGAAAAATACACTTTTCAGGGCTGTGCAGAGATCAGGTCACCCAATTGCATAACCTAACACTGTGTCAGTTGCACCTCATTTCAAGTTTCATCCCATTTAGAGCTCCCAATATCAAAATCCATCATGCGGAATTTTCCTCTCCCTGATGTTTCAGAATGCAGAGAGCTGCCGGGCCGGTCACAGAAAGAGTCAAAGTCAAAGTCACAGAGACCTGTGAACACATGAATCAGGAGTCTAGGGAGCAGAGGGTCAGCCTGTGAAAGAACAAACAAACACCTTGCATTTGACTACTTAATTTTGAGATTTTGAAATAGTTTGAAGACATGTACGCACCCATCCTCACAGAATGTGAAGAAGAAATCAAAACTAACTGTGGCTGATTATTAGAGCTGTTAGCTGTCAAAATACAAACAGGGTAATGCAAGCCTCTGTCCTTTTAAGCAAAACCTTAACACCATCCATCACGACAGTAAGCTGCCTACCAACCAGTTGACCATTCAGCTAACAAACCCTCGGGTGCGCACAAAATGCCAGTGGAAGAGGTGAATAAAGTGGTAATTTCTCATATTTTTTGTCTAACATCTGCTGACTGAGAAACAGGAAACCTTGGGAATACACAACTTTTACATGGCATTTAGCCAGGTGGCGCAGATTTACATGTTACATACAGTACGCATGCTCATGGAATGTTGTCTGCAGGTGAAATTTTCTCACCTTCACCTCATTACATCATTATGTGGTACAACTTGGTGAAGTTTCCTAGCCTCATTCTCCCAGGAAAAACTACCTTCCGACGAGCAGAGAGAGAGAGAGAGGCAGGCAGAAAGAGACTCCGTTATATACCGGACCACGCCAGACGGTGAGAGAGGAGGAGTCTCGGCCACTGTTAGTGACACGGGGAAGCTGTCAAGGAACGGGAAATCACCGGGACTGTCGCTGATCGACAGGATACACTAGCGCGCACTTCTTCACTGTAGTCCTCCTGCAAAGCTTAACAGCACAGAAAATAATAATACTACTAATAAAAAGACGCAGATGCTGGCACACCTACGTCAGAGGTGATTACACGGGTACCTGGATAATAACAGGCTCGGTTAAGCGGTTTGGGAAATTTGAAGAGGACCTCCGCCTTTCACCTGTGCTGAGCTACATAGCGGCTCATACCCGGTTGCCTCAGCGGGATTAACAGCTGCTAAGATGACGACGGGCTAAAATGTGTCGTTCTCAGGTAAGATGCTCCGCGGGGATGGGTGAGGCAGGTTGGAAATTCTCACTTAAAGGTGTGTCGTCCTACCGTTTAGGTGCAACGTGTTTTATTTGAAGAAGTCCAGCAGACGTGCCTGTCAACTGAGCACTGGGTGCACGCTAGGTACTGTGCACGCTTCTTGATGAAAGATTGGTATTCCGCAGAGTTTGATGGGGTTTTTTGCTGCTCGCTGTCTTCATGCTGTTGAGTAGTAAACTCTATGTAACAACAGGCGGTGGTATCCGAGAGATACGACATTCCTCAGCATGATGTGTCTGCGTATCTGCGCATGCATGCCTTGTGTTTGCTGGGGATTATTGTTAAGTGGTCTGTTAATACTATAATACGACATACATGTGTTGTGGTTGGGTTTGTCGGGAGCACAGATTCATAATATGTAATTTAATTAAATGTGGATGGGGTGCAAACTGGAAACCCTTAGCAACGGAGGACATCTAGACTCAACTGTGCGTGCGTGCGCATGTGTGTGTGTCTTGTCTCGCCTATAGTATCGTCCACCTCCACTTCCCATTAGGCTTTATGTGAGGTAATTCAGCTGACTTCGAGACTGCTTTTCTTTACAAATAACGATTGAAATGGATTTGATTCTTCACCAAAGGAGCACATTTGAAATTATACTGGGCAGAATTATTATTTGTATTTACTGGAGCTAAATCGATTTCTAAATCTCTGAGCAGCCAGTTTAATACTGTAGGGACTCATGATATATGAGGGATATTTGGTATTTCAGAGGTGCAGGCATATTATAGGGATATCATATTTAAGTACATGTTAAGGCAGGCTTAAATATACACGAGTAACATATATCCATGACACATACTGAGATATAGTAGAGAGGGTTAAAACTGTGGACTGTATTTAAAAGATGGAGAGAGCCATTTAGATCTCAACCACTGGTTAGTGAAGTTGTAAAGCCCCAGGCTGAGCATTTTTCATTGCTGCCGTCTCAACAGGAAATATATTCTTGTATTGCTGGTGTAAAGTTTCTAAGACTAGGGTTGTAAGATTGGGTCAATTTAAAAATGGCAAGACTCATTGATAAATTTATTACAATGCAAGATCAGCATCCCACAAAAAATGATTTGTCGTTACAGCACACTTTTACGTTTTACTGTTAGACCAGAATGCCCTTTTGTCAGGAGGTTAGGTTTAGGGCTAGGGTGCCAACACATTAAACTGTAATCACTACTGTTAAATTCCTCTTTCAAGCTGTTCCTTTTAACTATGGCTGTTCCACACTATTGGCAGCTCTAATAACTTATCCATATGAACTCGAACCAAGTTATTTTTTTGGTTAACTTAACCAAAATGTGCACACTGGTTGTAGAGCTGCTATTGGTAAAATAGCAGTTCTACAACCAGTATGTACATACAGTTTGTGTCAGAGGATAATATAAGCTAGAACAATTTATATGGTCTCACATAAGGTCTGAATTTCTAAAAGTGTTTTTAAGAAAACGTGACTATGATAACATCCAGGAGCAGTGTTTGGTAATGGATCCATCATCTTGTGATAAAAGGAAAGAGAGATCATCATATCATACTCTCCTTTCATTCTCAAGTCATAGAAAAATGTATAAAAATAGATCAGGATTAGCAAAAGATTAGCAACATATTTTAAACACACACTATGTGTAATAACAAGAGTAGTTGTAAATTTATTCAAGGTGATGGTAATGGTAAATAATTCTTCTATAGCATGTTTTCCTCAGGAAGTAGAGCAGGTCATCTACTCATTGGAAAGTTGGTGGTTCAATCCCTGAATGCTCCAGTCTGCATGCCAAAAATCCCTGGCAAAGGTACTAACAGCAAGCTGCTTTCTGGTGCATCCACAGGAATGTGAAAAAGTGATAGAAATCACTTAAGCATAGAAAAAAAGTGCCTGTGTGAATGGATGAATGAGAAAAGTTATATATTTGTATACTGAGTGCACAGGTAGAGCAGAAGACCATTATTAGGAACAAGTCCGTTTACAAATAGGCTCCAGCCCTCTGTGACTCTGAATTGGATCAGCTAAAAAAAAAAAATGGATGATTGGATATAATGAAGTACTTTCCTCATCACTCTCATCACTCACAGGAATAAAAACACATTCAATAAAAATGTGTCTTTATTCTTATGAGAGGTCTTAACTTGGGTTGTTTGCAAGACATTGTATGAGAGCATATTCTTCGTGTGTGGACGCAGTAGTTGACGTTTCAGTAAACTGGAAGTTATCCTGCACCCGTGTCATTGCATAAATGTGGCATTTCTGCTCAGTTTTTATACCGTGGATAGAACTGAATTTAAACACTTTGCCTGACCTCTCTGTTCGTGCTCGTGTGTTAGTCTGTATTACCCCGGTTTTGTGATGTTGTATATAAAGACTCTGTTTGAAGACTGCTTCTTAAAGAGTACTGTAGTTTTCGGGTCATAAGCCGCTACTTTTCCCCCACACTGTGAACACTGCGGCTTATACTGACGTGCGGCTAATGCATATTTTTTTTCATGCGGCCAAAAACATTTTGCCTGGTAACAGTAGACCAATAAAATTGATAAGTAGTATATATATTTTTACCGGTTGTTAAGAGACGTTGTAATGTTGTTTGTGCACTTTTCCCTAAAAAGAACCATAAGCAACGTAATTTGTGTGTTACTGATACGTACGTATACTTAAAGGTAGCCGTGTTACAGGCGCTGTTTGAGCAAAAGAAGCATTTGCAGTATGTATTTTTGTATGTTACCATAACGTTTATGTTACCATGTTTATGTTACCTTAGGGATTAAATTAAACGTTAAAAATCCTCACGCGTAATATTTCTGTGCACATCTCATATTACAAGTGAAACGCATACGGCTTAAAATCCGGTGTGGCGTGTACAAGTGCAAAATTGATTTTCTTTCTAAAATCAGAGCATGCAGCTTTTAATCAGGTGCACTCTGTAGTCCGGGACTTATGGTAATTGTAAACATAAGGGTAAGGCTCCATTAAGAGCAAGTCACAGTTATGACTCTGAGTGTATTACCACACTGTAAGAGTTAAAGGGTTTTTAGTATTTTTCTCTTAGTCTGGTTTATACTCCAGTCCCAACAAGGAAGAAATAAATTCTCATGGTGAAAGTATCGAGAATGATAATAAGGTGCCATGTATGAATGGATTACACAAGTCACTTGCAGCCATGCTAAACTTATTGCAAATAGTGTACAATTGGGGTGACAATTATTTAGTTCCCTGCTGAATCAGTTTCATTTTAATGGAAAGGGATAAATATCAACCAAAATCCATTATATAAAAGTTATGAATTGATTTGCATGTCACTAAGTGAAATAAGTATTTGACTCCGACAACTCACAGATTGGCTGTGTGCCTGTGTGGCGCATACATTACAATCAGTCAATCATTAATCAATTACTCCCCATCTAAACCTGTTATGTGTGTAAAGCACACCTGTCCACAGAATCAGCTTCCTCCATTCCAGCCTTTCACCACCATCATGGGCAAGACCAAATAGCTTTCAAAAGCATTATGGACAAGATTGTAGACCAGTGATCTTGCTGAGAATGTGCCAATTGTTGGTGCGTTATTCAGAAATGCAAGAAATATAAAATTACCAGCAAGCGCCCTCGGTCTGGACATCCATGCAAGAGTTTGCCTCGTGAGATGAGAATGAAGAAAGGTCAAACACAAATTATCAACTTTTCGTAACATTATTTTGCTTTATCCATTACAAAGCCAGTTCTGATGCTTAGGATCATTGTGCTGTTGGAGCACCCAATTATGACCCAATTTCAATTGTCTAGCTGTTGATTTGAGGTGAATTTCAAGAATTTGGAAGTATTCTTCCTTGTTCATTGTTTCATTTACTTTGTGCAGTGTACCTGTAGCAGCCCCTAGAATGACAGAAGAGTCTAATGGGTGCAGCCATTTATTTTCTGTGTTAGCATAGATAGGCTGTTCTCTGGACATCGTTTGTGCAAACTACAAAATAAAATAAATCGCAACTCACACAATTCCTTTGAATTATGTTCTTGCAATTAGTCCAAATAAATCCGGTCAAATTCAAAGAAAATTACTCGCGTATCTCAAGATACGAGATGTGCAGCACCTGAAACTACGGATACTGGATGCCTGTGCTGGCATTTCTCCTGCGGTGTTGCTATCAGTGTGTGAAGAGTGGGAGAAGAGGGTTGCATTGACAATCCAACACAATGGGCAGCACATTGAACACATTTTATAAGTGGTCAGAAACTTGTAAATAACTCATGAAAGAATAAAGTTACGTTGAAACCAAGCACACCATTGTTTTTCTTGTGACATTACCAATAAGTTTGATGTGTCACATGGTCCTCTTCCTATTGAAAAAACAAAAGTTGTATCCAAGATGGCCGACTTCTAAATGGCCACCGTGGTCACCGCCCATCTTGAGGAGTTTGCCCCCTCACATATACTAATGTGCCACAAACAGGACTTTAATATCACCAACCATTCCTATGTTATTACGCTGTATCCATAGAAATGGCCCACCCTGTAGAGCATTCAGCATTATTGATGCTGCTGAACAAAATAAGGACTACCATTGCAATCTGTGTCCACGATATTCACTTGTCACATGCCATGTGGCAACTGAAATATTTTCAGAGCTCAGATGTGAAAGGCTTCCTGTCCACACATAGCGTTTATGGTCCTTGACACCCATTGTCCCAGCCCTGTCCTCTTACACACACTTACACTCACACACAGATAACTCCTAAGCTGTTTGGCTCTATTTTTTTCCATCGCCCTGCTTGGCTGGCTGGACCTCCATCCATCTGCTTTGTGTTGCACTATTCAGAAAGCTGGTTAATCCCCCAGCAACTAGAAACAAGAGGAGGAATCCAACCATCAGCTCTTAACGTTTCTCCCTCTCCCCTTAATACTCCTTTCTAAGGATGGGCAATTAATTGAAAGTTAACAATAACCAATATTCACCTCTAATCTTACCAATGTCAGCTATTTTGTTTTTAATTTGTTTGTCGCTTGGTTTTGTTTTTCCATAGGGTGAGATGCAGCTGGATAGGTCACCAGTCTGCTGCAGGCTAACACAGACAATCATTCACACCCTCTACAATTTAGAGTCACCAGTTAACCAAACCCCGGCTTCAAATTCAAATTCAAATTTTAATTTTCTGCGTGTCTCTTTAATGGGGCTTGTGCAGTATTTGTTATTGTCCTACTGTATGCAAGGGGGCCTAAAAGGGCCGACGGCACTAGGTACCTATGCTGCAGAGCTTTGATAAGTGAAGAAAAAGGGCAGAACAAAGTGTTGAAGATACTAGCAACACTTTGGACACAACTGAGGCCATAATCATATGTGAGAGAGACACTGAGGCTGTGCGCTACAGATAGTGCCATTAAGTCATTAACTGTTTGCTCTAATGTCCAAGCAGAAGTCCGAGGCCCAAAGGCTAATACGAGCTGTTGATTCATAAATAGAAGTTTTGAAGCCTGAAGAAGAATTCAAATGTATTTAGTATCTTGGAAGAACATTTTAGCTTCTAGGCATCAGTTGTTGTCCTAGGAAACAGACCTTTTAAAAATTGTCTTTTACCAAAAATTTTTTTGTTTATTTATAATATTTAAAAAGCACGAGTTAAATTCTGCAATCTCCTTCTCTCTCTTTCTTTTTTGAAAAATAGTATGCTTGATCTTTAAAAACCCAAGTGGCGTGTAAGAAAATGGTTAATTTTTTGCACTTTTCTTGGCGGATGAGTTTCCTGAAATACTGTCAAATTACTCTGCCACGAGGAAGCTCATTTACTGCCTAATGAAAACACCTCATGCATTTCTGATTAACGTATTGGTGTCTGACTTCTCGCATTCATCCTCTTCTGGATTATGGAAACAAGTGAATAGTTTGCTTTTTCTTTCCCTCTTTTGTTTGGATTTGTTCTAAAATAAGGTGAGAGTGAGATACTGATTGGCTCCATTTGGAAGCTGCATCCTTCCTGCTTGATGAGAAGTTGTCAAGTTAAAGCCAAAAAAAAAAAATCTCCAGTTTCTTGAATCAGCCTCCTTGTTCTCAACACATATGCTTGTTTTAAGCTTTGCTCATTCATACCGGGTCCTCATGGCATGACAGAGGGAGATTAGGCAGTCAGAAGAGTGACAGAAGAAGAAGAATCATGCCCTGCAGCTTATTGGAAGTCTAGATGGTGACGTTTTCAACAACCCCAACACAGCATCACCACTTCCTGCCCCTAACCCATCAAAACCAAGCATAATGAGTGGGTTCTGTCACCCAGCAGCACACTACACAGGCTACACTAATCAATCCACAGGCAGTGAAACTGAGGGTAGACAGCATGTTCAAAACAGTGAGAGAAAAAAAAAAAGGGTGTAATGTCTAAGAGAGGAATAGAGCGAGAGAGTGGGAGAAAACAGAGGCGACAAAAATAGGACAAGATGCAGGTAGAAAGGTTAAAAAGGAGAGGAGAGAAAGATGATGCAAGAGGGGGACAGAGGGAGGAAAAAAGAGTGGAGAGGAGATGATGGGAGAAACTGAGAAGGCGATTATGTCTGCCCTTGTCCAAAGAGGATAATGAAGTGAGTGGAGCTGAGCTGACCAAGTGTTGCAAATTCAAATGTGTACCTGGGAAGCTGCACAAACACACACTGACATACTTTTAAAAAGCAGCTACTTGAACTCGCTTTGGAAAGAATATCATCATCCCTACCATATTATTTTTGAGTGTTAATAATACTCGAAGTGAGGGGTTAGCAGTACATTGCATTTTTACCAGCTAAATGGAAATCAGCTGCCTGCCAGTGCAGTCTTAAAGTCTTTTCTCACATGTATATGTGTGTGGACATGCAGAGCTGGGGGAGAGTGAGGCTGATAGAGGACTAAGGCGTCATATGGAAATATAAAGCATCGCAGGGAGACTAATGGAAAGAAACATCACATAATTCTTAATTGCAACATAATGTAATTTGGCTTCTCATCATGAGTAACAGAACACATTATATCGAGAGCATGTAAGTTACTCAAGCTGCTGCTGACAAACTGGTATATTTGGACCTTGCTCGTGTATTTCAATAGACCCAGGCATTTTTCACATTAACAAAGGGCAGCTGTACAGACACTATAGTGTGCATCGACTGTAACAGACTGAAAACTATCTTTAACCCCATAATGCCCTTTGTATCATATTTGATACATGAGTTTCTGAGACCTCTCTCATCAGCATGATCAGTACTTGCCATAATTTCAAAATGTTATGGACAAAACTCTTTTTTTTTTGGTCTAAAATTAACCAAACTTGTTAACAAAAACTTGCCAAAAACGGCCGATGTATCAAAATATATCATACGCAACATCCATCCAACCATCCATTCACTTCCGCTTATCCTTTTTAAAGTTCAAATGTAGAAAAATAAGTCCAGTATTATAGAATGAAACCAAAGATCAAACCCTGTTTTCAGAACATGGGAATAGAGCAGCTGATAGAGGATTCAACATTAATGAATCAATGGCATGGAAGTAGAGGAAGCAAGAAGAATGAGTTGAGTAAAGTTTGACTTATCTGACTGTTTTGTTTCGCTCAATGTGTCCTATAATCCGGTGCGCCTTATGGTCCAAAAGATACGGTAACTTCTACCTTCCTTTAGCATGTCCAGAAGTCCAGCTTTCTGTGCGATGGTTAGCATCTTCCTCTGCCTTTTGGGTGCTACTGCAGGTGCCTTTGACGGTGCAAAACGCTTCATCGACATTGTTGTGTTTGTTGGGGAGAAAACTTACAAACATACAGTGCAGCACTTCAGAGTCACGCTGCTAGAGATCGAAGATTTATGTAAATTTGACAAGCTGAACGCATTCTGGACTGTACAGGAGACACGGAGGAGATTGATTGACAATGGTCTACAGTCTCTTAAAGTCTACAGTCTACAGATCTTAAATTACATTCAATTCAATTTTGTTTATACAACAGTCACCTCAAGGCTCTTGATATTGTAAGGTAGACCCTACAATAATACATACAGAGAAAACCCCAACAATCATATGACCCTCTGTGAGCAGCACTTTGGTGACAGTGGGAAGGAAAAACTCCCTTTTAACAGGAAGAAACCTCCGGCAGATCCAGGCTCAAGGAGTCTAGCTTAGCGTTTTCTTGTTAAGGCTCTGTCTTTACATGTTTTCCAGTTGAGTAACTTTCTGTTTTGATTTGTCACTCCGTGTCCCGTCTTCTGTATTGTTTCTCCTGCTCCTTGTTCCCCACCACTTTTCTTCTCCCTCGATTGTCCTTGCTATGTATATATGGTGCCAGTTTCTGTCAGCGTTCTGATAACGATCTGTCAGAGCTCTGTTTGCCTCTTCTTGTGAGTTCCCTCTTACTCTTGAGTCTGTTTGCATTGGCCTTGTGGACTGTTTCATTTTGATCACTTTAATAATCAATATTCACAGAGCGCTTTATGTTACATCTTCCATGAGTCTGAGTCTGCATTGGGATCCACATTTCTCACCACATGCCAACCACACCGTTACAGTAAAGGCATTTTCATTTTTAATTGAAAGCTTTGACAATATAAATATATTTCAAATAGCACCTCATACAGGAACAATTTGAATCTAGGAAGTACTCCTCAGAAACCTTTGTTCACTGGTCGTATATTGTCTGATTTAATGCAAAATACACAGAAACATAAATCTGAGGTATATGTTTGTATGTGTGCGACACAACCAAGTTATCTTGGTGCAGAAACCAAAACATTAAACCAAAAGATCTGTTAGGTTTTCTGAGTTAGTGATGCATTTTTGGTGACTGGCAACATACTGGTGTTGCTGATCAAATACAGTTGGTAAAGTAAGCTGTCCAGCTGCTCATAGACATTTTTTCAACTGTAGCTGGGACGTTAGGAGACACATTTTTAGTAATTACATTTGATTTTAAGACTGTTTTAGCCAAGTTTCAGTGAATAATGCTACATATTCTAAACCAAGCTAGCACTTGTATTAGCCTAACAGTTCCACCCATCCCCCCCCCCCCAAAAAAAACAAAACAAAAAAAACCCCACGATGGTGATTTCCAAAAGTCATTCACGCACTCATCTCTAAAAATGGTGTATGCTCCCAAAGAATGAAAAGCTGAGCTGTAATTAATAGTGATGTGCGATACCACTGATTTCCTTTCCGATCCGATACCAAGCAAAATTCAGGGAGGTATCGACAATACCGATACTTTGTACAAAAAGTTAATGTTTCTTTGCATTTCACAACACAATATATAATTGTATTATGTAATTGTAATAATAATAATATAATAATATAGCTTTATAATAATTACAGGACATCAGACTACTTGTTTCTTATTGCTTAATAATGCAGAATAATCATATAGAAATGAAAAACCTGAAGTTGTGGCTATTTGAGCACGCTGCCTGCCTGCAGCACTAAAGGACTCAGCGAGAGACGTCTGTCTCGCCCTAGCAGCACTTCTCCTCCTCTTCAGTTCGCCTCAACATAAGCTCGTCATATTCTGTGATATGATTTACTCTGAGGTGTTGGTGTTGCCACAACACCTCACTGTCTTGCCACATGTATCACAAACCGCATCTTGGCTGTTTGTGGAGGTAAAATACGTCCATACATGACTCAGTTTACGCTCAGCCATTGTTGTGAGTGCGCACGCCAGGGGCTGCGACACATTTATACAGCCATATTTCGCACACGACTATGAAAGGCGTAAGAGGAAGTAGTTCCTTCCAAATTAGATGATCCCAATGATAGTTTCTTTCCACTCTGTTCCTTTTAATGGGAAAACTACAAATTTACCCAGAGTACTAAAATATAGATTTTTCAATATGAGAATCGATTCTAGAACATGTTTTACTGGTATCGGAAGAATCGATATTTCAGTATCGATCCGCGCACCGCTAGTAATTAATAAGATTTATTATCTCCCATTTGAGAATGCCACACCCAAGGTTTGAATATTTACATGTTTACAATATTTGTACCCTGACAAGTTACAATGCACTGATCTACAGCAGACAACCACTTTGACTCCGACTGTAATTAGAAAATAAAATGCAGAAACATTACAGTTGTGATCTGTTCACATAATCATCGTAACAACATTTAGCTACCAAGCTTTAAATGGTAGTTGGATTTAATAGCGTGTAATACTTGAACTGCCTCCGTTAACATCATTGTTATGGAGCTTCATAGTTTCTTCCTCATCTTCTACTGCTCTTAACAATCAGATGACTTAACCAATTCATTTAATACCAAAACAATGTGAAGATGATTCAAACTAAGTGGGCTGTGTGTTTAAATGGAAAACACGCCTCAGCACTGCACTACATCTCTATGGTCTAGTGTATTTTGTACTCTTTGGGGATCTGAATCGATTTTACTGCATGAGAGTTAAAAATGTATAGTCTAAGGCTCCTGGTCCCAGGGCATGGCTCAGAAGCCCTCACAGTGTACCCGTAATTGGCAAGGAGTATAAATCCTCCTACGTGCACCGTTCTCTCACTTTGTGTCTGTCTGTTCTAACCAACTAACCGATACCCTTTGACTCCATCTTCATTACTTTTCTGCAATTTTCTTAAAGGTCACTTATTACTGTTCATACAGTGTGCTCGTCTTTCTAAATATTTAGATGGATTGGTTTTAAAATGCATTTGGTGTCTACTGTTATAAATAATTGCTTCAAAGATGAAACTTTTCTCTCTTCATAAACTGGACGTCCTTGGACTAGGTAGTAGCTGGTACGCAGCGACTAACTTTCACTCTAAAGTTAAGATGCTATGCACTATTTTAAAAGAAGCTGGGGTGCTGTGTGCCATTTAGTTCTTGTTAACCCTAGATTTAATTAAATAGATTTTCAGTCCATCCATCGTCTTGCTGTTATCTGAAGTCAGATTGCAGCAGCATTAGGATATTCCAGGTGACCTTGCCAGCCATGCTTTCCAGTTCATCCCGGGTATCCCAACACCAGCGCCTCAATCACTTCTGCAGTTTTATGAATAAAAGTCTTTCACCACTCTTTAAAGATTTCATCAAAATGGTTATTCTTTTTTCTCTGCACAGAGTTCTGCAAAAATGCAGGTCTAATGTAGAGTAAAACGAAATGTCAAGGTTTTTTGGTAAACAAAATTGCTGCAGTGGAGAAAAGCAAAATAATATGTGTTAAAGTATATGCATCAGAAAACAGTATATACAGTCTGAGAACATAGCACCGACTGCTGTATAGTCCAGCAAAATGATTAAGTACGCTTGCTCCACCGCTCATCACAGCAATCCAATCAGCCTTTTGTACCAGCAGCAGCTCGAAGCATGTAGATGTGGTCAAAACAGTGTTGAATTTCAAACTGAGCATCAGAATAAGGAAGAAAGATGACTGAACGTGGCATTGTTTAATATTTCAGACGAGGACAGCCTGACTACTTCACGGTGATAGGAAGCCAGCAGTAACTCAAATAACCACTGGTTACAAACACGCTAAGCAGAAGAGCATCTCTGAAACCAAGACAGAGAAAATTGTGTGAATGTGATAACTTCAGAACAAGACGACGTAAAACTTTGAAATTGATACCATCGGTGTATCTATTAGGAAGCTGAGGCCACTGGCCCCCGCCAGTTTTTTTCTAGAGGGAATGGAAGGCTTGAACAATAGAAAATGATGCATATATTAACAACTCTCCTCTCATCCAGGAAGCTTTTAGGACATCAAGTGTTTTGGGGCCAAATATGACTGGGTGACATTACTTTGGTGCCTCTCACTGTGATCAAGGCTGCTGCATATTCAGCTAACTCTAATGTTGTCCATTAGTGATGTAAGAACACTTTTTGGTTAATATTTGCCAGCATTTGTGTGTTTGTGGATCTAATAGAGTGTGTGTGGTGTTCAGGAGTAGCCACATCTGCGTCACTCAGCACCATCTATTTTGCTTTCCCTATCAAAGAGGATGCTTTTAGCCCCTGAGCCACTACTTGCAATGCTCCTTTGTGTTTGTAAGTGCTGGACCATGGACTGAATTTTCGTGTGTGTTTATAATGTGAAGGGTGGAGGATGGAGGGGGGGGGGGGGGTGTAAAGTAAGTGATAGAAATGGACTCTCAAGCAGACTGCTGAAGGAAGAACACTGGGACATAGACATAGAAAGAGGCACTGTGGTAGTGAACTGGTGTGTAATGTAAAGGTGGTGGAGGAGAAGGCAGGGCAGACTTTTTTTTCACCAAAGTTCTGTATAAGAAGCTTATTCTTATAGGTAGTCAAAAGGGGAAGCAAAGGTATGTTTAGTAGGATTAGGGGGCAGTTGCTTTTTCATGTCGACAGTGATCCGAAACACACCTCATAATAATTGAGATGCTTTGAGATGAATAGGCTGCTCCTCCTTGAAACCCTCCAATGTGGCTGAAAACAATTCAGCAACGTTCTGGTCCTAAAGGCTCATTGGCAGTTATCACAAATACTTAATTGCAGTTCTTTTTACCAAGGTTGGCAAAACCAGTTATTAGGTTTAGGGGACAGTTGCTTTTTCACCTTTTTTTCCTGTAATAAATGAAATTAAAACTCCATCTTGTATTTACTCAGGTTATGCAATGTTGAAATTTGTTTGTGGGATAGTTAAGTTAAAATGAGAAATCGGGAAGGAGACAAATATGTTTTCATAACACTATTTTGGAATAGATTATTTTTGAAGAAAAAGCACTAGTAGCACTATTGCCTCACAGCAAGAAGGTCCTGAGTTCAATGAGGCCAGGGTCTTTCTGTGTGGAGTTTGTGTGGGTTCTCCGGCTTCTTCCCACAGCCCAAAGGCATGCAGTTAGTGGGGATAGGTTAATTGGAAACCTATCCAAATGGTTGTCTGTATCTTTGTGTCAGACTGGCTACCTGTCCAGGGTGCATCCTGCCTGGGATAGGCTCTCCTGTGACCCTGAAAAAGGATAAGTGGAAGACAAAAGAGAATGGATGTATATTGTTGTACATGTTGTCAACAAACACCAAAAGAAGCCAAATGTCTCCAGTGCAGACTTCCTGTTTACTGTATGCAGTATGCAAAAACTACCCACTATCCAGTTCAAGTAAAGAGGTAAACGGTCAGGACAGATAAGGGTAGAGTTTTTCGTTTGTTTGTTTTTTTAATAGATTTGCATGTTTGATATTAAACCAAGCATCACATTTTTTCTGTCACAGGACATTCCTAAAAGTCACGGATATGCACCCACCTCCTCATCCTCTGATCTCCCCAGGAGATCTCCCCTAGTTTATCCCTGACAGGATGAATTACTTCTTCATTTCCTTTCCCCTGAGTTCAGGGTTCCTTCCTGTGACAGATATGGTTTGTGATAATCTGTCTGAGAGGGGAGATTTCAGGAGGATGGTGATAGCTTGATGTGATTGTTTGCTGGTGGTTGCTGACAGCCAACATTTCTTATTGGAAGCATTTGTGCTGTACCTTGCTTCTTGTGGGACTCATTCGCACATCTTTACAGCCATGCCAGTGTGTGTTCTGTTCTCTGCATTTATACTCATACACTAACCTAATCCAATATTACAACTCAGCTATTGTAATGTGATCTCCTTTTGTCTTCATGGCTTGTTATGTGCTCCTGACAGGAGAAATAAACTTCCTTGTTTGTCTCTGTGTGTAGAGACAGTGCCTGCCTGAGCATCTCTACCCTGTTACAGTGTGTCTGTCTCAATAATAGAGGTCATGCTGCCTGGATGTGGCTCCAAAAGAAACTCCAGTTGTCCAGGGAATACCTCAACTCAGTGGGGCTAGCTTAGCAACATAGTTAGGCATGCAATATCATTGGCATATGCACACAACAATGCTACCTGCAGTAAAAAAAAAATGAAATTAAACACTAAACACTCAGGATCAAAGAAGCACTTCGGTTCAGATTAAATGTGCTGCAGTCAAATTTATAAGCCTTTGTTTTTCACTAAAATGACATCGACAACTGACATTTTAGGAAAGTACAGTCTAAGCTTAGATTTTGACTTTGACTTGTGTGGTCAAGAATCAAGCAGATTCTTCATACAAACTCTTAGCCTGGCATATCAAATAAAAGGACAATCTTGGCTGTCAAGCAGTATGGATCTACCAGACCCTATAGTATCTCCTTAATTATGAAAAATAAAATTCAGTAGCTTTGTCCCTACCCAAAATACAGGGTGGGACATTTATATGGATACACCGTAATAACATGGGAATGGTTGGTGATATTAAAGTCCTGTTTGTGGCACATTAGTATATGTGAGGGGGCAAACTCCTCAAGATGGGCGGTGACCACGGTGGCCATTTAGGAGTCGGCCATCTTGGATACAACTTTTGTTTTTTCAATAGGAAGAGGGTCATGTGACACATCACACTTATTGGTAACATCACAAGAAAAACAATGGTGTGCTTGGTTTCAACGTAACTTTATTCTTTCATTAGTTATTTATTTATTTATGTTTAGGGTCAATGTCCTGCTGGAAGCTGAAGCTCCGCCCCAGTCTCAAGTCTTTTGCAGACTCCAAGAAGTTTTCTTCCTGTATTTGGCTCCATCCATCTTCCCATCAACTCTGACCAGCTTCCCTGTCCCTGCTGAAGAGAAGCCCCCCCAGAGCACGATGCTGCCACCACCATATCTGACAGTGGGGATGGTGTGTTCAGAGTGATGTGCAGTGTTAGTTTTCCACACATAGCGTTTTGCATTTTGGTCTCATCTGACCAGAGCACCTTCTTCCACATGTTTGCTGTGTCCCCCACATGGCTTGTGGCAAACTACAAACGGGACTTCTTATGGTTTTCTGTTAACAATGGCTTTCTTCTTGCCACTCTTCCATAAAGGCCAACTTTGTGCAGTGCACGACTAATAGTTGTCCTGTGGACAGATTCCCCCACCTGAGCTGTAGATCTCTGCAGCTCGTCCAGAGTCACCATGGGCCTCTTGGCTGCATTTCTGATCAGCGCTCTCCTTGTTCGGCCTGTGAGTTTAGGTGGACGGCCTTGTCTTGGTAGGTTTACAGTTGTGCCATACTCCTTCCATTTCTGAATGATGGCTTGAACAGTGCTCCGTGGGATGTTCAAGGCTTGGGAAATCTTTTTGTAGCCTAAGCCTGCTTTAAATTTCTCAATAACTTTATCCCTGACCTGTCTGGTGTGTTCTTTGGACTTCATGGTGTTGTTGCTCCCAATATTCTCTTAGACAACCTCTGAGGCCGTCACAGAGCAGCTGTATCTGTACTGACATTAGATTACACACAGGTGCTCTCTGTTTAGTCATTAGCACTCATCAGGCAACGTCTATGTGCAACTGACTGCACTCAGACCAAAGAGGGCTGAATAATTACGCACACCCCACTTTGCAGTTATTGATTTGTAAAAATGTTTGGAATCATGTCTGATGTTCGTTCCACTTCTCACGTGTCCACCACTTTGTGTTGGTCTTTCACCTGGAATTCAAATAACATTGATTCATGTTTGTGGCTGTAATGTGACAAAATGTCGAAAGGTTCAAGGGGGCCGAATACTTTTGCAAGCCACTGTAATACAAGCATATATTTCAAAGTGTCCATGATGTTAGATCAAGGCTGCTTTTGGGAACATTACCAGCTTCTGCAGAACTAGTTATTTTGCACTTGGCCTTGTTGTCCTGCTACAGAAGGAGTTTGAGATAATTAGATAAAGACTGGTGGATAAGAAAATAAGGTGCCCATAATATGTGGACAGAACTTCACTCCAAGCAGTGATCCACCCAACCAGCAGATAGTGGTATGTATGTATGTATGTATGTGTGTATGTATGTGTGTATTTGTTTTTTACATTTTCTATTCTCATCAGGCTACATCACATAAAAAGGAATGCTGAATTTTAGTAGGGCTCTTCCAAAAGTCACAAAGGTATATGCTAAGTTTAGTTTTGAAAAACCTTAAAATGCACATATTTCCAACTTAATGTGTTTGTGGTGAATCTGGCATTTTTTTTCAAGCACTTCAACCGAGCACGTGAACACAGAGTACTCCACTGAGACTGTGTTAAGTAATGGACTATTAAAGGATTCAGAGCATGCAGTGCCTGCCAGATCATTACAGACCCAGTGTGGGAATTTAAAATAGCACAGAGTGTGTGTCTGTGTGCTGCTGAGGTATGCACATGTGTTGCTGTGTAGAAGATTATTATGAGGTCATAGCAGGGTTGTGAGTGAGAAGAAAAGGACTGGTAAGTTCAGTTATAGGTTAACAAATTGAGATCAGAGTGTGTGTTGGGATGTTTTGTTTGTATGAGACAGAAAAAGAAACCGTTCAATGTTCAGTTTCCCAGTGGGAGACACCCCTGAAGTGAGTGTTTGTCTTTGCTTGTAAGGGAGAACAAGTGGGAGGAGACGCATACTGTAGGAGAAAGTTGCAAGTGTATATCTACACTTCATATCTATATAGTCCTATAGTATTCCAAGGGAGATGGCTGTGATCATTTTCACAGCAGTCTGGTCTTTGTCTAGGCTCACCAGCTGGTTGGTGATTTCTCTCATTGCTTCATCCCTGAAGAGAATTTCCATTTGCATCCATCCATCTTCTTCCACTTATCCGGGGCCGGGTTGCTTTCCATTTGCAGCTATTCCTGAAATACTCAATACTTCAGAATTCCACTGTTCTTTGTCAGCTTTGGAAGTTCCTAGATATAGTTTGTGTGAGGCTTAATAATGCTTTGTCCTTAATTATAATTTTGTCATTTGCTGTGTAGTTTTTTTACTTTTAAGTGTCTTTTTTTTTTTTTTTTTTTTTTTTTTTTTTTTACACACACTTGGCGTTGGGTTAGGTTGAGGCAACAAAACCCAATGTTTATGGGGTAGGGCAGGGATTTAAACGTTCAATTCAATTTTATTTATACAGCACCAAACTACAACTACACTCGCCTCTAGGCGCTTTATATTGCAAGGTAGACCTTACAATAATACATACACAGAGAAACCCAACAATCATATGACAACTATGAGCGAGCAGGAAGAAACCTCAGAACCAGGCTCAGGGAGGGGCAGCTATCATGACCTGTTGGGGTGAGAGAAGGTTGACATGTTTATTTACTGGGCAGTTAATCATATATCAGTAAAATCATATATGACTTACAGCGGAAATGATCTGATTGTAGCACAAGTGGGTAGGAAGAAAAGTCAGTAAAACATCTGGGATATTGATGTGGTGAGTTAAGTAGCATAGGGTTGTTAAACACTCTCAGCTCTTTTGGTGTTAATATAATTAATAACAGGTGCAACAGAGGCAATAATGAGAATCAGCAAAACAGGAATAGTTTTACAGGTGAAGGCCACTGATATTTTTCCCCTCATCTTTTCTGACTTATAATGTTAAAGTAATGCGTGATTGTAAAAGCAGTACTGTAACACATTATTGCACTAAATTACAGTTTTGTGTGCCAGGCAGATTTTAAAAAATGCTGCTTTTACATAATTTTTTATCTTTACTGCACAAAGGAGCAAGAGAACGATGGTGAATTGAAAAATGTGTCCAAGACTGAAACAAATTCATTAAATTGCTAACAGAACTTGGGCTTTTTGTGTTAGCATGTTAGCCAAGAACCCACAGCGATGTTAAAGCTTAGCGCATGCCGAGCCGAGCCCAGCAGACCTGGCCTGATCTTCAGCAAGTAACAAAAGCAGTGATGGCCAGTTGTGTGGAAAGAGTATGCAGGCAGTTCCTTGAGGGAAAAAAAAATACAATTTTCTACAATGTGAAACATTTCCTCATCAAAACATTTCAACATCAATGATAAAAGTCGTGAAATTACCTTCTTGCTGCATTAGCTAAACTTTCTCAAATGCAGCATGCAGCATGTCTGCATTGCACTTTGCTCTGAGAGAAATTGGCATCTCTGCTTCCTAAATGATCAATTTCTATTTGTATGACTGTGGAACATCAGTTCAGAATGATTAATCTGGAGTTAAGTCCTCATTCTTTGATTCCAAGAGCCTAACGGCAAAACTCTGACATTTACCATTGATGTTTTACATTGATGAAAAACTGCTAAAAGTGCTATGAAGAATCATTCCAGTTTTTCCTGTAAATATCTTGAGTATGTTTTGTTTTCTGTGTTTGGCTACAGCAATGAAAAAAATGTAGTCAAGCAGACAATGAAAAAGATATGCATCATTATGATTGTCTCCCAGGCGTTAAGGCGTCTCGGAAGGGATCTCAAAACTGGATTATAGATGGCAGACAGTTGGTGTTGTTCAAAGAACTCTGTTATTTGTTATAATGATCCAGTTTTGAGATCCTTCCCAGACGCCTTAATGCCCGCTCACATCCTGGGCCTTTTGACCTCAGGAAATCACATGATAGGGTGGGGCTACGTTTCACAGTGGGTTCACTTGAAACCTTAGCTGTTTGTGACCCACACCCGTTTTCACACCTTGGCTCGTGTGATCAGGTAGAGGATCAATGGGGAATCCATGTCCTTCTTGGGGGGGGGGGGGGGCACTCCCATAGTTTTCAAAGAAAGCTGCAGCCGAACTGGATTCATTAGTGGGAAATGGAATTGATCGATCAGCTGCTGGGATCAGGATGGGTGTTAGATCATGTTAGCAGTTACAATAATGGCCCTAATCTACTAGGGCCATATGCACACATCTGTGCAAAAATTGTTCATATGAAAATTTTATGCAGAAACGGATATTTTCCTACCTGAATTTGTTCTAGATTACAAATTTCAATAAGGAGAGATGACTTGGAAGAACTGAAATTGATTTATTGACAAATTAATGTATTTGGCGATTAGACTGCAGAACAGAATTCCAGTGATGATAGGTTAGTCTAAACAATGGTGGTGGTAAAGATGAAGACAGACTTGGATGGAGCTCTCAGGTGTCAGAGTTGCAGATGGGGGAAGAGGTGGGTTGCACAAATGAGAGTTTAAAAGGGAGAATGAAGGAAAGCATAGATTCAAACCATGCAAAGAGGAGAAAATGTTTACCTCATTTCTTCTTAAATTTACTTATTCATCATGACTTTCGTCATTGCTGGATGTTAGAAACTTAGTCCACTTTCTTTGTGGATAATCTTTTTTTCCTTCCCCTTATTAACTGAATGACATATCACAATGACAACTCCTAAACAATTGTGTTCAAATGATAAAATCTACTTAAATGGCTTTTAATGATCCATAAAGGAAACAGAATTAACAACCTCTAGTGATTACCCTAAACTTAGAGTCACACTGAACATGTTTACCTGAAGCTGCATGTCTAAAGATGTTTGGACACAGCATGTTTCAAGCTCTACCAGGATGGCAGGTCCATAGATGCAGTTGTGAGAAGGGTTTGTGTCTCCAAGGACAGTCTCACAGTTTGGTAGAGATACCATAGGCTATTACATGAGGAATAGCAGGACAGAACTGTAGAAAGGCATCAACTGAGCCTCAGGACCAATGTCTTAGTGCTCGGAGGAACAGAACAAACGCTGCCAGTCTTTTAGTTGGACACCATGAAAAACATTGGACAGTCCCCAGAAAAATACCAGAACTGTCTGGTTTGAAACAAAAAGTGTTCACCTTCTCTTCCAAAAGGTGGAAAATTCCACCTTCTTGTCTGTTAATCCAAAATGGCTCCCAGTGCGCTGACCTGAAAGACCTACTGCTGATGTCGCTGTTGATGTTGCTTTCACCCCACATCTTTGTTTCTGTTCAAAGCAAAAACATCTTTTTTGCAGGAAGGTTCCCAAGTTAACCCTTTAACTTCTTACTGATATTTATATATTACAAAAACTAAGTGATAAAAAAATGTATACAAAAATATTGATATATTATTGATAAGTGATATTTTCATGTATTTGAAAAATTCTATTAAATTTCATTTACAGTATGGAAAAAAACTTGACTGTTGATGAGCTCTGTGGAAGAAGAGACATCGTTTTAGGCTAAGATGCAACTAAATCAGTCAGGACTAATCAGAGTGATGGTCATTACCCATTGTTCCATGTTCCTCCACACAGAGAGACCAGGGATAAAGATGTAAGATCACTCTGAGAAACAAAAGAAGTAGAATGGGAACTAAAGAGTAGTAGCTGAAGGAAGGAAGAGCGAGGAATGGGTTTCATAAAGGGCTTGACAGAGCTTGGTGTAGACAGTTGAAGTGGTGGAGATATTTCACATTGATGCAACTTACAGCAGTGCAGCTTCTCCCCTTTTGGCAGGAGTGCTGTTATTTTAGGCCCCACCACAGTATTTCTCAGCTGAGACGAAGAGGTGAGTAAGAGACAGATGGAGCGGGAAGGTAGGGAGTGACACAATGGGAGTGAAATGTAGCAACACTCAGTGTTTAAAGAAAGGTGAACTAAAGGCAGAAAGTTACAGGGAGACTGAGCAAAGTATAGAGCATTAAAGACAAAAAGGATTTTTACTCCTCTCACCTTAAAGTAGCAAAATGAAAGTAAAATGAATGAGCTTAACAACAGCCTGTGTACTGAAAGTCGAAATTTATTTATATAGCACATATAACAATGGCTGTTGACCAAAGTGCTGTATATGTAAAATAATCAAATGATATATTAAAGAACAACATGACAGAATTGTAAGAAAGGTTTTCTCTTTGTTTCTGGAGTAAGAAATAACAAATATTCTGACTCTGATTTAAAAGCCAGAGAATAACGGTGGGGTTTCAAATGTCTAATGTTGGGGAGGTCCTTATGGGAAGAAGCAGTTTTTTTCCACAGTTTAAGATTGCACTGCAGTCTGTGATTAGTCCTAAAGTCAATGGGCGATATGTGGTGTCTCACTTGCATCTGCCAGTTAGTAACACTGCTGCAGCGTTTTCGACCAGCTGCAGTTGGGGAAGCAATGACAGACTGACACTTGAATAAAGACTATTACAATAGTCGAATCGAGAGAAAAACGAAGACATGGATAGCTCAAAGTAGTCAGAGATAAAAGAAACTTTGATAAAAGCATTGATCTGTCTGTCAAACGTTGGATTACTGTCAAAGAAAAAAGTTTCAGGGTGTTTTCTGACAAATCTCTAAAAGCTTTGTAGAGGTAACACGGACCAAACACAATGAACTCCGTTTTATGTTCATTTAAGTTAAGAAAATTTAATCTATTGCACAGCTTAACATTCTCCAGACAGTTCAGTAGTACCTTCAAAGGACTCAAGTTTACATTTTAGTAGCAGGTAAATCTGTGAGTCATCTGCATAACAATGAAATGAGAAGAGGTCTGAGCCAAGAATGGACCCCTGGCTGACCCAACAAGATAGATGAGAGAGATGTATCCCCCAGTCTAACAGAAGAAACTTCTGCTGGACGGGTAAGATTTAAACTATTTCAGTGCAGCCCCTTTGATTCCGACACAGTGCTCCAGCTAGGAGAATACTATGGTATCAAAGGCAGCACTGAGGTCTAATAGTATTAAAACAGCAGAATCTAACAAATCAGTAAAAGTTAAAAGGCTGTTTAAAACTTATAAGAGCAGTTTCAGTGTGGTGCGCTTTAAGACCGGACTGAAATGGCTTTAGTGCCATTTTGATCTAGAAAGTTCTGAAGCTGAAGGACAATTTTCTCCAGGATTTTAGGAAGAAAAGGAAATTTAGTAGTTGGTCTGAAGTTGGACAAAACTGTTGGATCCAGGTTCTCTTTTTTTAAATTTAAAATCAGCAGGGACGACTCCGGACTGAAGACTGTGGGAATGAGTGTGCTGCATATCATCAATAGCTGTGTCAAAAACATACTTCAGTAGGCGAGATGGAACAATATCAGAGTAGGGCTGTTCGATATAACGATATATATCGGATGACGATATAAAAACGTCTGTCGTTTCATTTTACGCTGTCGTTTGTTTCGTGGTGTCACAAAATAAACTGTTTACAGCAATATTTGTTCATGGTTCTGATGTCACTGTAGTGGCTGTATTCATTTCTTAAAGTTCTCTCTTTCTCTTATATTTAATATAACCACACTACGGATGGACAAGCGCCTATTTTCATGCGTTGTGGTTAGCAACAACGACGGTAACAGCATCGCGTGTCCGCTTGTTTATGTTCCACATAAACCTTTCACAATAAAGCTCAAGATCCTGTTGAGACTTTTCAAAATAAACAGAATCACGTGAAAGATGCAGATTATTTACGGATGAGAAGTAAAAAAGAGCCGCCAGGTGCTAAAAAATAAACCTTAGACTCAAACGTTAGAACAGGCTTTTCCCCGCAGCACGCCGTGTAATAAATACTCACAAAGAAAACGGCGCCGTTACAACTTATGTCTAAAAATGTATCGTTTCATGCATTGGTTAAAACACTCGACTCCAGCTACACGACGCGCAGCTGGAAACACTTCACGCAAGTCGAGCTGCCCGAGATTCACAGACTTGACAGAAAATGTTACATTTTTGTGATTTATATCGTTATCGGGACGATAGATGTCTTATATCGGGATATGAGATTTTGGTCATATTGCACAGCCCTATATCAGAGTACATCATGTGGGTTCGAGTGGCTGGCTATTTCAGGTCAGTAGAAGGAGGGATAATATGAGACCTGATATCTGTGATCCTGTTAATGAAGAATATGTTTTCACACATTGATTTTGATGCTACAAGAGTAGAGAAACAAACAGAGTTAATGATGCTAAATAAAATCTTAGACAACTACTTTGTTTTTGCTGCTCTCACAGCCTTCTGATAATTTGACAAAGATTCGAAGTCCATCAAAGGACACCTGGAGTCTATCCTTTTTTGTTCTACCTAGTAGTAGTAAATCCATAAAGATAAGGTGCTTATGATAACACTTGAAAAAGACTAAATGTACAATTCAGTATTGAACATTACATAAAACAGACAACATACAAAGTGTCCTTGAATGGCAGAGATGCAGAAGTGTGTCCATGTGATGCAGAGCCATGGCTCAGTGTTTGAGCTAACCCTCCACCCCAGCCCGTTGTCCAAGGTGAGCTGAGATACTAACAGAATGGTGGGACAAGTTCAGAAAAGTGGCTAAACTCATGCATGTTTAGCTGAGTTTCTGTCACTGGAAGAGAATCCAGGTTTCCTTGGAATTCCTTGATTTCACACTTGCAAGTAATCTTAGTAGCTCTGAAAGTTCTCAGTATCCAATAATCAGTGTTTGTAGTGAAGTAGTGCTCCTCCAAACAGACACAAAAAAGACTGGTCACAGAAACGTGGTTCTTTTCTCGGATCTGTCAGAGGCAGGAATAATTTGCAGTTGTACCTAAGCACTGTGGTACTCTCAGAGTTATATGGAACGGCATGGGTGTAATTTCCTGTCACTGCAAGCGCTTGCCTACAAGTCACCCACTGCTTTCTCCAACACCCTCCTTCAGAGCAACACTATGTGATTAGCAAAGTAACACTGACCCTACCACTGACATAGCTATTTGGTGAAAAGAGTCAAATGAAATAAACAGACTCATAAACACATTCATTAGTGTGTAATTATGTCTCCCAACGTGCATTCTAATAAACAGAGTTCTTTAAAAATAGGAGTAGATGTTTTTTCAGTAAAGCTGCCATGTTGCCCTGCTATGGTGCATATAAAGGCTGAGATGTAAATCACTGTTCTGCCTAATTGCTCTCTATGTATGTCACTAGAGACAAAAGCAGAGAAGAGGAGAACTCCGAGGCATTTGCGCGTCAGAAGGAAATTGAACCTTCAGACTCAATTTATGAGGGATCATGTTTGATCATCTGGGAAGTGGAAAAAAGTGAGAATGCAAAAGAGAATGCGAATGGCAACCAGAGAAAACATCATCCTCTCTCAACACAGTGCAGCTGGTTTAGCCATCAGGTTTAGCCCCAAGACATCCATACACAAATGAGAATACGTGGAGTGGGAGTGGGAGTACCACATCAGGTTTCAATCAGATATCCAGAGAAAATTCGTTAACCTCCTCTGCCTTATACCACAGTAAACCTGTACATGCCTCAGCAGGTAAGGGCTGCTTTGGTACAAACATTAGGTAGGCCGTCATAATGTAGAGAAATACCCAGTTTAAAAATCTTAGTCCAAAACTATATATAAAAAACTCACTAGATGTTTAAAAATAAATAAATTTGTGATATGGTGTCATCAAAACTCAAGTCTAACACACTTATCTATCTCTCTATCATCTATATATCTATATATAGATATATAGATATAGATAAATAAAACATGCACACACACTGTTGACTGTATGGTGCTCACTGCTGAGGCTTCCCCCCTGTGTGATTGTTTTCTTTCACCCTTTAACCATCTTGATTGCCTATTTTGTGCTGCTTGACAGCCTGTGGGTTGGTTTCACTCCATGGTAACAAGACTTGGAGCAGTAATCAAAGGCACAAGCTGTTGTATGCTTGAAGGGAATTGTAACCATAGTCAGAACCGTACGCGTGTCAGAAACAGCTTGTTATTACAATATTTTGTAATGCACATTGACTGGAACAAGTGCAGACTAACAGTCAATATCATTTATCACCTCTGTATTGAGACGTAGTATAAAGACTAAACATCTGTCTCCTTTGTATTAACTCAGACACACATGGGAATTTAACTAAACCTGGAGAATGAATGTCTTTTCTCTCAACAGTAATGCATTTAGCATAAGGAAATTTGCATTTGGCCAATTATTTGTGTGTCACAATATTTTGGCAATAAATGTTATACTGTGTTGTCATCACCCCACGGGGTGGGTGGGTGCCGAAGACAATACCATAGGTGCATCTCCTAAAAATAGCATTGGTCTAACCTTGACCTCAAGGTCAAAGGTCAAGTTTTCTGAAAGTCTTGTAAATGAAATAACTCGAGAAAAAGGTGACACAGGATTTTGAAATTGATATCGTAGGTGCCACATTTTGCTGAAATACTATTTTGAGAATAAAGTTGAAGTGTGGCAGTTACAGGCTACAGTTGTCGTTTCAACCCAAACAGCTGCCACCACTCGTTTGGTCTCCTTTGCTCTCTTGCATAGATGACTTAGTGAAACAAATTTGATCAGGTGGGGTTTTTTTGTGTGTTTTGTGATGCAACATACATCCTCTTGCACAAGGGAGTACCCATCCTTCCATCTGTCCATTGCCAGCAATTTGTTTTGCAAAAATCCAGCCAACTCTTCCAAATCGTTCTGCCAATCTTTTTCTCCATTATCTTTTCAAAAGTCTTTGGGTTAGGGAGGCAAGTAAGAGCCCTCTATTTTCTTTTGGATTTGAGGAGGAGGAGCAGGGGAGTCACACTGGTGTGAATTTCTGGTTTCCCCAAGGCTGTTGCCAGCCTGTCAGCCCTAGACAGTGTGTTAAGTCTGCCATTTTTTAGGGTTTCTTTTGCTCAGATCTTGGCTTCTGAAAATTTTACTTTGGCATGCCCAAGTCCTGGAAACTGCCCACACAGGCAGGGAGAACATGCAAAGGCCACACAGCAAGACCCCAAATGGCCAGCAAATTCAAACTTGTTACAGCAGCTGTGAAAGACTTGGTATCATTCTGTTGCTGCCTGTATAAAAAGAGCTGTTTGGAGGAAATTAAGGCTACGTCAAATCTCATTCATCTTGCAATGCTTAAAAGAGATGACATGCACTAACTAAAAGAGAGATGATGACCTTATTCTGGGAACAGTACCATCCAAGTCTCACTTATGACAGATAGTTCTATGGTGGTTCTGGAATGACAGGATTTGGATTGCGCCCACAAAGCTTTCAATCCGGTTGTTCAGTCTGACGTCACTAGCCGTGTCTGGGTCTAAACTCCGCTGCAGGTCCATATATCAAACGATCACTATGGCATTACTGAGAGTTGAAAAACTGTCTAAAGTCTTTCATCTTTAATAAAATGATCCGCGTTCTGCTCTACCAGGTGTAACAATTGAGTTTAACATCCAGGCATCCATGAAAACGGAATTTATGACATTTAACGGAGTTAGAAGTTAGCAGGGAGTTAGCTCACTAGCTTCTATCTAAATACAATATAGCATGTCCTGACTGCGGGGTTTTGGAAACAAATTAAAACGTACAGCTCTGCTATCACTTCCAGCATAAATGAAGACAGAAAACTAAACAGCAGTGACGTTTGTAGGGTTACTGAAGTTTGGCTAGCTGGTATATAATGATGTGCTACGTGACCGCTAGCGACACAGCTATGTTAGCATAATATAAACAAGCTAACTTTTTTTCCACTCGATAAAAGTTAGCGTGAGTGTTCTCGGTGGTCAGGAACAAATGTAATCGCATGGCAGGATGCTGTAAAAGGACCAAACTTCAGGAGAACAACTGAGATAATCCATCCACAATACGAGGTTAGTCATTCATATACTGCTGCATGGGCTGGGCTGTAGCTACATCCTAAGGTTTTAAAAAAACTGAGCTTAAATAAATGATTAGCGGTAATAAAAGCCGAGGGAGGTCAACAGTGATCACTGACTGTTTTAGGAGCTTTTTGAGATTAAATAGAAGAAAATACAAAACATTAAACATGTTAACAACACAAAAGCCATATTAAACGCAGACTACTTTAGACCCGGAAGTAGGATTCGTCACGTCATCACTGAACAACCGGATAGGCTAAACTTCCTCAATGTGTTAAACAGACAGTGGGAGGGAGCCTATGTCAGGTGACGCTAACAAGCATAGTCATGCATGCAAAAACAATATTCCACAACTTGACCAGTGTTCAGCTTTGTTAAATGACTTTTGTCCTCCACTACAATCCTGGAAGACAGAGACAGCAAAGATCACATCTCCAGCTTAGCTGTTAAGTAGTTGACTTTTTTTTTTTTTTTTAAATCCTTTATTTATCCAGGTAAAAAATCTCATTGAGATTAAAAATCTCATTTCCAAGAGAAACCTGGCATCATAGCAACAAAAGTCACATACCACATAGGTATATAACATTTAAAACAAATACAATATCCCATACAAACATGTGTAAAATATACAATAACAGATCAAATTAAGAGTACATTAAAAACAATCACACTGAGTAAAAGTCTCTCATCTCATGTGCATTATGTGCAGATTTGCCTTCCCTCTTGGTCATTAATTGATTGTGTTCACCTGTGCCTTGTTTTACCCAGCTGCGTCTGTGTCCTTGATTACCTCATATGTACTTAAGCCCTCAGATTTCCTTAGTTCTTTGTTGTGTCGTACTGTTTGTCTGAGTGATTGTCTGCTTTCTTTCATCACCATCCATTGACTTGCATTCCTAAACTTTAACAAATTCTTGACCTGAATGTTGATGTCCTGGTCCTTTGGAATTGTGGATTCAAGTCCACCTACATTAAATCTAAATCACATGAACTGACTGGCCCTTTTACTTTGGCTTTGCTATTTGATGACTACTGAGACATGTAAACAAAAACTGTAGTGGGGTGACAAGGGTGTCATGTTGCAGTTTAACCCTTTAAAGCCGGTCAGAGCGGCACGCTCTGTTTTGCGTAACTATTTTTAAATCCCGGTAGCACTGCAACCACGTAAGCTAGCGCAATTTTTTTTGCATATGAAACCGGAGCAGTTGTACTTGCATCTTATGGCATCAGCTTGTCCTCGGTCACAGTTTCCTTCCACATATAGCTTTGCAAAAACTGCATAAAAAGCACTTGCAGCAACAAAAACATAATATTCCAGAAACACGCTTTGCCGATCCGATCAGCTGTTCATAACACTTCCTACGTCCATCAGCGTGAACTTTCGCATGTCCGCCATGACCTGCCCGAAACTGGAAGTGACATCATTTTTGCGGAAATGTAGTTGGGTTTTTTTACCATCAGGGCCTCATGAGCCTATACTGGTGTTTTTAAAAGTTATGTTTGACTTTATGACTTTCTGTGTCGTTTCTGGGATGCTTAGAACTCATATTGCACTGCTGGAAATAGTTTGTTTTGATGCATATGCTGCTATTTTGCAAATTTGCATTATAATATTTATTTTTGTTTTTCCTGCAGTGTATATAAAATTTGTGTAGTTCAAAAATAAAACTATGAAGACACTCAAAATAAATTTCCTGTGGTGGGAAACTATTTTGTGCAACTTTTTTGTATTTACAGTTTTGAGGGATAAGCCTAACTAACTTTCTCTAACTAGAAATATATGTTAAAAAACAAAAATGATTTTCAATTTTTTTTGTAGTTTATTGCACTTTTTTGCAATTTATGTAATTACGATGAACTTAATGCAGACATATTATATTACTACAAGATGTAAAAATATAATATGAGCTCTGGTGGACTTGGTTCTATGGTAGGTCTTAAAGGGTTAAAGATTGGCAGCCTTAAGTCAGTTCTGTGTTATAATTTGCATCTGCTTTTAGCTGAGGAGAGAAAGGGTTGTGCCTAAAGAGTGTATAGTAAAGCACTGCCCATCTGGAAAGCCCCTTAGATCCCCCACAAGATAATTAGGAAATAGAGATGCGAATTTCTGAAACCAAACTGGTCCTTTGGCTTGTCCCTTGAAGAAATGGTTAGCAAGAGAGGGCAAGGGAAAGGTGGAAAATGAAAAGGAAACATTTAGGGGGGGAAACTTAAGGGAGTGAAGAGGCACGGGGAAAGATGAACTAAAAAGGAAAGGAGGAGGAGATAGGACAGATGGGAATGGAGGAAGTGACCCCCTTTCTTATTTTAGTAACCATTTTCTTAACGACATTTTCTAATGCCTGCATCAGCACTCAGCACACACTGCTGAAGTATATTTCACTGAGAAGCGTTGTATGCATAGCATACAAGATAAACTTGAATTTGCTGATATATCCCATGTGTCAACTCAGGAGTTTGCAGCTTTGTTTTTACACTTAATAAATAGTTTGAAGTGTTCAACAAATCAAATCTGGATTTGACCAGTAGCTTATGGTCTTACTGTGTAGCATATAAATATTTCCAAGCTTTTATCACAAAAGCAAGAAGCAATTTTTTTCTACTTGTAAATCTGAAATTGTGTTTTCAGTAAAGTGCTAATGAGAATAAGGTGATAGTTTTGAATGTGTCTGTAAATTAATTCAAGTTAACTGAAGCAACATTTCTCTTTAATGCTTGGAATTCTCTCTTAGGCTTCCTGACAAACAAAACAGCGTGAGGAGAGATTACCTTTTCCATAAAGGAAAGTAATTGCAAGAAAGTCTGCTTTTATGAAGACATAAATTGGTGTGAGAACGATGGGCAATAAGGGAGGGACACTTTGTAGAACCATAAAAGGCATTATGATGGAGAGATGGCCTCTGCAAAATGTCAACAGGAATGATCACGACACTGAAAGGAAAACTGTATACACACCATCGTCCTGTGTTCTCTTTTTTCCCCCATGAATCTTCTCCCTGGATGTTACCTCTGTGTTTGTGTCAGTCTCTCATGCATCAGTGTGTGCTTTCATATGTGCTTAATCCACATTTATAGTTAGGTTAATCCTTACCTGGAAAAGAGCACACTGGGTTAATCTGGAACATGTGGGAGCTGCGTCATTTGACACACACATAACACACGATGCACTGAAAGACACAGATGCAGGAAATGATGCAACGGCACAAAATGGCCTTAATATAGTTTTAAATATGTACACAGGTGTTTGTAAATACAACTAAAGACACTAAATTTAATTCCACTTTAGGAACAAATTTGTTTTTGCTTTTTAAACAGAAATATGACAATAACATGAGGAATAATTATTTTCTTATGTAATGCTGCAGTTAGCTACAAAACTGTCAGAGGTTATTTTAGTTATTTGGGCAGTAAGTGAGTTTGTCTGTACGACCAGTGCTTGATCACTAATGTTAGAAAGCAAGTAGCTAATCCCAGGAGGACAAACTATATGTATATATAATTTGCATATATTGTGTCTGCATAGTAGACATTTTTCCTTCAGCTTTGGATGACTGAAACAGAAGGTATTTCATAATCCTAAACTGACACGAGAAAAATACTGTTGCCAACTCTAGAAGAGGACAGCTGCCTTTGTCATGAAAAACCCAAAAAGCAAAGTCAAGATGGATTTAAACAAACAAAAAGCAAACCTTTAACAAATCCAGGTGATGAAAGAAAGCAGACAATCACTCAGGCAAACAGTACAACACAACAAAGAACTAAGGAGATCTGAGGGCTTAAGTACATATGAGGTAATCAAGGACACAGACGCAGCTGGGTAAAACAAGGCACAGGTGAACACAATCAATTAACGACCAAGAGGGAAGGCAAAACTGAACATAATGCACATGAGATGAGAGACTATCAAAATAAAACAGGAAGCCTAATACGCTGAGACAGGGACTAAAACACTTAAACTTGACAGACCAAAGTAAACACAAAGACAAAACTGACTAAACAGAAACAGTCTAAGCACAGAGAGCAGAGGAAAGGAAAAACCTGAGAACAAATAAAGCAACCAATGCAAAATAATATTCGCCTGAAAACTGCAAAAAAGAATCAAACAGAAGATATCAACAGAAGACTGACGGTCCAAAACTGAAAACCCTGGGTAAAAAACCCAGGATCATGACACCTTTAGAAAAAAATCTTATTTTAATTATTTTATGTTTTGAATTGCTTCCTTTTATAGTTTAAATCATCGTGTTACAAAATCATTTTTTTTTCATTATCATTTTCTTTTTTACTGAAGCAAAAATTAACATAGTCCACATTTCCTGTTTTTTGTTTTTTTTTTTTTTTTAATCAATTTGTCTAAGAACTGGATGATCGATAACCTGAGACGAGATAATCCTCCAGTAGACTGACAAGACCAGTGCAAACATAACAGTGAGCAGAAGCAGTGGTATAATGCAGAGACATGTATCCAGTGTATTCTGTCAATTGAACAGCAGTTGGCTTGAATTTTGAGTAGAGGGATAAAATAGGAATACTCAGTTCAGCCTGTTGTTGCTTTAGCAGGTGCAATGGCTTTAGTTACTCCGGTCTGTTTATGGATTTGTAGCTGTGTGAGAATTTGAGTGTCAAATTGTTGAGTCGCGAAGTAGCAGCGAAATAAATATCGCTGCTCTCCAGTCACATTTTCTGTGTTGGCTCTGTTTGTCTGTCGGTGACACACACGCACACACACATCGCTTTGTGTTTCACACAGACGCAGTAAGACGTTACACCCTTTCCCACACAATCTTTATAGTCTCTCACACACTCGCACAGTAACATACGTTTTCATGAAGGGGTGTTTGATGTACAGTCTAACAGGGTTTCACTTCACTCATTTCTCTTTGTAATACACATTTTTATTCCTCCTGCTGTCTATTTATCATCATCTTTATTATCTATTTGGGTTTTGTTTTTTTTTTTGCATTCTGCCTATTTTTCCCTTCCTCATGTCCTCTTATAGGCATGGTAGATATCCCAGCTTTGTTTTTGCCTTCTTCCTGTTCTTGGTTGCTTGTATGGATTATTAGGGCCACGTTAAGAAAAAAAATAGTGTGGATTATTTTGAGATTGTACTTCAGAATTGGTTTTAGTTACAGCAGAAAAACACAGTGTGGTGATAAGTGTAAGGACATTGAAAAGATGGTGCAGAAAGCAGCATCTGGTCACAAGGAAAAAACACACAAACTTGGCTTGATTTGTGCAACATGAAATGGCCAGGAAGGGAGAGATGCAAGAATATGGATGATACAGCCTCTTATTAAGAGGATGCATGTTGTATCACAAGAGACGATAGGACAGCTAATCGGTTTGGTTCACGATCTCACCTGCACAGTTTGTAGAGCGTGTAGTAGCTGTGGCAGTTGTTTGGCTTGAAATGACAACTGAAATCTCCACATTTGTTTTTCTCAAAATAATATTTAAACTTTAATCTCAAAATTGCGAATTTAATATTAAAATGGACACTGATTTTATTCACTCCACAACTCTTTTGTAAACGTGGTTATGTCTACTCTAATGAGTTTTCTTGATTGGAAATTCTTTGTTTTTAATATTTCAAATGCTTTTTTTATGGTTTTGCACTAAATGTTTATCTTTTGTCTTTTTCAACTAATGAATTTTGTGAGTCACATTGTAATGGAAAAGTCTGGCCCAAGGCTCTATTTTTGCATCCTATTGTAGGGTGGCAGTTGGAAGACATTTTTTAATAAAGGAGGGTAAAAGTCAAAAGTGTCTCTTTCCCTCTAGAGCTCAGGACATTTCCTGTCTGTCTTTGTCTTTTTTTCCACATGCCCTTTTCTTTTTCTTTTCATCCTTCCTCTCTCTCCTCCTGCTCCCTGCCTGCAGATGATTGGTATCAGTTCCACATTATGGAGCCTATAAATGTACTTTTTCCTGGAAAGCCACACACACACACACACACACACACACACACACACACACACACACACACACACACACACACACACACACACACACACAGGCAGATGCAAAACACTTGCACACACAGATCCAAAATGCACTCTCAGTCTCACACATTGCAGACATAAATACACTCACAGGGTATAGCAGTGACTTGCCCCATCTGTGCTTTTTTTCTTGCTGAAGATAAAAATGCTGGATTATGTCTGTGGCAGCCTTTGAAAATTTAACACACGTGCACATTTCTACACATTTTGTACTGACACTTACTTTTATTGCAGAGGCTATTTTTGACATTGATGTGAACATAAGCTTGCAATCCTTTACTCTCACTTCCTAGTTATTGCCCCCTCTCATTCTTTTCTTCTGTTTTCCATTCTTCTCGTGTCATTGTGTCTTTCCCTCTCTGTCTTACTTCTCTTCATCAAGTCTTCCCCATCTGATCTCTCGGTAATGACCTGATCTGATTGGATTTGGTCTCATATTCCTTTCCCTGGCTAATAGCCATTGCTGTTGCTAGGCAGCTGGGATCAAAACATTGGCAAACATGGCTGTTGCACAGGACCACTCCGACTGTAGAAACAGATCACTTATTTGCCTTGCCAGGTTTCTTTGCCATCACGCAGTTCAAGAAAAGCATTTTATTCTAATAAATGCAAGTTCAAGGCAGATATGGAAATGAGTTGATCATTATTTCATGTCAATGTGATCTTTGCTCTTTAGCTATGTTATGCTTCCAACTTATTATCTGTATTTAACACATTAGTGCTAAATATAGATAGCTATTTTATAATTACCATTTTCATATCAGTGCTGGGTGATTTATGTCTCAGGGACATGCTTGAAAATACAGTGTTATCGCTGGAACTCAACAGCTTACTCTCAGAACACAAATACACTAGGAATGCTAGGAACTGAATTTACTACATCAAGGGGAACCAGGACACTAGAAAGACAAGAGGGTGTGGGAACCATGAGGGAGGCTGCCACAAAGAGCAAAGGGAGACAGGGAGATAATATATCCACATAAAATGACAAGGGAACAGGCAACAGGTGGGGAACATGGTTGAACAGAATTAAAGAAGTTAAACTGAAAATGACATACATGGGACAAGGACCTACCAAAGTAAAACAGGAAGTAGCTAAAACCGGGGCCTAAACTTAGGCTACGTCCACACGTACACGGGTATTTTTGAAAACGGAGATTCTCCGTTTTCGTTTAAAAAAATAATCCGGTCCACACGTAAAGGCAGAAATGAAGGAAAACGCTGCTAGGAACATGCCAAAGCAACAGGTGGCGATATATTCCTAACCGGGCAGAAATGTTGGCCAATCAGAAGTCTAGAAGCCTCAGTGGGAAAGAGTAAACAAAGATGGCGCATATGTAACTGTGTGTGTATATGTAAGCATTTAAACACTGCAGAGAGTACAATTAACAGTAACAGTATTGTAGAAATTCATTTCACCGAAAGAATAACGTGGCGCACAGTGTGACGTCAAAAAATGCACACACCTTTGACGCTGCGTTTTCTCCGTTTTCCTCGTCCACACATAAATGCAAAAATGGAGTTTTCGAAAATATCCACCCTGGCCGGCGTTTTTAGAAATCTCAGTTTTCAGTGACCGAAAACGCCGTTTACGTGTGGACGAAAGGTGCAAACGCATAGAAAAATCTGCGTTTTCAAAAATACCCGGGTACGTGTGGACATAGCCTTAGACATACAACTTGACAGAACTAAAAAGGGAACCCAGGCAACCACAGAGACAGGACACACAGACCACTCAGAAACAGGGACACGACTAGGGAGCCAAGACTGACTTCACAAGGAAATACAAAGGAAGGACAAAACACAGGGACGAGACAAAGGAAACAAGAAGGGAAATGAGTAGAAGACCTAGATGTGACAGGACTAAACAAAAAGGAAAAGAGCAACTGAAAGAGAGGAATAAAGCAAAGGTAACCAATACTAAGCAAACCAGGACTCTCATAATGTGACTATGGTAAAGAGTTATAGCTCTACGATAATAACTTGAGCTTGTGCAAGCTAAGTGATATAGAAGCACCCCTTGCCTGATGTTAAATTAATTTCCATTAAAATAGAAGGAGATTGCATTACCTGTGTAAGAAATTACAGCTTATTTATGGAAATATAGTATTTTTTCACCTTCACCTTCCATTCAGCTCAGTTGTTTTCACATATTTTGATGGGAAATTATTTTAGCACCACTGAGGGGAAACTTTAACACACTAAGTTGAGGTATTGTTTCAACCTGGGTCATATTATCCTAGACTCTCATCCTGCATCAGCCACGTCTACTCAAAGTTACACTCCAATAAAACAAAAGTTAAAGTGATGAATGGTAATCCAGCATGGCCCATCCATCAGTCCCACAGGAAGTCATTATTTTGCAATTTACAATTTTTATGAACTAATAACTTCACCTTGGGGGGGGTTCAGCCATTTTTCTGTGTATGTTACATCAATAACTTGCAAATCTTCTGCCACTTTCTGAATCACTGTTTGGAGGAAGTTTTCACATTTCCTTGTGAATTTTCAAATTATGCTTCCACCACATGAATGCTTGTAAAATGGATCTTCTTAGTAAAGGAGGTCATCACACTGACATTCAAAACAAACACACTTTTTACCAGTTCATGCAAATGAATTGTGTATGGTATACTTTTATTCCTATTTGCATCAAATTGGTTAAAAATGCCTCGGCGGGGGAAGGAGCGCCCGGGGTTTTGGCAGCACGGTGGCATGGTGGTTAGCACTGTTGCCGCACAGCAAGAAGGTCCTGAGTTCAATTCCACCATCAGGCCGGGGTCTTTCTGTGTGGAGTTTGCATGTTCTCCCCGTGTTTGCGTGGGTTCTCTCCGGGTACTCCGGCTTCCTCCCACCGTCCAAAGACATGCAGCTTGTGGGGATAGGTTAATTGGATAATCCAAATTGCCACTAGGTGTGAATGTGCGAGTGAATGTGAGTGTGAATGGTTGTCTGTCCCTGTGTGTTGGCCCTGCGACAGACTGGCAACCTGTCCAGGGTGTACCCCGCCTTTCGCCCTATGACAGCTGGGATAGGCTCCAGCGCCCCCCGCGACCCTGAAAAGGATAAGCGGAAGCGAATGGATGGATGGTTAAAAATGCATTTTAAGGTCATGTTATGATTACCGTAATTGTCGGGCTATAAGCCGCTACTTTTTGCACAAGCTTTGAACCCTGCGGCTTTTAGTCAGGTGCGGCTTTTCTATGGATTGTCCATGATTTTTGTCATATCGTAAGACGATTTGTTTTGTTTGTTCCGCTGTTGTACGGCACTACGTTGCCTGGCGGAAGGATCGGGGTTCAAGAGTGGTATGTTAGTCACATGTCCATCCGCCAGGCAACGTAGTGCCGTACGAAGTAGCGCGAAAAACAAACTTCAAAGTAGCGCTACGCGTTCAGCGGGAGTCGTGGATGATGAGCGGCGATAAACTTGCGAAAAGCAAGTTATGCCCAACTCCACCGGTGGATTCTGACAGCGTGGAAAAGTGTGAAAACATCCACGATCACCACCGGATTTTGAAGGGCTGGACTGCTGCATGATGGAGAGGAGGACTCTGACACTGACAATGAGGATTTCTTTGGTTTTGAAAGTGACAACGAAGGAGAGAAGCGGAGAGTGGATGACGAAGCCATCCTGAGCCTGTTTGTATCCGACACTGGAGAAGAGGACTTTGGTGGTTTTAGTGCGCAGGAAGAAGAGAAAGATGGTGGTGAATGACTGACTTTTCTTCTTGTTAAAGCCGTGTCACTGCACCTGAGCCTAAAAGGTAGTCCGAATCTATTTTTCTGGTGTGCTGTAGGTTACTGTTATGTACTACATGTGCAAATATGTACCCATAACTTGTTTTTCAAGTTATGGGTACAAACAGCCATCTCTTTCCTGACAATTCGCTTTGTGCATATTCTCTTACATATGATAAGTCAACATTGAAACACCTGCGGCTTTTAGTCAGGTGCGGCTAATGTATGTACAAAACAGGATTTTCCCCTGATTTTAGCTTGTGCGGCTAATATTCAGGTGCGCTTTGTAGTCCGGGAAATACGGTAGTTAGATGAAGAAAGAATCCTTGTGTCACTTGTTAGATGTTATTCTGTTATCTCCAGAGTAAAGCAGTTACTGATTTACTACATTCAGTATTTTTTTATTTGATTTTTTTACTTTATTCTTGGACTTAACCAATGAGAGACAAAAAGAATGTTTCCAGGTGTGTGTGTGTGTGTGTGTGTGTGTGTGTGTGTGTGTGTGTGTGTGTGCGTGCGTGTATTCTGTTATTGCCCACATCTTTACCTTTTTTTTGTTTGTTTGTTTGTTTTTTACCTCTGATTATTTCAAGCCTCATTAGTTTCATTTACTGGGATCTTAGCTGGTTTCCATTGCAATGACAATAACATTCCAGTTTCTTTCAAGGTAACTAGCTTAGAAACTGTTCAAAGTACAAAGTTTTGGATCCACTTGTATCCCTGTATGTCTAGTTTCACCAGACTCGACGGGCAAAACATCTGATTTGATGTTGCTGCTCAGTTTAATTAACTGTTACAGCCATTTTCCACATAGTCCTCTATTTTAAAGGTTCAAAATGAGTTGGACAAATAGAAAATAGTTTTTAAACGTTGCTGGTTGCTCTACTGGAGTGAGATCATGTGACTGACTTGGTAATTGAACATTTCTTTGCCTGGAGAAACTCTTGGGTTGTGTTTCTAGCATGCTTTGGGTCATTATCCCTCTGCACTGTGAAGCACTGTCCAATCACTTTTGCAGCACTGAGCAAAGTCTATAATCCTGCACGCTTTAGAATTCATTCTGCTATTTAAAGATGAAAGTACATATTTAGTGTGCAAGCATTTATGTTGGAAATTTGCTATTTGATTTTGAAAATGACCCAGGCACTTATTTCTCTTTTATATCCCCTGAAGCTGTCAACACAAACAGTAAAACCTTTGATTTGAACCACACAAACACACAGTGACAACAAAAACATAAACTTTATACATAAGACTGCTGCTATTTAAACTGAAGGCTGGAACCAATCTAGTCTTTGGTCATCAGTGTCAAAATAATCCTCTGTCTTCTTTTTGTCTTTGTGTCCTTCAGCTGTCTTTTCATATTGTCTGCTCTGTTTTCTGCCTTTAATTGCCTTGTCTAAACTGTTTTCAATCTTTTTTCTCCTCGAGAGGCTTCATTTTAACTGTTCTCTCTTTCCCTACATCTTTCCTTTTTTATCACTTCTATGCATGATTTTCTCCACCGCTTTTTGTCACTTTTTCTAAATTAAGATGGAGCTATTAAGGCTGGATTCCCTTTAATGAGATGCAGTATGCAGAAGTAGCTGTGTTCATGAATCATAGGTGTGTGTGTGTGTGTGTGTGTGTGTGTGTGTGTGTGTGTGTGTGTGTGTGTGTGTGTGTGTGTGTGTGTGCACATGTAAATCAGTTCTAAATTAGGTTTAGTTTAAGAGGACTATTGGTCATGGCCTTTCTCTCCCAGTGTGCAGACTTATATGTGCATTTACACACAGTTATTGCACAAACACAAAGGTTGAAGCTGAAAGCAGAGGCAGTCCCTGGACCCCAGGTCTCATGGTGTCCTTAAAGGAAATTTAAAAATCATCTTATTAACGTACATTTAGGACAGATTTTTAAAAATCAGTGATTAATTTAAAGATTTAAAGATAATCTAACTGTGGACAGTCATGCAGTTGATTACAATTAAACATTAAATACAGATTTCTGAGGATAAATTCAGATGAATTTGTGCTCAGGAGCAGTGGTCTTCCTTTCTTGGGGCTGTCATCATGTGAGTCAGTTTCCACATTATGCATGCTGCACACCACACGGCAGTTAAGCTTCAAATTTAAAAAAGGAAAATTCCAGTGGAATAACCCAGGTTTAAAGTCTTTAACAAGAATCTCACCAAGCCGTTTTACTCCAAGTGAGAAAGGCATGTGAAACCAAATCAAATATGTGGCTCATCGAGAAAAACATTTCCACAGAACTCAGGTTAACAGTGACCACCTTTGATGCTGTTGGCCAACAGGATGTGGTGGGAACAGTGCTGCTGCCGGCAAAAGAAAAAGGAAGAGAAGATGGGAAAGGTGTGATCTGAGGCAGCAAGAGAGAAGAAAGGCAGGATTGTAGAATTGAAAACGACTGTCAGACAGTATCATGAGCGTGATGTTAGTTAGCAGTAAAAAAAGGAATTTTGGAGTAACGCAAACGGATTCTTTTCCTTTTCTTTTTCCTAACTCTGTCTTTTTATTTTTTTCACCCCGACAGATGAAAGAGAAGACGTTCAGAAGAAGACTTTCACAAAATGGGTAAACTCACAATTGGCTAAGGTAAGAGAGCTTCCTGCGTCTCTAACTTGCACCTGCACACCTTACACCCAGTGAGAAGTCATTTCATCAGTATTAAATAGTATCCATCTCTTGCAAGCATATCTTGGGTCTTTAGTAGGTTGAGCTCTGTGAATTCATCATCTTTTCTGTATTGACATTCTGGTTTCATATGTAAGGTTCCAACAACCCTGTGAATGAACCAGGATAGTGTTTTTCATAACTGGCAACATTATATCCAGTTTGATCTATGATAACATTTACATATGAATATGAATACATATAGATATGATGATAAAGAAGCTTTAGAACCATGTTGCATTAATCAGTTATTCTCCAGATGAGCTTTTCTGTGGTGAGTCATTTAAGCTGACTTTGGAGATCATGATTACATTCATACCAAATAACATTTATGGTTTCACAGATAAAGAAATGTCAGAATCTCAGCTAAAAGCTCACCATTTCCAGGACCACTAAACACCACTAGAACAACAAAAAATTAAAGAGCAGGTAAAAAGATTCTGCAAAAAGATGTAAACACAAATTTCCCCCATTCACCCAATGACGCACACAAACAATGTCTCTGCTGAAAGCACAGATCTCTGTAGAGTTAAATCTACTAAAAGATCTATCATCTAATAAAACCTCCCACACTTGTAAAAAGTCTCACAAGTGTTAGCTTTACTTTGATACCAACATAGATTTAAACAGGGTTTGTAATTGTAGAGAAATAATAAATTCATTTTGGTCATGTCTCAACCTCAAAAGGCTCCTAGTGTTACAAAGGTTATGAAGAGAGGTCATGATCCATTAGCACCTGCATAGCTCCAGGAAAGAGCACTACAGATGTAATATTTGCTTTGTGTTCTGTCCAGACAAGCATGGCAAGCAGAGCAGTGCTTGCTGAGTCAAATCTAAAAATAGACAGAAATTAAAACATACCAAATTGGATGCTATCTCTCTCCTTTAATCTCGAATAGCTTAAACTTAAAATAAAGGAGAAAGCCAAATTTCTCCTTTTAGCTCAAACTACATAAACAAAAAGCTTCTCACCTGATTTGATCTTTCACTTAAATTACTATCATGCTGTGGCTGCAATTGGCTATTGTTGCTGAAGCACACTATCCCTTTGTTCCCGTTTGAAACTGCTGCGTGTCTTTGTTTCATGGGCAAGCCGACCTTTTTAGTTTGATCGTGGGCATCAGATGTGATGGGAGAGGTCTTTAGTACCTGGTAGACCGGGAATGATATGGCCCCGAAGGGCACTCCTGGATTCCAAAGTCTGCCGTCTTATACTAATTCATTGGACTTTCACCATAAAATACTTTTAAAAAGTGGGTAGGTCACTCTGTATAGAGATAATGATTGAGTGGAAACAGTGGATTTGTCTGCATTATAGCCCTGGGCCTTACTAACTGGAAAACACTTTGCTTTAAACATTGTTCCGACTTTTTTTGGAAATTACTTTTAAACTTTTCTTCCAAGTCCTCAATATAGAGTTCAAGCTGCATAGCTGGTTATGAAAATATCACAAATGTTTGAAATGAGCTCAGTCTTAAATATCTTTAGCATTAATGTTAATCCATAAAACTCTCTGCTTGTCTTTGTGTCAAAGTCACTGCATGCTACTGGTTGGTGGACAAATATAGAGGAGGTCAGAAGGAGTTGCACAGTAGAGAATCCATATGGTTTCACACTAAGAGAGAGAAACTGTGGTGCTGTGAGGAAGTCAGGAGTACGAGAGACGTATGTGAGGATAGTGCACGACATGTATGAGCTGGTGAGGTGTGCAATAGGAGTCAAGGTGGAGGTCTGATTACATCAGGGATTGACTCTTAGCCCCTTTTTGTTTGCAGTGGTGATGGACAGGATGACTGATGATGACAGGCAGGAGTCTGTGGTAGTAAAGATAGTAGTAGATGGCACTGATTTGTTTGAGCAAGTGAAAGAGATTCTGGAGGTATGTTCTGGAGAGACTATGGCTTATTGTCACAGCATCATGTTAGTCAACACAACATTTTGTAATGGCAGCTCTGCAATTGAAGATGCATTTGAGGTTGCTGTTTTTTTTACCTCCCCAAAAAATATTATATACACATTTACATTTACAGGATGTAGCTGCACTGTTGTTGTGAGCACTGATACTTACCATAAAAAATGTGATCTCATTAACAGAACTTGGCAACAGTTGGTTCAATAATTAATTAACCAATATTTGGGGGTAATATTGGGGTTGTTGGCGACAGTGGGAAGGAAAAACTCTCTTTTAACAGGAAGAAACCTCGGCAGAACCAGACAATCATCCCTATATTGTAGAAAGTAAAGATGTAGTTTCCTGGTTTTATTAATTTTGAGAATTCTTCACACTTCACACCCAGAAGGTTCTGGGTTTGAAACCAACATCCTGGTGGGGGTCTTTCTGTATGGCTTCTGCATGGTCTCCCTGTTCCTGCATAGGTTATTTCCATGTATTCCAGCTTCCGCTCATGGTTCTGTGTCAAACCTTGTTGGAATAAGATTAAGATGCCACATTTGATTCATTCCTGTCATGGGCCCAGAGGGATAAACCATGGTTTTAAAGTTGAAGTGTTAATTCAAAGTAAACCTTAATTGCTTTTCTTCCTGTGCTTCTCAACTTTTTGCCATTACCCATAACTACCACAGTTATGTGGAATATGCTCTGCACTACATTATATTGAACTTTTTTCACTATTTAGATACAGCTTTACTTTTTTAAGAAATCAAGCTTTTTCCTGTGAGTTCCCAGGCCGGTAGGGAGGTCATTGTGAACCCAATGTAAAAGTTTTTGTATGTTAGCTACCCAATAGTAGTGTCTAAAATTGGGCAGACCAAGACCACCATCATTTTTAGAGGACTGAAGAACAGACTTACAAACTCTAGCTTGTTTCCCTCCCCATATGAAATGTGACAGGATTTTTTCTAACTTGTCGAAGAATGCTTTAGTAAGAAGAATGGGGACATGTTGAAAAAGATGCAATAATTTGGGGAGGACATTCATCTTTGTCAGATTAACTCTTCCTGCCACTGACAATGGTAGTGAAGTCCGATGGTCACAGTCTTTCTCGTTGTCTAGTAGGGATAGCAAATTCTCCCTCATCATTTTAGGTATAGAAGAAGAAATAAAATTAAAAAGCGATATTTAAATCAGTTTCTGTACACTTAAAGGGTACTATTGAGTGGGGAAGAGCTCGGGCCAGGGAGTTGAGGGGTTGCATCTCGCTTTTTTGATAATTGAGCTTATACCCTGACAGTGTACCATATTGGTCCAGTATGTTAAAAAGCACCGAGAATGAGTTTAGAGGGTCAGAAATGTACAAGAGCAAGTCGTCTGCATAAAGTGAGAGTTTGTGGGTCACACCGAACCTCGTAATGCCTTTAAATATACCCTCTGAACGCAGCCATATTGCGAGAGGCTTAATAGCAATGGCGATTAAGAGGGGTGAGAGAGGGCACCCTTGCTTAGTCCCCCTCTCAAGTGGAAAAGGCGAAGACAAGTTGTTGTTAGCATGAATACAGGTGGATGGCGAGGAATATTGTAACTTAACCCAGAGAATAAAGTCAACTGCCAAGCCAAACCTATCCATCACCTCATAGACTAAGCTCCACTCGAAGCGGTCGAAAGCTTTCTCCACGTCGAGAGATACCACAACCACTGGAACTGAATTGCACGACGTATGGATAATATTCAAAAGAGGTGTCTTGAATTGTCATATGAGTGCCTGAGGTGGAGAGCTTGAAGTGTACAGATCGCAATAGAAACGAACAAATACTTCATTAATTCCCTCTGGGTCCGATATTATGTCGCCAGTAGCAGACTTGACCTTGCATGGGCTTGATAGGCCAGAAGTTTCCCTGCCTTATCATCGAATTCAAAAAAGCGTGGCTTTGTCTTAATTAATTGAACAATACCCACATAGCAGGCAGGTCTGACCCAGATCTGGTGTCATGCCGGCACTGCTGGCTGACTTCTGGCATAGTTAGTGATTTGTCATCCAGATATGGGCCAGGCCTGGCATAGATGGCACAGTTTATGTGATGGCATGATACATCTGGCCTGATTGTGGTTTGCTTTATGTGGCCCAGGCTCATAGAAAATAGGTCTGGACTGGATCCGTCATCAAGCTGACACTTCATGTCAACCAGATGTGGGCCAGGTCTGGCAATGAGGCACTATTTATGTTCCTATTTTAGTTAGAAGACCCAAATGCCATGTTGCAATACTATACTGCTATGGTAGCCAACGTTTCAAATGTAGGTTTGACAGGTTTGTGAGTGTACACTTTATCCAAAACCTAGTGAGAGTTTGCTCATGTCTACCACCGTGTGGCTGTAGCTCAGGAGGTAGAGCGGGTCACCTACTGATCGGAAGGATAGTGGTTCGATTCCTGGCTCCTCCAGTCTGCATGGTATGAATGTGATAGGTTTGTAGCTTGAACCCATCCGCTGGAACGTTAAAGACAATATAATTACACTGCAAAGCAAGACACAAGTAGGCAAGCTTCTTCATGTTTCTCGTGCACGGGAGAAAACCGGACAGGCACCGTTCCTTCGCTTGACCCCAGTTGCTCTCGTCCGTCCTCCCGTAACACTGTCCTTTTATTGAGGTTACATGAATATGCATAGGTTCATTAACATACGACGTCTACATACAAACAAAGAGTACCTTGCCTGTGTGTGTGTGTGTGTGTGTGTGTGTGTGTGTGTGTGTGTGTGTGTGTGTGTGTGTGTGTTGCTGATCAAAGGGTCAAACATCCTTGGTCAGGAAGAGGGTAGCCTCCCCCTCACCCTAGATGGTTCATCCTAGATAACACGGTGAGGAAGTCCTGCAGTTCATCTAAACAAAGAGCACTTAGACTAGAACAGACGCAACTACGTTAATCCTACCATAAAACAATAAGACACGGTATGACCTCTCATGCTCCCAAAGTGCTGTCTAATACACACAAAGTTTGCAGACTATCAAGGATCAAAACCTCTACCAATCTACAACTAATTACAAAACTCTAAGCATATATAAGTAAATATTTCTAAGCATAAATGACAATCAACAATACAAATCTAACATTTCCCCCCTTTTTGACCTTTATGCTTGAAAAGTTCCCAGGTATGAATACCTCATGTCTGACAGTTTCAATGCAAACCTTTTTATACTCAGCATATGTCAAATCACCCTAAATTACTGAAAAGGTACACAGTTTAACAAATGTATTAGCAGTTATCCCATTCCTCATTGATCTCATCTCATGGCAAACTGCATCCCACAAACAAACAAATTGTTAATTTAATAGTGAAAATAAGAAGATAACATTTCCAAAAACATCTCAGCTTGGTGATGCTTCCTCCGGGTGTGCACATCACATGTCTCTCTGCAGAGTGGTTTAAGCTCTGCAGGGCGTCATGAATGTCTCTTCCAGTTGTTTCCATCACTGTCCATAGGACCAGAGTCCAAATGTATGTAGAATAGACATTCAAACATACCAGTTGGTTTTGTTGTTCGTCAACATGGGTCTCAGCTATTTCCAAGCTGCAGACCTCTCAGCACTCTAGTTTTATGGCCTCTTACCAGCCCCCATCACCTGACTTCAGACCTTCGTCTTGTGAGGGGGATATTTATGACTCCTTAATTGTCCACGCTCTGCAGAAAAAGCTCTCTGTGGAAAGGGTGCTGGGTTCCGTCATCTTACTGCTGTTATGATCCCAGCAGCCTTCAGAGTGTCATCGTATGCACAGTACAGTGGCACAGCGTTAGGTGATGTTCATAGGAAACTGCTGTTATCACCACCATAGCTTCTGGTTCCTGTGCTTTTCACAGAATCATGACGTCATCCTCGAACTCCTTCTGCGCTGTCGATGGAGCTTGGCACGCTCCCCTCATCCCTCGAGTTTTCATATCCCAACGCTGCTGAAGATTTAAGGCAGAGCACGTCGTACACCTTAATTGTCTTTCTCAGCGTCAATATTGAATGTTTCATTTTATTTAACATCTTGCTGTGGGAAGTCTCCTCTTGATCTCCTGGAAGCTCAGTAGCACAGCTCTCTGTGTGATGTCTGCTGTGCTGAAGATGATCTCTGATCCTCCTGAAGCCTCTCTCCTGGCCTCAGCTCCCATCCTGTGGACGATCCTCTCAGGCACTCCTTCTCGTCATGCATAGTCCTGATTTTGGGCCTGCTGGATCTGTCTCTCTTAGGTGAGAGTTGTCATGTGTCCATCTCCTCTGCCTTCCTCCTGGTTCAGCTGTTTCCGGCACCAGCTGGGGTCCTATAAGGATGAGCGTCGTAGTCAAGGTAACCAAGAGGGTCCTGGTCGCACACAGGTCCGTCACGCCTCGCACTTGGTTGCCCTAGAGTTGATCAGAGGCTGGAGGTTGAAGTGCGAGCTTACCCTACGGGGGCTCAATCAGCACTCCCCCCTCACCACTGAAACAACCAAGTGTGAGATTTCTCTATTGTGCTGTCTTGAGGGTGCCGGGGTTTCCTGGGACCTCGACCTCTTGCAGTGGCTCTGATAAATCCAGGAGGGTCTCTCGCTATTTTGCAGGCAGTTAAAATGGTCCTTGCTGTGGCTCCAAGGTCTGATCTCATGATGGGCCCCAACCAGCTTGACCTTTGACCTCAACCACTGCCTGGTCCTGTCAGCTATGCGCTTCTCACTGGGCCTCTGAAGATTTCTCAGGAGATTACTGCTGCACCTGTATTTCCTTGCTAGGAAGACAAACTATTTGGAGAGCATGTCAACAATCATCAAACCACATTCTTTAGTTCAGTGAACTTCACTTATAGGCCATCAAAGCCTCATCTGAACATGGATGCACCACTTGCATAGGTTTAATACTTGTAAATAAACGGCTAATCACACAAATCACTGCAACAATAATAGTAAACATTGTTTAATGTTAATCCTTGCACTCCACCTCTTGACGCATGGACATTCCCATGCGTCAACTCACCAAACCTGGATCCCTGTCTTAAAGAAAAAGGTTAGCTAGATCATGTCCCAGGCAACATCAGGGCACCTCCTCCGGAGTAGCTCCGTAACCCTGCAATAAAAGATGTTAGCGTGTGTTGCATATTAAGTTAGCTTAACACCTGGCTCTCCCAGGAGCCTGCATACACACCATCATGGCCTGGAAAACAAATCTGGAAGTGAAATCAAACTTCATACCTGTAAACAATTGTATCATAAGAGTAATAAGCATTCAACATCAGCAAGACAAGTGTCATGTGCAGGTTTTCTCAAATCAGTAACTACAACTATTACCCTAATTCACCTCAGACATGGATTATCCCATGTACTCTGTTAACATTAATGTAATCAGTGACTCCTCTTAAGCAAAGTCACTCCACTCATATATTATTATTATGGGTTCAAAAGTGGCCAGCAAATGAGCCCATAATAAACTATTCCATAATTACCGTAATCTCTTATTTGTTTTACTCATGTCACTTGTCCGCTTCAGCTGAATCTTCTAAATGCAGTCTCAGAAAAACAAACATTAGCAATACACATTGACCATCCTGGTGGGCAGGCGTCGGCCATCCACATTCCAGAGGGGCCATAAAACACCATAAAGTTAACACTCGCTGTGGAAAAAGTAACACTGGTCTCATCACAGTATGTCTCAAACTATATTAATTTCTCCATCAACATATGCCTGTAACTACAGTTTTCTTCACACATAAACCCAGAAATCTTGTAGTAGAGAAACATTAGCCAGTATTCCTATAAATCACATGATCAAACACATGAAGAACCGTAATGCTGTAAAAACGAAAATGCAAATGTTAGCACTTGCGCAGGCGTATGCATACTTTGTCACAGATATCTCTGTGAGCACACAAGCTAGTGAATGACACACACATAGTAAATTCACAGACACAGAAAATGGCATTTAAAATGTTAAATCATCACGCAACCTCGAGTGTTGCTGTCATCTTTCTGCTTCTGTAAAGGGAAGCACACACAGACTCATCTGCACCCCTGCCAGGCGGGGGTCAACTTCACACAGTCGTGTTACATCAGTAAAGTCTTGTCAGCTTTTGTCAGCTTTTACCAGTCAGTCAGTTTGTTTTCCTTTCACTCACTCATTCATTCCTTCTTTCTTTGCTGATAGTGGAACCTATCGTCGCATTTAGTTTCCACTCTCAGCAAAATGACGTCATTTCAAAAAGAAAAAGAAGAACTTTAGTTTGGATTACATCGCTGAATCCTTTTGGACTGGGACTGTCATTTAATAATTGTCCCAAATAAGTGGCTTTCTCCAGAGTCCATTTAAATGTGGAGAACTCACTTGGCACAATTTTCTCGACGACGTGTAGCGCTTTTAATTCCCGACGTGCAGATCTGCTTAAAGAACAGAGATTATCGAACAAAACTTTCAGTGCACTGTGAAAGTATCAAAATAAAAAGGCCTTGTTAAGTCATGACACAAGCTCCTCATCTCAGGAGGGTAAATCATACCATTAGCATGGTTTATCATACCATCATACTAATCGGCAGGCTCAACTTCACAACAAAAGAAAAATCATCAGCTAGATTCACTCCAAATCAACCATCAGCTGCACAAAACAACATAACCTTAATGCCTTATTAGCTATGAGTTTAATCCCCAGGTCTGTGCTCTTCACTCATTTAGGTCACAGATCTATTTTATTCAATTTTCCTTTTCCCTTCATCATAAAACATGTGACATGCTGTCACGCACTTCACAAAACAGTCTGTTCTGACGTATTCAGAGTTGTGTATCTAAATACAGGATTCACTCGCACATCAAAGCAGGAAACTCAGTGTTTTAGAGTCTCCACTCAACACACAACAAACTCCAACACATCTCATTCACTCGTGCTAGAATTCAATCACCTTTCATTAATCTAAAACCGATCAACTAATTTGCATATCAGCTATTAACCCACTAAGTTGACAGGACGACAGAAAAGCATGTTCAAAATAGTATCACAAAAGACAATTTCCCTCATACAGTAAATTACATGTGCTGCCTCAATCAAGCAGGAAGCTTCTCCCAATTTACCATTTTAACAACTAAATTTATTGTCTGATCACTGGTTGGTCAAACCAGGATCTTTTTTCCCACAAAAGTTAAACTGTTGTCCTGCAACCTGTAGAGTCAATTTTTTGCATTGGATACATTCAGTATTTAATAACAAGTGTCTGCTAAATTGACACTAATTTAACACTGATGAAAGATAACAAGCTAATTTTCATTACATGTGTTTGTGTTATTAGGCAGGTCTAATGCATGTCTGTGGAGCTGCATCTCCAGCAGAGCATGTTCTTAAAGCTGCCTTTCCTACACACTTCTCTGCTATTATTTAATCATTTCTTAACTAATGTGCTATGAGTCTTCATGAGTCATTTTGTGTTTGGAATTGTTAGTAGGGTTAATGCATGTTCTGCTTGTGTGTGTGTGATTTTGTATATGTTTCTATTTTCGCAATGTTTCAGACTCCGTCTCAATTTTCCAACTTAAGCAGTCAGTTTTCTTTTCCCCAGGTTTGCTAACCCAAATTTTGATTTCCCACATTAAATAATTCCTATGTGTTCTCACCTAGTCTTCTCACTCTGTTGTCCTCTCACTCTTTTGTCCTCTCCCACTTCAACAGTCCCGGCAGTTCTCCTTCAGCTTTGTCCTGTCTAGTAGCTGAAGTGCTGCTGCTGCCTTCTTGGGCGACTTCTTAGCAGCTGCTGCCGGTTTCTTGGCTTTGGCCGCGGCGGGCGTCTTAGCTTTGGTCTCAGTAACCCTGTTCATCTTGAAGGATCCGGAGGCCCCGGTGCCCTTGGTCTGCACCAGAGTGCCCTTCGCCACCAGACTCTTGATGGCGGTCTTGACACGGGCCTTGTTCTTGTCCACATCGTAGCCTCCGGCAGCCAGAGCCTTCTTGAGGGCGGCCACGGCTTTCACATCAGCTCGCCCACACTTGGGCCGACCTTCTTGGGATTGGAAGTCGTCGTCTTCTTCTTCTTGGCCTGAACCTCTGCACAGGGCGCAGGGCGTGTTTATGATGGAGCCTTTCCCACCACAGCGCCGGCACGTTGAGCGCATCATGAAGGGTCCATTTCTTTCATGTAGCTATGGTCGCTAGCCAGCATGCTAGCCGCATGTGGCTTGCCCGAGTCACTCAGTCCTTTTTGAGCATTTCGACATGCTGCCGCCGCAGAACCTGGCCTCAAATCCAGCAAGCTTAGCGCGCTGATCTCCAAAAAAGTCCCGAAAGCCAGAAAGACGTCAAATAAATGTCTCGTGCTAAGCGCTCGAACAAAAACTCCTCTTCACGTCGCCATCTTGCTCGCCCTTCCGTGGAATTCATTCAATCAGACAGGAAGATGGGTTTGCTTTCTTCTTCTGCTGCTTTTGCTTCTGCAGCCTCTGCTCCGATACTGCCGCTGCTGATCAGGTTTTTTCAGGGAAGAGTGAGAGTTTTGAGACAGATCGTGCTATAAATAAGTCAGCCAGAAACTTGGCTTTAACGTTTCCAATTGTTAAACTATAACTTTTCTTCCGACCGCTGCATGTGGAAAATTGATTCAGGTCTGCTTTTCACCTGAAGGTGACAACTAAGACATTTTCATTATTATCATCAATGCTTAATCAACACATATCTCTCTCGCTCTGTGTTTTTGTGAACAATCCTTTCTTAAAAGCAGAAAATGAAATTATAGTTGTTTTTTTGGTTGATCAACACAAAACCTTTTTCCTATGATTATTTTTTTTCTACAATATAAATTCTCCCTCTTATTCACTCCTTTTTTTTTTTTTTTTTTTTTTTTTTTACAATAGCTGGCGACCTGCAAAATCACCGCTGTCACTCACAATCAAAGGCAATTACTCTTGCACAGTGCACAAAAACACTGTGATGTCAGACACATTCACACTCACTTTGTCATCTGCATAAATAAATCATATGGCTGGAGATATGTGCCATGGTGATCCATAGGCATGATCACACGTTTATTTAATTATTTTCAACCCAACAAAACAAATAAACAAAAACATGATGCTGATGCTATGAACACTCCACACACAAGAGTCAAGATTCAGGAAAACTGCTCATGGAAACGCTGCACACTCCAGTTATCACAGTTATCATAGCGCTGTTTCCCTCTCTTAGAGTAGTTCTCAGACAGCTCTCGATCTGATAATGTGTAGCCTGCTCATCAGCTCAGAAGAAAAACTGCAACGCAACATCACACAGTAGTTGCTCTGCCCACAGCGGCAAAGTCTTACACTTTCATATTCAATACAGCTTCTCCATCATGTACTTTTAGATGTTTCATACAGGGTTCAGCATATTAGTTGTTTTCACAGGTGTGCTGTATATCTCAACAATGGCTCATAATAAGACGACAGTCTTTCACACAGGTCAAGTGCCTCTATGCACTTCATTAGTTTAAATATTTACCTATATCACTTCACCTCATATGTCATTGTACTGAATTTAAGCAACCACAAGCTTAATGTAGATTACTTTTAACAACTATCCACCTCAATTACGTCTATGGTCTGGCACACAGGCTGTTGTCGATCAGGGCAAGCTAAAGAGTTAACATTTTGTGTCAGCTGCCAGGAGCAAAGTCCAGCACAAACGTCTGTCTCCCTCCAACTCATTCTTGGTTGCTTAGAAACCCATGATAACAACAACAGTCGGTGTCACAGACCACGTGTTCTGCTCCGCACACACTCACACAACAACAACAACAAAAACGACGACGACGACAACAATGACAACAACACAAAATAGGCCTACTCCGGACTCACACCGGACCGCTCGGGACCCTGACCCAGTTGTGGGACGCTCACCCACTCGCGCGACAAAACCCAATGAAGGGACGCTCGGGACACACACCCAGGGCGATTTCAAAACCGGACACTCACCGGACGCTTGGGACCCTTGGGCGATTTAACCAAAACCTCTTTTTCGGGACACAAACCCAGTTATCGCTCCACAAAGCAGCGAACTTCTCAACGCCTCACAAAATGGCAGAGACTGCACAACGACACGGTTATAGAGTCGGCCTCTTCAAACTTACTTGGCGTTGCTTAGCGTGTAATATCAGCTTCGAATCCCGCCGATCGCCATTCATCGAGGAGAAAGATAGACCGCGAATCCACAGGAACTTCCTGGCTGACGTCAGTCTTTCAGCGTGTCCCTCCTCCCCTCGGTGAATGCGATTCCAGGGCTCCGGCTCTCGAAGGACCAATTAATGATAGGTTTGTAGCTTGAACCCATCCGCTGGAACGTTAAAGACAATATAATTACACTGCAAAGCAAGACACAAGTAGGCAAGCTTCTTCATGTTTCTCGTGCACGGGAGAAAACCGGACAGGCACCGTTCCTTCGCTTGACCCCAGTTGCTCTCGTCCGTCCTCCCGTAACACTGTCCTTTTATTGAGGTTACATGAATATGCATAGGTTCATTAACATACGATGTCTACATACAAACAAAGAGTACCTTGCCTGTGTGTGTGTGTGTGTGTGTGTGTGTGTGTGTGTTGCTGATCAAAGGGTCAAACATCCTTGGTCAGGAAGAGGGTAGCCTCCCCCTCCCCCTAGATGGTTCATCCTAGATAACACGGTGAGGAAGTCCTGCAGTTCATCTAAACAAAGAGCACTTAGACTAGAACAGACGCAACTACGTTAATCCTACCATAAAACAATAAGACACGGTATGACCTCTCATGCTCCCAAAGTGCTGTCTAATACACACAAAGTTTGCAGACTATCAAGGATCAAAACCTCTACCAATCTACAACTAATTACAAAACTCTAAGCATATATAAGTAAATATTTCTAAGCATAAATGACAATCAACAATACAAATCTAACAGAATGTAGTTAGGAAGCACTCAGTTTAGTGAAAGTGTGTGTATGTGGCATGTTGTATAGAGCACTTTGAGTAATCGGGAGAGTAGAAAAGCGCCACGTAAGAAGCAGTCCATTCACTGTCAGAACAGAGTTCTGTCATGCTGTTTTTGCACTATTATGTTCCGGCACGTTGTTATTACATGGTTTGATTAAGGTACACATTAGGCTGACATCTGTGGCCAGAGCTGAAACTGTCCTGGGCCAGCACAGGACCAGCTGCGTGTTTGCAACTGGCCTTGTGCTGGCCCATGTGTGGGCCACCTCTGGCAAACCTGATTTGGGCCACCATAGGGCCGTCATTCTTTGCGGAATGTGGGCCATGTGTAAGCACATTGTGTGGGCCAGATCCGGGCCATACCAATTTTGCCATGTGGTAGCTGTTGCGGTGGTGGTTAAATTGAGACTGGCTTGAAGTTTCAAAGGTTCTGTATATAAGCCACTTGAGTTCATTGAGTAAAGACAGACACATAATACGATACAATTGTTTCTTCTCCTTGTTAAATGACATAGAATTTAATCAGTATAATCTACATGTACTCTACGCACAAAAAGCTAAATTAAGGTGTTCAACACTTTGGTTAGCACAAAATTATATCTGCTAGTTCCATGCAAGAGGCAGTCATATTCCCAAAAATGTTTAAACACTGTATAGTTATTGTTTAAAGAAATAATACAAGCACCAGCTTAAGCTAAAGAATGTAAGTAGGTGGGTCTGGATACTCCAGATTAGAGCAGGGCAATATGACCAAAAATTTTTTCACGATATACATTTGAAAATTTGCAATAACGATATAACTGACAATATAATTGACACTATACAAAATACTTTACAACTCCCCAACTTTATTAGTGCAAAAAAAAAAAAATCAATGTATTTTCACTTAAACAAGCAGCTGTTTTTGCATTAAAGTTATATAAAAATGTAACAGTGCAAATTCCTCGCTGACAGTTTAACCAAAAGGCGTTTCCAGTGGAAACTGGCCGACATATCCTCAGCACAACCATGTATAACATCCACAAAACTTAAAAAGAGGTTATACACACACAATACGGTAATATTATGTTGAAGCACAGCACGTATCACTCCGCGAGGCTCCTGACTACGATAGCCGTAATGCTCCGACAATCTATCAAGCGGTGCGGCTTCGTAGCTTAGCAAAGTCGTACTGAAACATTTGACAGATTTTCGAGCGCCGTGTACATAAAATCGTTTTGAGGTCAGTAAACACAACTCATATATATATTCATTATAAGGCACATAATTCATACATAAGGCACACGGGATTATAAGGGGCACTGTGGATTTTCAGAAAAATCAAAGGATTGATTTTAAGTGTGCCGTGTTTTCCAAAAAACACGGTAATAACGACGGCCCGCTAGCATGCTCTACCAAAAATAGTGCTTTGTTGTGTATCTGACGGACGAAAGCTAAACCAGTTCCACACCACTGAAGCTGCAGCAGTTTTACAAACCAGTTCTTGTTTCATCCGTTTCATTTAACGATCCGCTTTCGCCCTTCTCATTCTCCGTTGCCGCCATGCTTTTTCCGCCATGTGCCTATGAAAACAAAGGCACTGCGCGCGTGCGTTTTACCCATATTCTATCGCGATATTTCATTTTCTTATCGTTGCCCAACATTATACTGGTATTACCGTGAACGGTATGATATGGCCCAGCCCTACTCCAGATTCTTACTAGTGTCCATTGACATTAATGAGAGATTAAATGGTGATTCTACAGTGACTGTAGGTGTGAATGTGAGCAAAAATAATTCTGTATGTATGTGGACAGATAAACCAACCATCCAACCAGCTCATTAACTCATCATTTTCACATCTTCATTTCATATGACAGCAGAATAGGTATAACTTTAGTCAGCAACCAAACACTGGTCGCTGCTTACCTCAGTAATGGAGTTAATAACTGAGATAGAGATAAGAGACATGGAGAAAACACCAACTAGACAAATGCAGTTTTAAAACAAGCCCAAAACAGCATTTTTTTGATGACTTTATAGACAAAATACATGCAAAGGGATTGGCAACTTTATCTGCTGTGTGCACAGGTAGCTGCTGCCACGCACAACTGTCTCACCATCTAATTCTGTTATGAATTGAGATATAGGTAAAGTCACAGAAACTGGACTTCAGATGTGGTTAAAAGTAGTCCCTTGGATGAAAGTTTTGTGGATTATGCCTACCCCACCCTCACAATTGCATTTTGTTGTATGAGCACAAATTTTAGGAAGCAGGTTTGTTGTATTTTTAAGAGGTGTTGTTGGTGTGTTGTTGGCATGGTGAAGGAGATTTTGTGAATGTACTATGTATGCATGTTGGTGTGACAGTGTGAGTAAAGCTGTCAGAACCAATTCTAATCTTAGCCAAATGATTTAAAAATAGATCTCTTCTCTTCTCTTCGATCTTATTTAATGGAGATAAAGAGATCTATTAAATAAGATCTGTAGAAGTAATAGAGCTTGAATTGAAATGTTATTTGTAATTAAACATGTCCTAATACTTTAATTACGCAAAACGAAAAGAAAACCATTCTATGTCCAGGTTAAGAGTGGTTGAGCGGTACCAGCTAGATGTAGATGTAGTGTCCTTGTATCTCCTCAGCTTGCTGCTGTATGTTGGGTTTTTTTACCTGTGGATGACACTGTTGATTGTCTGCACCTTTGGGTCTGAAAACAGGTCTTGTCATTTGTGCTCATGTGCCAAACAAAGTTCAGAGTACCCAGCCTTCGTGGAGTCACTCGTGAGATGCTTGAGGGTGCTCAATCTGAGGACTCTGTCGTGCTACTGGAAGACTTAAATACTGGCCTGGGCAATGACAGTGAGGCCTGCTGGGGAGTAATCAGAAGGAATGGCCTGCTTGATCTAAACCTGAGATGGTGTTCTGGTATTGGACTTCGGTGCAAAACACAGTTTGTCTATAATAAACACCATGTTCAAATATAAAGGCCTCCATGAGCTGTGGATAAGCCGTGGAACCAGGACACCATAGGCTGGCAGAGGGCCTGGTCCTCAAAATCTTCAACTTCAGCAAAACATCAACAACATTCCGAGGAAGGCTGGGGACGCTGACCCCAAATGCACCTTGTTCCTCACCTCGATTGTAGAGGCCACTGCATGGAGCTGTAGCTGCAGGATGGTTGGTGGCTGTCATGGTGGGATCTCCTTCCCCCCTTTAATTTTCTCTTCCTTTCCGTTCTTCCTTTATTCTCTTAAAGTTTACATTGGTCTACATTTCCTGTTTTTCTCTCTCTTCTCTTCTTGCCCTTTTCTTCCCTTTTTGCTCTCCTCTCTTTCCTTTTTTTCTACCTGTCCTACATTTCGTTTACACGCCTTTCTTCTTGTTTCTTCATGTTCTTCCCCTTTCCTTCACCTCTCCCTTCCCATGCTGTTCTTTCCTTCGTATCCTTTTTTGTTCATCCATCCTCTCTTCACATTGAAATGGGAGAATATTTGTATGTAGGGGGCAAGGAAAAGTACATGTGGTTACCAAAGCATAATTAGCACCACTTCCTAGATAGATCAGTCTCTCTCTGTCTGTCATTCCCATATGGAAAAGATATTTATAAGTCTTATGAAGTTTGTATCTGTCTTGTGTGAAACTTGTATGAAAAGCATACAAGAGTGAAAACAGATATAAGATCCCTTGAAAAAATTATATAAATGAAACTTGTATGTTTTGGATACTTACTAAAACAATATATCAAAGTAATGAGAAAGTGGCCACTTTCATGAGTAAATCATATAAGCCTTATATGATCACTATATCAAGTAGGCCACATCTTATGCAAGTCTTTCATAATTATTTTCTATTTCTTTTCCATGTGTTCACACACACACACACACACACACACACACACACACACACACACACACACACACACACACACACACACACACACACACACACACATTCTAATAGTTACTGAGTAGTGAGACAGTAGGTGGAGCAAACTAGATTACAGGAGGAGAAATTAGAGAAAACCAGGAAAGAGAGTATTGCAAAGAGATTTGGTACGAATAGAAAGAACTGGCAGTGAAGCACTATCATGTCTGATTTAAGTGTGATTTGCTGCTAAGCAAACCATAAAAAGAAGCACTGCATGAATATGAGGATCAGTCACCAACAGGAAACTGAATAGGTTTTTTTATACTTTCTTGTTTGCACCATATCTGTAAATTACTTCATATGCATTTACTCTTCTGATGCTTCCATTTCAAATTCAAATTTTATTTGTAACATACACAGTCATACACAGTACAATATGCAGTAAAATGCTTAGACAGCTGCTCGTGAGCTAAAATAAAAGACTATGAATAGGATAGAAAATAAATATGAAAATTAAAATAAAGGGTAAATTTAACTAGGAAAGAATAGAATAAAATATAAAAATTAAAGTTAAAAATAAAATAACTGTACAACAAAATACACAATATAGAAAATATATAAGAATATATGAAGAAATATAGAACAATAAGAACAATATATAAAAATATAGGACAATAAGAGCAGCTGTACGTGTAATAAATGGTAATGAAAGAAATGTAATGTCCAGGGTTGTGCAATCCACATATTTAAGTGTCCTGTGCAGTGCAAATATGACTAAAAGTGATTTATTTAAGTGACTTGTGATAGAGTGATTTGATTGGATGACCACGCAGTAGTTGTAGTTGTGCAGTGGCCACTAGTGTAAACAAATGTCCAGAAAGTCCAGTGTGTGTGTAAGAACCATATGTGTGGGTCAGTACTGTGTGGTGGTGTGATTGAGAGACCGTATCGCCTGCGGGAAGAAGCTCCTCCTCAGTCTCTCTGTGTTGGTCTTCAGGGAGCGGAATCGCTTTCCTGACCTCAGCAGAGAGAACAGTCTGTTGTTGGGATGGCTGAAGTCCTTCACGATCTTCCTGGCCTTGGTCCAGCACCGCCTGCTGTAGATCGAGTGCAGGTCAGGGAGCTCGGAGCGGATGGTGCGCTCAGCTGACCGCACAACCCTCTGTAGAGCTCGTCTGTCCTGCATGGTGCTGTTCCCGAACCAGGTTAAGATGTTTCCCGTCAGGATGCTCTCTATGGTGCAGGAGTAAAAGTTCCTGAGCACCTTGGAGGGCAGTTGGAAGTCTCTCAAGCGTCTGAGGTGGTAGAGACGCTGACGGGCCTTTTTCACCACGGTGTTGATGTGACAGGACCATGACAGGTCCTGCGTGATGTGAACTCCGAGGTATTTGAAGCTGTCCACTCTCTCCACTGGGCACTCGTTGATGACGGGGGTCTGGTAGTTCCTCTCCATTTTTAGCAATGACAATTTATTTATTTATATCTCCATTTACGGGGTGGCTGTAGCTCAGGTGGCAGAGCAGGTCAGCCACTAATCAGAAGGTCGGTGGTTCGATCCCAGGCTGCCTCCTGGCTGCATCCAAATATCCTTGGGCAAGATACTAACCCCATGTTTGCCTACTGGTGGTGGTCAGAGGGCCCGGTGGCGCCTGTGTCCGGCAGCCTCGCCTCTGTCAGTGCGCCCCAGGGCAGCTGTGGCTACAATGTAGCTTGCCATCGCCAGTGTGTGAATGTGTGTGTGGATGGGTGAATGACTGAATGTAGTGTAAAGCGCTTTGGGGTCCTATGGACTAGAAAAGCGCTATACAAATGCAGGCCATTTACCATTTACCATTAGTTGTTTATTATATAAGCATGGGAAGTGGGCAGGACCTGAGATCAACTTTTCTCAATGTGTAGTGACTACCAATAAGAATGATGAATACTATTTATTTACATATAGTAGTAAGTACTTTAGAAGGTCTCCTAGACAACCCAAGCTGGAAAGCCAGCTTATAGACACGTGGCCTTATACTCCTGGGACTGGTAATTTGTCTGAGTCAGAGCTAACTAGAAGGAGAAAATGTGTCACAGATCAACTTACTCCATCCATCCATCTTCTTCCACTTATCCAGTTCAAGGTCACAGTACTCCATCCCAGGAACTGTGAGTGAAAGCCAAGGTACATCCTTGACAGGTGACCAGTCTGTCACAGGGCTGACAAACAGCTCCGGCTAATGGGTGAATAAGGCAAGTTGTATAAAGTGCTTTGAGTGCTCTGGTAAAGTTGAAAAGCCCTATAAAAAACTAATCCATTGTCATTTAACATGTATTTATTTATCTATCTATCTACAGCTCATCCCAATAATTGAGTTAGGGGTGTTGGTGCACTGATTGACAGCTATCCCTGTCACAGTCTGTGAGACGTGATCCAGTCCTTGGAGTTGATGTGGAGTGGATCTCTTTACTCTCTATGTGCTGCTGTAGCCTTTTGAAGCACTTTCTTAGCTGACTTATTTTGTGGCTTGCTATGAGGTAAAGCTTTATGAATGGTAGGGAGTGCATGCATAAAAAATAATAATAATTATATAAATTGATTTACATTAGAAATGCATAATTAATCACATACATCTATCAATAATTCTGTGATTGTGATAAAAATTGGAATTGAATAAATGCTACATTTAAAACATAATTGATTCATAAAATGTATCAAAAATGTTTAAAATATGAATAAATAGTATTTAAAAACACAATACAGGTTATGAATGCAGCTTGCTAAGATTAGCTTATAAATTAACGCATCAAATTGAAGCATCAACATCCTGTTTGCAAAACTAATTGGTGTCTACAGTGGCTACATCCACGTTTATACTGTATATGTCAAATTTTTATAAAAATGTTTTAAGAAAATGACCTTTATCATGTATTTTAATTATAAAAGAAGACTGAGTGGGGCCCATGAGATTGTTTTTTAAGTGGGCCACAGTACTTTGGGATGGCTGGTTTATAACAAGGTAGTAAGACCTGCTATAGTTTGTGGTTTTCATTGGACTGAGTAGAACAGATAAGATTATGAGTGTATCAGAAAAATATAGAAATATTTGTTGAAATATTTTGGACACAAAGATAGATAGGGAAGATTGAAATAGTTTGGATTGAATAGGAAGTATAGGGGACATACAAGACAAAGTAGACTATGCAGACTAGTTGGTGAGAGAGGAGGATGCAGGGATAGGGTGAGACAGAGGCTTCTGATCCAATGTGGAAAGAAGAAGTGAGTATATGCTTCATGGTTTTCATTGACAGTATTTCTTGGCATAGCCAGGTGTTGGAAGGCTTCCACTTTGGTGGCCTCAGATTCTTCTTCTGCAGATGATCTGGTTCTGTTGGCTTCATTAGGTGGTGACTTCTAGCAGCCAGTTGTGAAGGGGCACAAAGAAGAATCAGCACCTTCAAGTCAGAGACCATGGTCCTCTGTCAAAAAAGGTGGAGTGCCTACTTTGGGTCAGGGACAAGTTACTACCCCAGGTGGAGAAGTTCAGGTGCTTTGGGGTCTAGTTTATGAGTCAGGAGAGAAGAGAACAGGAGACTAACAGACAAATTGGGCGATGATTGCATTGAGTCAGATGCTGCATCGGTCCGTTGTGGTAAAAAGGGAGAGATGACAACGAAAGCGAAGCAAACCGAAGTGGTGCTGTCCAAGTCAAGTGCTTGACACTCTTTCCTGGATGTCTTCCAGTGTGATGGTTCCTGGATCCTATTCAGGGAGGCTGCGGGGGTCTGCTCTTAGATCCCCTAGCAACTGAACATTATTGTTATGTGTTGCATCCTTCTCCCATATGCTCTTCCTGTTCTGCTGTAATCTACCCTAATTCCATTGTTACAGATTTATGGTGTTCTTTGCTAATTTGTTATAAATGTAGTATAATAATGTATTTATAATGATAAAAATATTATGCTGTTACAGTGTAGTTGGATTTTTGACAATATTGTCAAAAAAATAAATAAATAAATAAATAAATAAATAGACCTTTGGGTAATAGACTTCTTGGGGTAATGTGAAGGGCAGCCTGTTCTACATCTGCTGACAAATGGGTGTGAAATCACAGGCTGCTTCTACACCATATTCTGGCCTGATTTGTTTTATCGTATCTCTTTTTATCTTCTTCAACACAAGCTGCGGTTTGCATTCATAAAAACACGAGCACTGACACAAAGCCAGGGAGGAACAGACAGTCATGTCCCACAGCATATTTCCCACACCATGTCCCACGTGCATAAGTGGTGGGTGGAGGTCAGATCTGATCATATCACACACACAAATGCGTTTTCATCTTCAGTAAACACTGATAGCAATGACCTCTACAGGAATGTGAGCAGAATGCTAAACATTGCTGACTCGTTCCTCTTGTGTGTGGATGTAGTCGCTTCAAAATCAGACTTTGCAGACACAGAAAGATGATTCTCTCATTCTGTGCCCTCCACACTAAGGACAGCTTGACTTATCTCACCTTTTGAATGGAAATACTGGGTTAAAATTTAATTTGAATTAAGCATATATGAAGTTATAATTTTTTATCTATGACACTTAATCTACAGGGTGGGACATTTATATGGATACACCGTAATAACATGGGAATGGTTGGTGATATTAAAGTCCTGTTTGTGGCACATTAGTATATGTGAGGGGGCAAACTCCTCAAGATGGGTGGTGACCATGGTGGCCATTTAGAAGTCGGCCATCTTGGATACAACTGTTTTTCCAATAGGAAGAGGGCCATGTGACACATCAAACTTATTGGTAATATCACAAGAACAACAATGGTGTGCTTGGTTTCAACGTAACTTTATTCTTTCATGAGTTATTTACAAGTTTCTGACCACTTATAAAATGTGTGCAATGTGCTGCCCATTGTGTTGGATTGTCAATGCAACCCTCTTCTCCCACTCTTCACACACTGATAGCAACACCACAGGAGAAATGCCAGCACAGGCATCCAGTATCCGTAGTTTCAGGTGCTGCACATCTCGTATCTTCACACCAGAGACAATTGCCTTCAGATGACCCCAAAGATAAAAGTCCAAGGGGGTCAGATCGGGAGACCATTCAACTGGCCCACGACGACCAATCCACTTTCCAGGAAACTATTCATGTAGGAATGCTTGGACCTGCACCCATAATGTGGTGGTGCACCATCTTGCTGGAAAAACTCAGGGAACGTGCCAGCTTCAGTGCACAAAGAGGGAAACACATCATCATGTAGCCATTTCAAATATCCAGTGGCCTTGAGGTTTCCATTGATGAAGAATGGACCCACTATCGTTGTACCCCATATACCACACCAAACCATCACTTTTGTTGGTCCAACAGTCTTGGAGGGATCCATCCAATGTGGGTTAGTGTCAGACCAATAGCGGTGGTTTTGTTTGTTAACTTCACCATCACATAAAAGTTTGCCTCATCACTGAACAAAATCTTCTGCGGGAACTGATTTTTGTTTTGCCCATTCTGCAAATTCTGTGCGCCGATCTGGGTCATCCTCGCTGAGATGCTGCAGCAGCTGGAGTTCGTAAGGGTGCCATTTGTGAGTAGCTAATATCCGCCGAAGGGATGTTGGACTAATGCCACTCTCCAGTGACATGCGGCGAGTGCTACGCTGTGGGCTCTTGCTGAATGAAGCTAGGACAGCCACTGATGTTTCTTCATTAGTGACAGTTTTCTTGCGTCCACATTTTGGCAAATCCAACACTGAACCAGTTTCACGAAACTTAGCAAGCAGTTTGCTGACTAGCATGGGAGATGGGTGGTCTCGTAGGGTGTCTTGCATTGAAATCTGCTGCAATGACCCGGTTACTGCGTTCACCAGATATCAACACAATTTCGATCCGCTCCTCACGTGTTAACCTCTTCGACATGTCAATGGCTGTGAACAAAGAGAAACTTGTAAATAACTCATGAAAGAATAAAGTTACGTTGAAACCAAGCACACCATTGTTTTTCTTGTGACATTACCAATAAGTTTGATGTGTCACATGGCCCTCTTCCTATTGAAAAAACAGAAGTTGTATCCAAGATGGCCTACTTCTAAATGGCCACCATGGTCACCACCCATCTTGAGGAGTTTGCCCCCTCACATATACTAATGTGCCACAAACAGGACTTTAATATCACCAATCATTCCCATGTTATTACGGTGTATCCATATAAATGGCCCACCCCGTATATAATAGTTGTAAAAAAAACAATGGACCCCCATTTGTTCTGCACAATTGTGAAAAGTTTATAAAACAGTCCATTTATTCCAGTAAGGACCAGAGGTTAGGGTACTACGCTTGACCCAAAACCTGGTTCAAACCCTCTTCTCCATCCAAATTTGTCTTTCTGCCTATATTCTTTTATTCTACCTGGTGCAATTGTATGTTCCAGTAAAATTACATTATTGATCAATGGGCAGGGCTAAAGACTTTATATTTTCTAGCTTTCAGTATTAAAACAACACCTGTAAAAAAAAAAAAAAAAAAGAAAAAAAAAAAGTGATTTCCCCTCTAGAATTAGTAAAGTGTTTTGAATCTAATGTTGTGGATCATAGTTACATACAACACAAAGTTATAAGGAGTGAATACCTTTTCTAATGTGTTTCCCACATTTGTTCCTAGTATCTGTGGTAGTACCATCCAGTGAACAAGAGAAACTTCCTGATGTCAGATGTTAAATTTTACATGTCCAAAAATAATGTGCGGGGAGAGGGAATTCTTTCCTATGTTTACATTTGTTTTACTATTTAAAACTAGGTCTTTGGCGGTGAAAGAAGGGTCGGTGAATTGAGGTGCAGCAGAGTGCAGGCTGAGCAGGTGAAACAGAAGGGAGTAAAGGAGCACAAGGACTGTAGCTTGGAAGGCAGTAAAGGGTGGGTAAGCAGGAAGGTGTTTGGTCACAAAGTTGTTAGAGTTTGGTGAAAGGTGAAGAAGAAGTAGAGACACATGGGAACACAGCTATAGCAAATTAGACATAATGAGACTAGGGGAAGCAAAACTGAATGCAATGCACACGAGACAAGGACTCTCAAAATAAGACAGGAAACATGCAACCCAGATTCAAGACACACAAACTAGATGCTGGAAGAAAATACAAACACATGAGACACAGACAAGACAAAGAACTAAATTATAATCACATATAAATCCAGACACAAATCAAGAATCCATTTCTCAAAACACGATACAATAAAGACTAAAAAGTCCAAAAAACAGAGAACACTGGGAAACACACCCAGGGAAGTGTGATGAATGTGTCACTCTGCTTGCTCATCAGCTGATGAGCAAGCAGAGTGACACTCGAGGGACAGTCTGAGGAGGGAGCCATACGGTTAGTGTAGTAACGGTGACAAATAACTAAGCAGACTAGAAAGTTGGTCTCAAAGTGTGTGAGCTATTGTGAAACAACTGTTACATCATCGGTTATAGACATGTACAAGCATGTAAAAACGTCGGTGTCTAAAATCTAGTAAATACGCAGATGAGTAATTTTTAGTATCAATTTCTAATAATAATTAGTTTTTTACATTAGCAAGCCCAATGATGGTCGGAGATGGTCTGATACCGAGAGCAGCAATATAAAAAGACAGGAACCTGGAAATGTGTCCGTGGAAGTAAATGTTTGTAATGAAATGTATTTTAAGATGTGGAAAATCTTTCCCTGAGAACTAGAAATGCAGGCGCAGAAGTGTGTGTAGGGCAGTAATAGAATTAAATGTGAGTCACATGAAACATAAGCTACTGATAACTAACTAACTACACAATAAAACATAAAAGTAGTGCTTCTATCTTTGTCAAGTGTAATCTGGAATGGATTTTAAGTGAGTGTAGTAAATAAGCACAAAGGTACTGAAGGTGGCTTGTGTTTTATGCCATTAAAACACAGTAACAGTGCTGTGTTTTTGAGGACAGAGATGAACTAACAGTCATCTGTAGTTCTGACACTGGGGCACACTGAGCACGAACACACTGCTTTTTGGACTGAATGTGTCAAATACCCAAGCTAAAACTAATGTCACGGCTAGTTAGCTAACAGTTACCCATGACCAAAATCTATGGCAGCATGGCCCAGGGTGCCAGGTTCACTTTAACATGGGCCCCATCGTGACTGTCTAAACCTTTTCTTAGGGCATGATTGGTTATATTAGATCCTGTGTGAACCTGTGCGGTTTGTTTGAGATAATTACAGCACAAGTCTCAGGGGAAAAAAAGTCACACAAATCGTTAACAAATAGTTCACCTGTTATTTTTTTAGGCTTTCACACTTTAATTTAATTAACAGTAGAAATAGTTTCGTCAGTTTCTGGCTGCAGAGCGTGAGTAAGTGGTTAGAGTAACAATGATTCAAACAATTAATGCAACAAACACAATTTCTAATAAAAAAATGATGAAGGCCTGTTTGATTTTCTTATTAAAAGATAAGTGCATGAATTACAACACACTCTGTCTCTGTTGATATCAACCTGTGCAGTTCAGCCAGCGGTCGTTCTTTCTCTCACTCTCACTCACATGTGTAAAAGCAGCGGCTTGCTGCCACGTGACTGGCTGATTAGAGATTAGCTGCTGAACTGCTTTTGTTACACCCTTGACACCTCCTGTGCTTCTCTAAGTTTGCTCTCTGGAAGTCCTTTTCTGCTGATTTGTAATTACACCGTGTCCCCTGTGCTGTGCAAAGAGCAAACATCAGCTCAGGTATCATTGTGCAATTTTTCAGTATGAAGCTACACAGTTCACACTCTGTTCACTATTATAACACACTAGCACCACGATTCAATAATTTTTTTTCAATTCAATTTTATTTACACAGCGCCAAGTCACAACTACAGTCGCCTCAAGGCGCTTTATATTGTAAGGTAGACCCTACAATGATTCATATAGAGAAAAACCCAACAACCATATGACCCCCTATGAGCAAGCTCTTTGGCGACGGTGGGGAGGAAAAACTCCCTTTTAACAGGAAGAAACCTCCGGCAGAACCAGACGATCATCCCTTTATTGTAGAAAGTAAAGATGTAGCTTCCTGCTATCATTGCTTTTGAGATACTTCTAAGATTTTTGTCTTTTTTCTTTTTTTTAATAAAGAATAGGGACATGAAATGCCACTCTAAAATAAATGGTTATGTACAAATGTTGCATTGCTAAATAGGGAAACTGTCACGGTCCTGTGTTGGTAACCCAGTGTTTTGACTTTTATATTATTATTGATCTTGATTTCTCATGGTTTTTGACTGCTTGTGTTTTGGTTTCTGTTTTGTATTTCTAGCTCTCCAGTTCTTCTTGGTTTGTGATTTCTTAGGTTTTGGTCCTGTGCCCCTCGTGTTTAGTGTAGGTTTAGTTCTGTCTTCTTGTTCCCCAGTCATTTGTGTCTCATGCCACTCCTGTCCCTGTACTCAGTGTTCCCTCTGTTCAGTATCAGCTCCGTGCCTCTGTGGCTGTCGTGTGTTTCCTGTTTTACTTTGAAAGTCTGTGTCCTATGTCAATGTGCTCTTTTTTGCTTCCTCCCGGTTTTGTCTCATCTGATTAGCGTCAGCTGTGTTCCCTGCCTGTCTGCCATTTCCTCATTTCTTCATGTATATATGTGTCTGCATTTTCTCCTGTGAGTCTTCCCCAGTGTTTCGTCTGCGTTTTCGTGTCTCCGGTTCCTCGTTCCCGGTTCTAAGGTTTTTGTCACATTTTCCCATGTTTCCGGTGTTCTTTAGTTTAGCTGCTCCCAGTTTAGGTTTTGTTAGTTCCCTTTCTGATTCCTTTTGTGTTTTGGTACAGCGGCCAATAAAGGCTCATTCTTCGGTTGAAACCTTCTCATTCATTTGTTTGTCTGTACTTGGGTCCTCATTCTCATCCACTCCACGCCGTCTGCTTCGCCAGACGTGACAGTACAGTGTACATTATATATACTTTACAAGTTCAGGATCACATTTTTGGCCATGATTGTGTCACTTTCTGCATCTTCACCTCAACTGTTTCCTTTCTATTTTAAATGTTTGCCAAGTGGCACTTGCCATATGTAAGAAGGGATACTGTTCTCCCACATAGATGATCTGCCCCAAGAAATGCAGAGAGATACAGTGATATATGATACAGTATGTTTGAGATGTGCCAGTTCATTCTGTAACACAGAAATTTGAAGTTTGTGTTGTGCTCGGACAGCATCTGATTTGTTTTGTGCCCATTGAATGTCCTGTGCCAGCGTCTTCAGAGGAGTCTGTGGTTAGTGCTTCACACTTTAGGTTGACTCTGTGCAGAGGGTCATTAATGACACAGTTACAGTTATGACTGTGTTGCGCTCAAGAGATGAATGTGGTACTGTGAATAAATGTAACCCTAGCAACTGACGCATATTAATGTGTGCCGAAATTGGCTCAGTAAACTGACATTTAGGAAAGAGGCTCATGTAAGTACTCTCTGGAATAATGGAAATAAATAAACCTCTATCTCTTATTAGGTCAACATCATGACAATTGTCCATTAGCATTTACTTCTAAAGAGCAGAGTTTTGTTAGCATTAGTGTCCACCATTTTCAGGTCCTCCTTTTGACCAAACATGAAAAGAGTAAATCATTACTTGCCTAGTAGCAGCTAGTATGTAGAATAAACACAAATGAAGTGGTTATATACTTATGCCCTCTGAGCAAGTAGGTCTATGGAGGGCCAAAAGTGACAAAATGAAATAATTAAATATGCTATTTTGTCACTCCTGGTCCTCCAGGGAATAATTTAATGGTTTGCACACTGTTTGCACACTATTGCATTTAGTGGTGCATGATTTTTTTAGAACACATGCTCCTCATCAGACAAATACGCAAAGGATTAGGGCCACTTTGGGGGGGGGGGCTCGTCTTTTTTTTCTTTTCCAGAATTCTCAGAAAAATGTCAGAATTCTGACTTTTTTCTGATATTAATCTCAGAAATCTGTAATCTCAGGCAACTGCAACGGACAAATAAAGGCTCATTCATTCATTCAGAATTCTGACTTTTTTCTCAGAAATATAATCTTTAGAAGTTATCAATGTAATGATTCTTTTTTGAAATAATGTATAAAGTAGGAAAATACTACTGGGAATGTACATAGTTTGAAAATGTAAGTTGTTATTCTTGCTGTGACACGCCTAGACCACACATTGTTGAAGGGCAGGTGAATGTTTTATTTTTGTTTCCAGCTCTAATTCACGCTTGTAGCTTTTCAGATGTCCTCTCTCCAGTCCCAGCACGCTCCTAAAAACATGAAAAAACATGAAAGGCATAATTAGTCAATACATCCCACCTGCCCTGCCAGCCACCGTGGCACTGCCCCCAAACCCACAGCACACCACACTCCTCTGCAGGGGAGCTGGAGACCACACTCTGCCACAAATCCACATTCTTATTTTCATTTGATGTATTTGTGCTTTAGACAGGGAAGCCACCTGTGGAGGACCTGTTCTCAGACCTGTGTGATGGGCGACGCCTGCTAGAGCTGCTGGAGGGACTAACAGGACATGAGCTGGTATGAACATATACACATATAGTGTGCTTGCATTGTGACGATGTACTGGCTCTTTTCAACACTCTACATTGTACAGTGCTGTTTTTTGAATAGCTGTATTAGTACATGTCAAGGATAGAACTGGGACACAAATGCAAGAGTAGAAAAATACAGTCAGAAGTGAAGCATTGTAGCAGTTTGATGCCTGGGCTTTTATTGGAAATGTCAGTTATGTAAGCATCCACTGTATAAACATCCATCACTGTAACACTGCACATATAACTAAACTAAGAAACGACATAATATGTCCATTTTAAGTTCAGTTTTTAAAACCTGACAGTGTACACAACTATGGACACCATTAAAGCTTTATAAATGAGTCAGTGGGCCAGTTAAAATTTCAATGTGGTGATCATGTTCAGGATTATGACTTATTGGGAACAGGTCATTCAAACCACACAGCACCATATCAGGATTCAAGGAGCTTTATTGTCATTCGCATCGCATGTTTACATGAAGTGGAACGAAATGATGTACACACGGCCCCGGACGAAAAGAAACAGAATTTTTAAAAAGTAATAAATAAATAGTTGTTTAAAAAAAACAAAAGACCAAAACAGAATAACATATTAAATATAAGATATAAATAACATATTAAATTCTAACCTTGTTGTGGCTAGAGTCACTTACTGTTCACTGTTAGCTGCACAATGTTCTTCTTGCCATATGATAGCAGGTGCTATTCATTCAGTGAGAATAAAACCATAGACAGCTAGATAGTGTTTAGCTTAACTTCAATCATTGAAACCGTATAATCATCTATCTCAGTATAAAGAGAAAGCAAGACACATAATATGAAATGAATATGAAATCTCAAATCACCTAGAAGTTGTCACCTTGGAATCCTGAAAACATCTAGCTTTTTAAAATGTGATTCACATCGAGGAAGAATATATATTAGAAGATGAAGGGCGACTGGATGATAACCCAACAAATATCAAAACCAGTGCAATCAAATTAGTATCTAAACATAACCAAATAATAGGTAAAATCCACGTGTAGATGACGTTGGAGAGCACTCTGCCCATTATTTCTGTTTGGCACAAACTTGTTGCCGAGCCACTGATCCCACTGTAGACGGTGCAGGAGAGCGCCTAATCCCGACTGTAGTTTTGATTTTAATATCTACTGAAAAAGGACCATTTATTACTCCTAACACTGAAAACATGTATTTTTCCCACTCTGCTCATCAGTGATTCTTGCAGCTTCTCAGAAGGTGTAACCATTTGAAATTTTCATCACCCGTTTTAGAAACAATCATTCTGTGTGTGTGTGTGTGTGTGTGTGTGTGTGTGTGTGTGTGTGTGTGTGTGTGTGTGTGTGTGTGCGCACGCACATACACATAGGTGAAGTTGGAAAGGGGATTCACGCGCGTTCACTCGCTAAACAATGTCAACCGAGCTCTGCAGATCTTACAGAAGAACAATGTGAGTATGCACTGCTATAAAGATGTAAATGTACATAATTATATTGGTTTTCTTGCGTCAATTACATTAAATAAATCTAACTTTACAATCAGCAGACTGAAATCAATGAAACTGCTGAGTGTTATATGGATTAATACTGCTACTGTTTAAGAGTGAGCTCTTTTTAAATATTGTATTATGACTGTGTGACTGTTAACGGATTGAAATCTATCACCTGTAAGGTCTCCCCGCTCAAGATGACACATATACAGATCCATCTTATGTTAGCCAGTGTAAATGATTCAGAGAAGGCATGGGAGAGAGCGCCGTGGTCAAATAAAACCAAAATTTTGGCATCAACTGCCATGTTTGGAAGAGGAGAAATGCTGGGTATGACACAAATACCAGCATCCTTACAATCAAACATGCAGGTGGAGTCATCTGCTAAGGGTACAGGACAACGGTTTAAAAAAAAGCAGCAGATTAAGGTCATGGAGCGGCCTAGCCCGTCTTTACACCTTAATCCAATCTGCAATCTGTTATAGGAGTTGGAGCTCCGAGTTGTCAAGTGGCAGCCAATAAACCTAAAGGATTTAGAGCGTTTTTGTAAAGAGGAGTGGGCCAAGTGACCTACGAGGAACATCTTACTGCTGTGCTTGCCAACAAATGTTTCTCCACCAAGTACTATTTTGCTTCACTCAATAACATAGGCAATGTGTTTTTTCTGGACATTTTTAAAAAATAGTTATTTCCCCATCTTCAGTTACCTTATTAATGTATAGAAAGAATATGTGATAATATATAATAATTTTTCTATTTTATTAAAGGATGATACAAATAAAGATGAAAGTCAGCACTTTTAATAGTGATTAACATATAGGAAACAGCACGGCAGTGTGGTGGTTGGCATTGTGGTTGCCATTGTGGCCTTGCAGCAAGAAGTTCCTGAGTTCAACCCCACCATCTGGCCGTGGCCTTCCTGTGCGGTGTTTGCATGCATTCTGTGCGGGTACTCCGGCTTCCTCCAAAGACATGCATTTAGTGCGTTTAGGTCAGTTGGTGCCTGTTGCCCATAGGTGTGAATGTGAGTGGCAATGGTTGTCTGTCTCTCTGTGTTAGCCATGCGACAGGCTGCTGACCTGTACAGGGTGTAGACCGCCTCTTGCCTTAGGCTCTAGCCACCCCGATTAGGATAAGCAGAAGAGGATGGATGGACACACAACAATTTTGCAGATCCACAGATTTACTCCAGCTCTCATCTTTTTGTTGTTGAAAATCACTATGAAGAAACAAAACATAAAAGGAAAAAGAAAGGAAAAAATTCCAGCGTAATAATGGCTGGATCACACAAAACTGACACACAACAGATCCTTTTTATTAGTTTTGCATGGCAACTAGTAGTTTACTCGTATCCATCTGTAATCAGATAACCAAGAGTCATCCCTCCCTGTTGTAATAGTGCAATGTCTGTGCCATCTGTGATGTCTGATCATAACCACACTACTATGTGTAATTAATGCCCACATTTAAATACTAGGACTGATTTTGTTACGTGCAAGTTTAAGTTCACAAGAAAACATGGCTTCATTTTAAAGAGTCACCACCACAATGGAGGTGAGAGTAGGTAAGACGACCTTCCTAAAATTGTGGAAATCATTTGTGATTTGTGTGCTTCCCGCATCCCATCTCCAGGTGGAATTAGTGAATATTGGGGCAGCGGACATTGTCGATGGGAATCACAAACTCATTCTTGGGCTCATCTGGAGCATCATTCTCCACTGGCAGGTATGTGTTAGTGTATGCTCGTACGTGTACATCCTCCCCTGGATTTGTCAACATTTGAAGACACTATTACATTGATACTTTAAAGCTGCCTCCATTTAGTTTAACTTTACTTTTTGTTGCCTTTTGTTGTCTGAGGTTGCTTCTTATTGGTCTAAGTGTTCTTTTTTTTCTTTTCACCTTGACCTTGATGATGAGTTTTCATACTGAACTGCTCTGAGGAAAAGAATTTGATGCAACAAAACAGAGCTGTGCAGGCTCCCTGAACTCTCAGTTGTATGTATATATACATTTTCTGTGGAAAGGCAAGGAATTCAGACAGGCCTTTTGGAAGCAAAAAATCACGTTTTATTTATGTGGATCTTTTTCTGGTGTGTCTTTCTGGATCTGATTGTCAGTAATATTTTTCTGTGTAACTTACTGCCTTCAAAGTTAACACAATTAACACAACTTCCTTGTAACACCTCTAGTTGTTTTTGATGTGCAAGTAATGCATACACACTTGCTGTCAGACACCCATAGTTCAGGGTGTCTGACAGCAAGGCATCAGTAATGCTGTGGATGGTAAACAAAAATGGATAAAGGGTCTTTTGAGTGGCAAATTCAGCTTTAAAGCTCTGCTAGAGGGTTCCCTTGACAAGAACAAAGTTATTAGTATTTACTGTGAATTGTAATAACACCATAGTACTAGTCGAGTCTCAACACACCAGCTACTAGTGGACCGACCTGGGGATGCCACAGGCAAATGGGAACCATTGAAAGTTGCAACCACCAAGTACCTGCAGAGGGTCAGGCAAGTCCTGAGGAGTCAGCTGAACAGTAAGAACAAGATCCTGGCTATCAACACGTACGCCCTGCCTGTGATCAGGTACCCTGCTGGAATGATAAGCTGGCCAAAGGAGGAGATAGAAGCCACTGTCATTGAGACAAGGAAGCTCCTGAGCATGCATGGGGGGTTTCACCACAAGTCAGCACCCTGAGGCTGTACGCTAAGCGGAAGGAGGATGGCCCCAACTGACCGAGTGAATACCTTAGGCAGCAGAAACCCAAGAAAGAGGTGTAAGAGAAGGAACCATCATGGAAGGACAGGGCCCTGCACGGTATGTACCACCGGCAGATAGAGGAGGGGGCTGATATCCAGAAATCCTACCAGTGGCTGGACAAAGCTGGACTGAAAGACAGCACAGAGGCACTAATCATGGCAGCACAAGAACAAGCTCTGAGCACAAGATCCATAGAGGCTGGGGTCTATCACACCAGGCAAGACCCCAGGTGCAGGCTGTGTAAAGATGCCCCAGAGACAATCCAGCACATAACAGCAGGGTGCAAGATGCTAGCAGGCAAGGCATACATGGAACGCCATAACCAAGTGGCCGGCATAGTGTACAGGAACATCTGTGCCGAGTATAACCTGGAAGTCCCGAGGTCAAAATGGGAGATGCCCCCAAGGGTGGTGGAGAATGACCGAGCTAAGATCCTGTGGGACTTCCAGATACAGACGGACAAAATGGTGGTGGCTAACCAACCGGACATAGTGGTGGTAGACAAACAGAAGAAGACGGCCGTAGTGATCGATGTAGCGGTTCCGAATGACAGCAATATCAGGAAGAAGGAACACGAGAAGCTGGAGAAATACCAAGGGCTCAGAGAAGAGCTCGAGAGGATGTGGAGGGTGAAGGTAACGGTGGTCCCCGTGGTAATCGGAGCACTAGGTGCGGTGACTCCCAAGCTAGGCGAGTGGCTCCAGCAGATCCCGGGAACAACATCGGAGATCTCTGTCCAGAAGAGCGCAGTCCTGGGAACAGCTAAGATACTGCGCAGGACCCTCAAGCCTATTAACTGAATAATGTTAGTCCAGTCACATTGTTGTTAGCCTAGTGACTTAGGAAAAACCCCACCAATGTCCAAAATATCCAGGAAAGGTAGTGGTGAGGGTTATAGGGTAGGGTGCTAAAGGTTTATGCATCTTAACTAAGTTTTTGTACCAGCCTTGTTTTGTATTCCTGTGTGCAGGTTAAGGATGTGATGAAGGATGTGATGGAGGGCCTACAGCAGACTAACAGTGAGAAGATTCTGCTGAGTTGGGTTCGTCAGAATACACGCCAGTATCCTCAGGTATGTTCCTTTACTCAGTCTTAACCTCAGGCTGACACACTGGATCATGTTCGAATAGCTGTCTCCCATAGTTACTACACTTACCACCCTGTAACTGAGTGCTCAAGTACGTGTAAGTAATGGCAGTCTCCACTTTCAAATTTATTTATTTTCATAGAGTATGAAAGAAAGGTCTTTAGTACTCTGGGGGGCTGGGGATGGCCCGGGTCTCCTGGGTCTGCCTCTGGCCCCCGGAGGACCGTTATTGTGTCAACTCACCCTCATTATGAAGTCCGTCTGTGGACAAAGACAGATACACAGACACTCACACAGAACACAACGAAATTTATTTATTTTTTGTTTATGTTATTGATGGTTTTCCTTACAGTTGTAGCAGTTGCCAGCCGATTGCGCTTTCCAATCCTGCTCTGTCCTATAACATTTCCTCCTTTTTCCCCCTTTGTTTTTTCTTTCTGTCCCTTTTTTCTCTTTCCATGTATGTCAGCTTTGACATTCTTAAATTGCACGTGTAGTGTGAGTAATAATAGAAATAATAATAAGACAAATTAGTAAATAAACAGATTAAAAAGAATAACAACAGAAATAATATAGAGAATTTATAAAGGTGGTCTTGGAAAAGCAAGTATGTTAGGCACAACAGTGCATTCAGAGCATAATTGTCAATGCGAAGCTGCCAGACAGGCTATTAGACATGTTCTAAGGGTTGTTGGAGGCTCTGAGCCAAGGAATAATCAATAAATTCTTTGAGGGCAAAATCATAATCAGTATAACCCTAACCTCTAGCCCTAACCCTATAATATCACAATGTTACATTTTCGTTTGGTTAAATATTTGGCAACAGAATTTGGCAAGTTTGATCAAAACAATAATTGTAATTGGTATTCATTAAAAATGTTATACAGATCAAGTGTTTGCTTGATTCAGATTTGGGATATATGTCATCATATTGCTTTTATGACTATGTGTGAAACTTAAAAAGAGACTTGACATATAAAAATACTCTTAACAGTATCAGTAGGACATATTTGCACCGTAGAATATTTTCGTATATTTACAGTTTTATACCATGTGGTTAATAATTCTCTAATTTATGTTTCTGTCACTTGACTTGTTTTGTTTTGTGTAAGGCCTGAAGCTTAACTAAGACCAATCACAACAGAACATAATCACTGCAAACATGTGAGCATGCGTGCCTCGTTATACGAAGTGCTTGACAGGAATAGCCACTGTCACTAAGATGACTTCTTAGTATGTTTTTTTTTAGCTATATATTCAGTTTTAAACCCTTTTTGCCCCCGTAGACAATCATTTCATGTATTAAATTTTTGATCCATTCACTGAAATTGAGAGCGAAAAGATGTCTTTAATCTATCTCTGGAAATGTAAACAGTATTTGGATGACAGTATTCCCACTCTTAAATGTCAAACTGCTTTCTCAGGTTGGTTCTTGAATATCCATTATCTCTGTCCTCAGGTCAATGTGGTTAACTTCTCCAGTAGCTGGAATGATGGACTGGCTTTCAATGCCCTCATCCATAGCCACAGGTATGTGTGTGTGTGTGTGTGTGTGTGTGTGTGTGTGTGTGTGTGTGTGTGTGTGTGTGTGTGTGTGTGTGTGTGTTCAGATGAAGATTTAACACAGGAGAAGTGGATAGACAGACTTTCAAAGGAATAGTAGAGCAAATATAGTCATTGCACTAAAGAGATGTAGTGTATTTTAGACATGGAAGATGCTAATGCTGTCCTGAGAAAAAGGTTCAAAAATGATTGTATATGAAAAGATGCAGCCAGCCAAGTAAAAAGACTAACATCCCAATGCTGCCACTGCTGAAGCAGTTATTCTTTTTCCAGAATTAAATGGGCGGAGCAAGTCCTTCCTGGACCCACATTCCTGAATCTAAACTCTGGTCTCTAATGTAATGTGTATGTGTTAGGCCCTATAGGGAAATTGCTCCTCTGCATTTAACCCATTCACCCAGTGAAGCAGTGGGCAGCCACCAATGCAGCGCCCAGGGATGGTACCTTGCTCCGGGGTACCTCAGGGTAACCGTTCAGTGGAGTCGAACCCCCGACCTTCCGATCATGGGGCCACCACTCTACCTACTGAGCTATCCCTGCCCTCTAGTGATTTGCATTTCTTACCCAACTATCTGCCTCTGAGTTTGATGCCAAACTTAAAATGAACCTATAAATGTGATAGTTTTTTCATTGAGAGAAAGAAAAATAACATTACTTAGAATCTAAACCAGGTGTATTCAATTCAAATTCAGGGCGATCCCATTGAAGAACATGTCCTCAAACAGAGTTTTGGCGTATCATAAAGTTCCGCGTGCATTATAATTTAATGCAGTATATTTTGAAGTAACCTAGCAGTTGCATCAGCATCTATATGTAGTAAACAACTGATTTTATTTTACTTTATTCACAGTATTTCAACAATGTTGTTTATTCATTTTCATAATGACCTTGAGGCTGCTCTAATAATAAAGTGAACCTCACTGTTTCGTAGTTTGAATTTCCCCCTTTCGTCTTTTTTCTTTTCTGCATTTCACATGTAAACCATCCGAGCTCTAACCCGACTCTTCTCTCTGTTCCCCTTCACACTTCAGCGTCTCTTTCCCAGCGTTTTCTGTTTTCACAAGTACATGATTTGATGTCAAGTGGGATAAGGCTGACAAAGCACAGGACTGGCCTAACCAGGAAGCTGATAATGGCTTAATCATGACAAAGAGACAAACCTCAGCGCTTTACATCGATGTTACATCCTTCGTGCTGCAACGCCCACTCATTAGGATCAGCCAGAAATCTGTCCCTTTCTACTTTACATTCCTGTGCTATTTTACTGAAGTAATACATCCAACTGTACAGTTTCCTGAAACAATAGCATGTGTCATCATATTGTGATATTACATTTTGGCTCTTCTGCACCTTCTGCTCAAAGTTGTTATGCTGTAAAATAAAGTCTTAGTCCTGATGTAAGAGTGAGGACTAAGAATGGGTTTTTAAATTTTATTTTTGATCAAAGTTGATTGTTAGTTTTTATACTTACAAGATCCAGCTAAGTTCAAATAGGAGAAATTAAAAATGTAAATAACAGACAAGAGTTTGGGAGGCTCATCTGTAATCAGTGAAAGGGCTCAGTTTTAGTAAGCATGTCAGCATCTAACAACTGTTTCTTTAAAAAGTGGATTCAGTTCAACTGGGCAAGTGTGTTCTGTTGGAGAAACTTTCCATCACTCACCCATGAGACTGAATACTGAAATCACTTAAATGACTGATAAAACATTTGTGTCATGGACCATCATCTCCAGAGGAACTGAACATTTATCCATACCTGGGAATCATCCATGCATTAAGACATTGTTTGTAGTTTTTTTTTTAAGTTAGCATTTCTTTTGCCTCATTTTTAACTTTAGGAAGCAACATTTTTCAGAAGAAAAACACAGTAAACTATCTGAAAATCATCAGACTAGTTGGTTAGTCTAATTTCTTTTTCCATGGTTAGTGGAGTAAGAAATGAGTTGCTAGGAACTCATTCATAAGCTCAAGAATAAACTAGCGGCACTCAGCGGTACCCTCAGCCTTGTACTACGGGGTGGCTGTAGCTCAGAACGTAGAGCGGGTCAGCTACTAATTGGAAAGTTGGTAGTTGTCTAGTCTGCATGCAAAGCATCCTTGGGCCAGATACTAACCCCAAGTTATTCTTCAATTCATCCATCAAATTATGAATGTGTGTGAATGTTAGATAGAAAGCAGGTATGTAGAAAAAAATATACGAGGTCTTGAATAACCCGATCTTATCTTAAAGACCTCATAGTACAGTATCACTCCAATAGAGCACTTCACCCTCAGGATATTGTGAGACATGGTGTCAAACGCCGCACTAAGATCCCGAAGGATGAGGATGGATAGAAGACCAGAATCAGCTGCCATCAGAAGGTCATTGGTAATCCTTAGCAGAGCAGTTTCTGTGCTATGATTGGGGCGGAAACCAGATTGAAATTGTTCATAGAGTAAGAATAACGAGTACTATAACCAACTTACCACCTCAAATTGTTATTTTTTATTCTATTCTAACTAAATTTCTGTTTACTGCAGCCCACCTGCAGTAAAGACACCACCTGCACCTTCACAGCCTACACTTCGGCAATCACTGCAACAGAGTGTGCATTGCTGCCCAATCAGAAAACTAGCTGATAGATGTATCCTGGTGTAGATTAATAACAGGGAGACGTGTATCTGATAAAGTTATTGCTATTAATATGATGCAGATGAGAAGCTGATTAAGTTTAATCAAGGTAGTCAGCATAAATTATCATTAAATTACAGAAAGGACCCTGCAGTGCATTTGGTTCACATTTTCTTTTCATCATTACTCATATACACTATTGATATTAGTGTACATGAGTAGGACTAAGCTTTTACAGGAAAGAATGTGATAGTTCTAACATGAATGAATGATTGAGTTTAAATTAAATAAGTAAATCTTACAAGAACACAGAGTGGGAAACAAAAAGCATCACCATGAACATAATGGCACAGTGGAGGAGTTTTCACTCAGAATTTTCTAACATGCTATTTTGCATTATAAAAGTCTGTTTTTATTGTTCGCTGTGGGGGAAAATGTGGTGAATGAGAGTGTGAATCTCATTAAAATATTACTCCACAGCAAATAAACTTCCAGGACTCAAAAATAAACCCAGCTGCATAAGCTGTAGGATATTTGTTTCCTATTAACACGTTACTAATTTCCTTAAAGCACTACAAAATACTGAGGAATGCAAGGGTTTTTATTGATAAAAGGTGTGTATGATACCTACCAATTTTCTTTCATCTTGCCAGGCCTGAACTTTTTGATTGGAGCTCTGTGGAGAAGAAGACCTCGGCAGTCGACCGACTGGAACATGCCTTCAGTAAGGCAGAGCAACACCTGGGGATAGAGAGGCTACTGGACCCTGAGGGTAACTACATGCTCACCTATTACCTTACTGTCAAGGGAAACTTTGTTGACAGGTTTTGCACAATAATACGAGGAATGCCTCCTAACAAATACTTTCATCACAAAATGTGTTATCATCTGTGGCATCCATCATTGCCCAATTTACGCCGTCTTGAAACCAGTTTAAACTTTCTGGATACATGCTCAATCGTCCAGGTGAGAAAACCCCAAAATGTTGATTTTGTTGATCTAGACATAGCATTTTCAGTGGGAGAAACATTTTATCACTCTTCAGTCTGAAGAAGTCACCAAATGATACTGTCCCTCCTTGACTGTCTAAAGAGATTCTCCATACTGTAGGGCCTTCTGTTCACATGCAGTCGTTCAACCTCTGCTTAAAAACATCTCTGGATCACAGTTCTCACTAGCTACAGGCCTATCTAAGCTAAGCTTCCTTTTCTTTCTAAATTTCTGGAGATCATTTCAATCAGCGAATGGCCTTTTTGGAAGAGAATACCACTCTAGAGGTTTCAAGTCTGGTTTCAGAATCTTACACACCACTGAAACATCTCATTTAAGAGTTTTTAACCACATGTTTTTAGCTATCGACTCTGGTGACTGTGTTGTTTTTATACTTTGCGATTTAAACGATGGGTTTGACACAATCGATCATGAAGTTTTACTGGATCAAACCTTCTGTGCTAGCCTTTGAAGCCTCTGCTCCTTTCTCGTGTGGAGTTCCACAGGGCTCAGTTTTAGGCTCCCTCCTCTTTTCTTCTACCAGCTCCAACTTGGTTCCACAGTAAGAACGTATTGTATTTCATTACACTGTTACGTGGACGATACCAAGATTTTTGTCCCTCCTAAAAGTAATGAAGCGTTTTCTTCTAGACTGCTGCTCAGGTGTCATGGAGACATAATGGCTCTTAATGTTTTCAATTTTAATGAGGAAAAAACAGAAGTGATGGTGTTTGGGCGTACGACTCGGACCCTTTTTGTCGAGCTGTGTTCCTTTGTTCAGTACATCAAGCCGACTATTGCAAACCTCTGGGTTGAGGTGGACGCTGAAATTTGACAGTCAAATCAGGGCCGTGGCAAAATTGAGCCTTTTCCAGTTGAGGCACTTGGCCAACATAAAGCTTTCTCAGCAGCACTTTGAGACAGTAATCCACACCTTTGTTACTCTCTGCTGGATTACTGTAATACACTTTATGTAGAGGTTATTGGCTCCTCAATCACTACAGTTGGTACAGGACAGAGCCTCAGATCTTTTCACATGCAGAAATTTGAGTATGTTTCTCCCATTTTAGCCTCACTCCACTGGCTGCCCATGAATTAAGTTTTAAATTATTTTATTTGCTTTTAATGCCCTTAATCATCTCGCCCCACCCTATCGCTCTGAGATGCTACAACCGTCCTTTTATCTCAGGTCAGTTGATCAGCTGCTCCTCAAACTAAGCATAAGCTAAGAGGAGACGTGTCTTCACTGTTACAGCTCCTAAAATATGAATGATTTGCCTTTACACCTCAGACAAGCCTCTTCTCTGTCTGTTTTTAAATCTCTTCTTAAATCTCTTTTCCTCGGCCTTTGACATCATGTGGGATGTTTATTTAATTTAATTGATTTTTTATTTTATTTTGTTTTATAGTATGGCACTTGTTCTTGTTCTGTGGCTTTTTGATTCCTATCTGTTTGTACATATTTATTATTCATCAGATAGGTCCATTGATGTTGTTTTTAAAGTGCTTTACAAATAAAGCTGGAATGGTCTGGTCTGGTAAAGTTAGAGAGAATAAAGCCTGGGTCAAAGATTATTCCAAAAATGTGATCATTAGTGAGTGTGCTTACTACAACAGTCGCTGTCATTGTCTCTTCTGAGGCAGAAAGTAATCAATCGAGATATCTTAAAGTGTTCCAGATAAGAGAATAAACTATAGAGAAGATCACAAAGAGTTTCACTGTCTTTGTGCCTCTAGAGAAATCACATGACAAGGTGTCAAGAGAGGCTCCGTGGTACTGCATAGGGACAGCAGGGGTGGCAGAGGACATGTATGAGGGCAGGAACAGTATTGAGAAGGCATGGGAATTGATAAGAATTGATAAGAATTTAGCAGTCCATGGAATGGAAATCACTGATTAGTGATTTCCATTCCATTATAAAAATCACTAATCAGTTAGATTCCTTATTGATTCTTGTTGTGTTTGCATTGGCTCCACTTTAAAAATGATGCCACTGCAAAGAAATTCATGTAAACCAACTGCATGCTGTGAGTCAAGTGTTTTTGCATATTAGAGGTATCTCCCTTCTTTGTGATCAGCGTTGTGGTCGTTACTCACAAAAAGTAATTATTACACATATTACAAAGAACACTCTTTTCCTCAAAGTAATGCAGTACACTACATAATTACTCCAAGGAGAAAGTAATTCATTATATTACTTGTTACATTACTTTCATGTTACTCTGTAAAGTATCTGAAACACACTGTGTCATAATTACTGTTTAATAACGTAAACCTGAGGCCCCACACACCAACACAAATCCATATTCTAATGAGGACACGTGTTAACTTTCTCTTAGTATTTAGGTAATCACACAAAAAATAGCACAAAGAAACTTCAGAGCGATTCTGTTCTACTTTGTCGTCATCAGTTTGTTACCTGTTGAAGTTCAGCGTCTGCCTGCGGGGGTTAGCATTCCCTCAGCTTTCATTCTGGGTTCTTGGCTAGCTTAGCATTATAGGATATTGTCTGTGCAGATGCTTACAAAGAGCCAAAGTGCTAACAGCAAAATGCAGCTATTTCCAGTGTAACTGGAACCAATAAGCGGGATCGATAGATAAGCAGACTAAGAATTCCAAGAATTGGATCACTGGAACTGGTTCTTATAGAGAACAATTTTCTTGATTCCTACCTCTAGTAATGGGGGTACAGACAGGAGGAAAAAAGGATCTCAAAGGAGGCTCATGTATGTAGCAGAGGAGGACATGCAGAGTGTTGCTGTGACAGAAGAGGGTGAAATGGCGGCAGATGATCTGGTGTGGCGACTCCTAAAGGGAGCAGGTAGAAGATGATGATTGACGGTCTGTAGATTATAATCCCTAACAGGGTAAAATTAACATTTGAGACATTTGTGTTATTGGTGATTGTTAGTATGAAATACCCAATCATACTCAATGGCTCAATCATACTAGAGTAAAGATAGGATAGAACTTCTCTAAATATAAGTTGTGTATGTAGATAGCAACACATTTACAAAAGATGGATTTGTATTTATTACCAGTTTATCACAGTTACCATGAAATCACAAATAGATTGAATGGAAGCCAACTTGAGACTAGTCAACTGCAAACTAATAGCTCACCAATAGCAAATGCACGATACAGAGTACCTTTTAAACATTTTGTTCATAATTTTTATCGATAGAATTTCGAGACAAAACCAAGTGGCAGAAGGCTCCCACATTTGGTGGCCTCAGAATCTCATCTCTGTTTTGTTTTTTTGTTTTTTTGGATAATGTGGTATATAGCTGGGTGTGCAGCGACGTGTCTGAAGCCGTGGTCCTCAGGCAGAAAAGGTGCCCACTCCGGGTCCAAGCCCCAAATTGAGGAGCTGAAGTATCTTGTTTATGAGTGAGGGAAGAAGGATAAGGTAGACTGACAGACGAATTGGGGATGTAGCTGCAGTGAAGCAGTTGCTGCACTGGTCCAGTGAGTAATAGGTGAGCATAAAAGCAAAGCTGCCCATTTACCCCTACTCTCACCTATGATCACAAACTTTGATAATCACTGAAAGAATGAGATTGTGGATACAAGCTTTGGAAATGAGCTTTCTCCAAAGGGTAGGGTACCTCCACATCATCATAGTGATTCAGGCATCTGACAAGAATGCCTCCTGGGTGAGGTTTTCCTGACATGTTTTATCTGGAGGAGGCCCCAGGGTAAACGTGGGGATGGATGGATGGATGAATAGACTTAGTAAATATAATCAACAGCTTTTTACCCCTCAGCTGTAAAAGGTCGTTGTGGTTTTAACATCTCCCTCTCTGGCAGGTGGGCGGAGTGGACACCCAAGTTTGTGATAACTCAAGAATGAGGCGTGTAAGCAATGTTCCCTCTAATTTTTCATGTGTCTGAGCGAGCACACAAAACCCCTGAGCTTATTAAAATAATCAAATTACAGCATTTATGTTAGACTACTTTTAATTAACTGCTTTAGCCCACTTACAATGAATATTTAAAATATCTTGTTCATGACCTGCAGCATGTTAACACTACTGGAAGTAAAAATAACTTCAACTCCAACTTTGAAAACACAACTTTCTTTTTTTATATTTTTATAAAGCTCTGACTGTATTATGAGTCTGTGGTCTGGGAGAGAGTCTGTAACTCTGTCTGCAAATACAGTAAATAATGACCAATGTTGGGTAATTAATTATTTTGTTACTTCTTCAAAAAAGTAACTGAGTTATGCAAACAACAAAGTTTTTTACAGCTGTTTACCTAAAAATGCAGCCAAGGTGTTTTTTAAACAAACATTTCAAACTATTCACAGAACAATCAGCTGTTCTGCATCAAATCTGATGCCACACAAATTATTTGTGTCGCTCCAAAAATAATTTGTGTCCACTATGAGATGAAGGAGAACAACAGCCTGATACCTGCAGGCCTGACAGCAGCAGATGTATCACTGCTGTAACACCTGTAACACTCAGCAGGCGCCTCATTGTTCTGACACACAACACAACACTACTGACTACACTACACACTGACTACACACTGACTACACACTAACTACACACTGACTACACACTCACTACACACTGACTACACACTCACTACACACTCACTACACACTCACTACACACTAACTACACACTGACTACACACTGACTACACACTGACTACACACTAACTACACACTGACTACACACTGACTACACACTAACTACACACTGACTACACACTGACTACACACTAACTACACACTGACTACACACTAACTACACACTGACTACACACTAACTACACACTAACTACACACTGACTACACACTGACTACACACTAACTACACACTGACTACACACTAACTACACACTGACTACACACTAACTACACACTGACTACACACTAACTACACACTGACTACACACTAACTACACACTGACTACACACTCACTACACACTAACTACACACTAACTACACACTGACTACACACTGACTACACACTAACTACACACTGACTACACACTGACTACACACTAACTACACACTGACTACACACTAACTACACACTGACTACACACTGACTACACGCTCACTACACGCTCACTACACGCTGACTACACACTAACTACACACTAACTACACACTGACTACACACTAACTACACACTAACTACACACTGACTACACACTGACTACACACTAACTACACACTGACTACACACTGACTACACGCTCACTACACGCTCACTACACGCTCACTACACGCTGACTACACACTAACTACACACTAACTACACACTGACTACACACTGACTACACACTGACTACACACTAACTACACACTGACTACACACTGACTACACACTAACTACACACTGACTACACACTGACTACACGCTCACTACACGCTCACTACACGCTCACTACACGCTGACTACACACTGACTACACACTGACTACACACTGACTACACACTGACTACACGCTCACTACACGCTCACTACACACTAACTACACAAGATTTGTGCTAAACGTCTCAAATCTCTCACATCTCAAACACGCCGTCCCTCCTAAAACTTCCCCCTCCCTAAACAACTAAAGGTCATGTTGCCATATCGTTTTTTGATTGGTCCACATGGTACATTTTTCCACCAATAGGAAAGGCTGGGAGTTTTGTTTTTGCTCACAGGCTTTTGAGCATTTTCCTTATAAAACGCCGTTTTTACCGTTTCTTCCTGCAGTAAATATAAACAACGACAGTATTCAGGAAGAAAAACAAACATTGCAGATATTTTATCATAACTCTGGTTTTACGTGGCCGATCAACACAATTTAAAAACTGGTATAAAGTCCACACTTTGTCCGTCAGTTGTTCCGTCTGTCCTGCTCACGTCTCCAATGGTTGTACACGTTGTCATTAACGTGGCTTCACTCCATATCAACCGCTTTGCTAAAACACCGGTGTCGCACATAAGGACGCTGTCACAGCCTGTCAGCGACGCTGATTGGCTGCGTATATATGAATGTGAATCGCATCATTGGCTGGACTGTGGGATAAGGTGACATCGTTCTAATCCCACACAGGAGCAGCCAGTCACTGACTCACACTGCAAAACAGAATTGTTAAAGTTTTAATTTTAATTTCAATTCAGGTTAGATTTGTTTTGTGTGCAACGCAGATTTTCTGTGCGCAGAGACGTGCCAGCAGTGCGCAACTGCTCACGCGCAGCTTAGAGGGAACGTTGGTTGTAGGAGCTTCAAATTGATACCATAGGTGTATCTACTAAAAATCTGAGTTTGAATCTCAGTGACCACAACCTCAAGCTCAGAGATCAAGTTTTCATGAAAATCGCGTGAATGTGATAACTCAAGAAGGAGGTCAGTATTTTCATATTGATACCATATGTGCATCTATGAAGACTCTTGGATGAGTTTGAAGCACAGTGACCTTGGCCTCAAGGTCAGAGTTCAGAGGTCAAATTTGTGAAAATCTTGTAGATGCGATAACTCTTGAACAAGGCAAAAGAAAAGTGAGTGGACTTCCAGTCCTTAGACAGTCCATTTAATGTACAGTTTCTGTTTTTGAGGAGTATGCTACCAGCTTCTGAGGTGTCAACAGTCAGCTCACTCAGTGGTGATCAAGAGGCACATTATGAACACTACTGCAGAGTATGTGATGTGACTAGCTTTTATTGGCACTGAAAAGGTTTCTTGTCAGTATCATAGAAAATGTTTTCTTTGGTTTAATATTTACTCAAAGGAATTTCAAAAGCCCTTGAACTTCCTTGTTGTGCATATAAAGCACACTGTTGTGATTTTAAAAAGGCACTAAAAGAATTCAACTTTAATCACTGTAGTTTATACGTTGCTGATAATTTTGAGAGCTGTATTTATATGATGAAGACCTTCATAGGGCGTTTATCCTGCATATAACCCTTGTTCTTGATTTCATTAGTACTTTTTTCCTTTTTCTCCTCCCACTGTTTGTCTTGTCTTTTGTGTATTTCTCTCACCGGTGTTTCTCTCTAATTCCTCTTTCTTTTCATTTGTTTTGCACTGTTGTCTTTGTTCTCTTCTTCAGCCGGCCATTAAAGCACATCCAGCTGCAGCAATGCAGCTCAGGTCGGAAACTTTATCTCTTGGAAGCCATATTTTCCAAAAAACACTAGCAAACTGTGGAATACTGGTTAGATGTAGTTCCCACAAACTGTTTTCAGATTTTTTCTGAACATTTCATTCAGGACTCAGCAAAGTCCCGAACTAAATGAAAGGATTTGTTAGGAATAAATATTAGTCTCTGAAAATATTTCATCAAATATTTTTTCAGGAATAAATTGAAGAATTGTTTAAATACACACTAATGACAGTTTCATAATGCGAGGTTACTGAGACAGATTTAATTACCTCAAGGCATAGAGACACACATACATTACGCTTATACACACCTGAAAAGTACATTATACACTGACACAAACTCCCACAATACCTCATAAAAATGCATACATATGTAGCAGAGCCGTGGTAAAATGATTAAAGTGGAGATCACAGATTGGACTTACAGAGTCTAAACCACTGAGGGATGTATACACACACTTGCAGATGGTGGCATTATTTATGGAACTGTTTATTCTTCTCAGAGAAACAATAACACCATAAGATTTCTCTGTGATAAATCAGTATTCCACAGCCAAATGTGTGACTCATACTCTAACTTTATTTCTCTCACAAATTGCAATGACACACATCATTCCTGGCAAGCTTGCCGCACAGACTATTTCCTCTTGGTCCTGTTCATTATTCTTAGCTGTGAGCTAACTGCACTCCACACATCATTCTATTAACATCACCACAGCAATCAGTTCATTAGCACTCCATCGTCATCCGTCTTTCTTTTTTCTTGCTCCTCTCCTACTACTGTGCCATCTTTGTATTTTATATGGGATTCACTCATTTGCCCCACAGCAATTGCTCTCTTTTAATTATTTATTTTGTTTATTTGTTTGTTTTTTGTTGTTCATTTTTGGGGGGTGGGGGACATCTTTATTAGCTAGTGCAGTGAAAATGAGACACGAAAGCAAGAAGAGAGAATGAAAAGATGTAGCAATGGCCCCTGGGTAGTAGTTGAACCTGGGGCTACATCCACACTAGCCCAGATAGATTTGAAAATGGCCGAAAGTCTGTGTTTTTGCTGCCCACACTGTGAGCACCGTTGTGAAATGTATGAGTTTTCGAGAGCATTATGAAAACGCTGCGTTTTCCATGAGCAAAAACGCCGTCTCAGTGTGGACGGGAGAGGAAAGAATGTTAAAATTAAAGAAAATTAGTGTGGACATAGCCTGGGTTACTGGATTTAGCTTTGTGGCATGTCGACGCCTTTGAGCTAAACATCACTTAAACATCACTTATGACCTCAATCATCCAGGTCATCGTAGTCTTAAGAGCCTGGAAAGAAAAGCATCTGGTTTGAAAGAGGAGTGAAAGAAGCATCTATGTCCACTGTGAATGACCATCTTTGAACAGAGGGCGGAGCTTACCACACCAACTGTCTGCCATCTATAATCCAGTTTTGAGATCCTTCCCAGACGCCTTAACGCCCACTCACATCCTGGGCCATTTGACCTCAGTAAATCACGTGATAGGGTGGGGCCAGGTTTCACAATGAGCTCACCCGAAGCCCTGGCTGATTGTGACCCACACCCAGTTTCACACCCTGGCTTGTGTGATTAGGTAGAGGATCAATAGGGGGTCCATGGTCCCCTTTGGGGGACACTCCCATGGGGCTTAAAAGTGGGATTCTCCACCAAGAAGCTTCTCAGATGAGAGGTGAAACGTCTTCAAGGAAACTTAAAGAAGTCCAGACGCTTTTCTTTCCAAGCTCCTTAGATGCCAAAAAGTGACGTTTTTGGATGAAGACTTTCTGAGTGAAGTCACCTATTGCTTATTTAACTTGCTGTTATACTACATACTGAATATGATTTAAACATCTGGTTCTTAGCTTTAATCTGAATTGAACAAAAGTATTTTGTTGGCAGTTTACAATTTTTTGACAAGCATTTCTTTTAACAGTTCTCTATTTCCAGTGACTCAAATGTAAGCTTACAGTTCACCTTAAAGCTGCTTCATGGGACGGCTATTTCTGAATCACAGCATGTGTGAGGGTTTGAATGCCACACAGACACAATGGACACCAATGTTTATCGCTAATGAAAACATTATGGTGACAGGAGTGTCAGAACAGTGGACAGGTAGTTGGTGAACTCACTGAAGGGTCTTTCTTTTGATCTGTAGTTTTCATACCAGGCTCATCTTCCAGTGAAGATTCCTTCTGTGCCAAAATAATTATCTAATACAGTCGTATTTTAACACACGTGAATATAGTTTATTTTATATCTATAGTTTGGACATATCACCCTCGTCAGACAACTTTCGGTCTTGAAGAACTTTTTTTTCCAGAAACGTTTGCTCTATTGTCATATTAGGTGACATTTATCACAAGTGGCTCGTGATATTTAGGATAAACTTCACTCTTCTCACTCTTTTCAGATGTGGCAGTGGCTCACCCTGACAAGAAGAGTATCATCATGTATGTGACGTCACTCTTCCGGGTACTTCCGCAAAGTGTTTCTATGGAAGCCATCCAAGAGGTGGAGACGTTACCTCAGGCAGCCACAGCCAATATCACCCGTGTGACAACAGAGGAACACTATCAGATCCAGACCAAGCAGCGCTTCTCTGAGCAGGTTAAACACCAACACTTGTGAGACTAACTAAACCACAGACACGTTCTCATCCCAAAACGTAACATACCGACACTATGTGACAAATCGTCAGTATGTTACGCCTTTGGAAACACGAGAACTGTTGTAAACTTAGTTTACTTTCTCATCATGGTTTGCTTTGGAAAGCACTATCTGATACAGTTAAGGTTGTGGTTAAGGTTAGGGTTAGAGCTGGAAAACACAGGGAGCATCATCCAAAGTCCAGAACGTATCATAGGGACGCGGAAGGTTACCTTTTGTGTTACTATGAGACGCCTCGGGACGTGGCAAATCGTTGGCATGTTACGCGTTGGGAATGAGAATGCTCTGAAACCACGCATGTGGAACTCAGCAGCTATGCCCAAAAAGGCCATCAAGCAAACGAGAGTGTCTGCTCTGTGAGTGCATGATGCTGGTACCTCTGTGCACAAAGCTTCATTCTACTGGCTAGAATTACCTGACTTTTGACGAATATATGGATTAGCTCAGCGTCGTCGATAGTTTTTACGAGGGCGATTTATTTATTTATTTGGCCATGAGTAAGTTTGCTAATAATGATGGAGCTAATAGAAGCGGTCAACAGAAAAAAAACAATAGTAGCGCTGTTTTAACAGCACCCTCTTTCATCTGCGAGCAAATGCCCCCTCCTCAGAGTGCGCCCAAATGCTTGTTGATGGAGCTGCAGGAGCTGCTGATAGCCTAGCATACTCAGCCGGATGGTTGACACGTACATGCTCTTGCAAGTCAGGCGTGTTTGAGTACTTTGCTCGCACTATACGTCTGCACAAGTGGCACACCGCTTTGGTTACATCCTTAGGTTTACCTCTTTCATCTGGTTTGAAGCCAAAGAAATCCCAAATTCCCGACTTTATATTTTTTTAGTGCAGTCAGCGTTAACGCGCCGTCATCATGACTAACGCGATTAACAGTCAACCCATCTAGAGCGCAGGCTGAGTCAAAATCCCTGAAATGCCTCTGCCAACGCATTTGGCCAAATTTTGTTCCTTCTGCGCTCCAGATGAAAGCGTTAAAAATTGTAATCAGAATCAGAAAGACTTTATTTATCTTTAACTTTAAATCGGATGGAAAGTTTGGTGGCCAGGATACGAGGCTGCAGAGTGTTGAACGCTGATGAGAAATCAGCAAACAGAAGTCTGGCAGAGTCAGGGAGCTCCAGATGTTTGTGGATGCAGTCCAAGATGAAGAGTTTTGCATCATCGACGCCTCTGCGTGCACGGTAAGCAAACTGGAGGGTCCATCAGGGGGTCAGTTGCTCTTACGATGTGCTGTTTTATGATCTTCTCCATGGCCTTCATCACCAGGGAGGTGAGGGCCACAGGACGAAGATCATTCAGAGACTTTGGGTTGTTTCTTTTGGGGATGAGGATGACTGTGGAGTGTTTCCACAGCTGGGGGACGGTGTGACTGTCAATTAAGTGTTGAAATAGAGTCCAGAACACACTTCCTAGTTGCCCTGCACAGTGCCTTACAACTCGACTGCTGATGTTGTCATGGCCGGGTGAGCTCCTCTCCCTGGTCCTCCTGAGGGCTCTCACCACGTCCTCAGTCCTGAAGGTGAGTGCAGAGCTGCCAGGTTTGAGTGAGGATCTGGACTCCTCAAGCTGGATGATGTTGTCCGTCTCAAACCTGGTGTAGAAAGCGAGGTCATCAGGGAGGGAGGAGGGGTTGCTCCCCTCCACCTGGATGGTTCTGGGGGTGGTGACCACAGTATTCACAGAGGCCATGGTTTTGAGGCCCTGCCAGGCTGAGTGGAGGTCCCCTGTGGTATACTCCAGTTTAGCAGTTTTTATGGCGCTCTTGACCTCCCTGTTGACCTCCTTTTTATCCAGAAGAAAATCCTCTTTTTTTTATTAAGGATTTCCTTGAGTTCCTTGGTGATGCAGGGTTTGTTGTTGGGGTAGATGGAGACTGTTTTTGACCGTGTTGACTTGTTCGCCGATGTCATCAGAGGTAGAAAGAAGGCTGTCCCAGTCACTGGCTTCGAAACATCCTTGTAGGGTGAGGATACTTTCCTCTGTCCACTGCTTGATGTTTTTGGTGACCTTTTTAATCCTCTTGATGACTGGGGTGTAAGCAGGGGCCAGCAGGACGGTGTGATGGTCTGAGAGGGGGGAGGGCTATAAATGCATCTGGTACAGAGCCATAGCATTTATCTAGAGTCTTCCCCTGATGTGTGCTGCATGTAACATACTGTTGGTATCGTGATGACCGCGCTTAAGCCGCGTTAATGCTGACAGCGTTTTGTTTTTTGTTTTTGGAAACTAGTTCGTCCATGTTTGGACTTCTTCTGTTTTGTAAACGCGCAAATCAGTCCGTGTATGATTACGTTGCCCCGCCCATCAAAAAGTCTGCGCATGCGCGAATATATCGCCTATCGACGATTGTTGGACCGACGATTGCCGACTGGAAAATGTTTACATATGCCCAACCCTACTTAGAATAGGCAGTATGTGAATGTACAGGAGAGGAGGATGGGATATGCTTTGTACAAAACGTGACAATGAGCAACATGACATTTGTCTGATCTAAACTAGCGTCTGATAAAACAGTTAAGGTTGTTGCTAATATTTTGTGCAAATCATAACTATATGACACACTGTCCTGTAGCTGCTGGGTGCTAGGTATGCTACCTTTTTACCCCTCAACGCTGAAATCTTCGGAAAGTCTTGTGAATGTTATAACTCAAGAAGGAAGTCACCGAGGATTTTCAAATTGATAACATTGGTGCAGCTACTAAAATGTTCGATAACCTCAAGGTCAAGTCATAGTTGGGATTTTCACTATATCGGTAATTTGTGTTTTGATTTGTTTGAATTGTAAAAGCTATATACCTATTAGAAATAACAGGATGACCACCTGTCTAATATTGTAATGGTCTCTTTTGTGCTGCCAACCCAACCTTTGCCCATAGAGGTGTGGACTCCACTAGATCCCAAATGGTGTGCTGTGGTATCTGGCACTGACACGTTAGCAACAGATGCATAAGAAATGAAACATCTTCAAAAAAACAGTCCAGTCGCCGTCTTTTAAAGATCCTTAATCTTCGAGAATAATTACTCGCAAGAGAGTGAATCTGCTGCAGCATGCATGTGTGATGACTTCTTTGTCTATGTGCCTCTTAAGCGCTACACAGACGGGTTGCGGACTTTAGATGTAAGGAATTTAATTCCAAGAGTGGCAATGAATATATAATGGCAGCTGTTCCCGGCTTAATGCTGTGATGGTGTTGAGGTTTTATGATTTCTGGAAGTTGTGCAGATACTCAGCTGTATATGCTTACTTGGTGTTCAAAGCTACTTCTTCACCTGTGCTGTTCGTTGCTATGTTGTTGCCACATTATCCATACTCTGCAGTACTGCACATTATACAGCTGAATGAGTGTGGTTATATTTGCATAGTAGCCTATATTATCAGCTCTGAAACAGAATTCTTAAACCCAGGTACAAAATATACTTCTAAATATTAACATGGCCATCCCACCTTCTCAAAGTGGGCTTGTAAAATTCACAACAGAACCATTTGTGTATACTGGAACTGAAGGAGATGAAGAAACTGAGATCCTTCAGTGTTGTCTGAATAGCTTTTAATCAGCACTGTATGAGAATGCAATGTAATAAGTGCAGAATTAAACAAAGAAGTTTGGATAACTCTGAAAGTCAGATCTATGTTGAACCTGTTAGCACTGCTACTCCTGTTGCAGCAATGACACACACAAAAGTAAACAGGAAATGACGTGGTGTGAAACATTGAGGGTGAATAACCAAACTTGCAAAACTTAAATAAACTTTAAGTTTATAAACTTAATAAATAATAGTAATAAATATTACTTAAATACTAGAAAATAGAAAGATAATTCATTAAAAATTATGCTACTTCATTATTTATCATTTTGAAATAACTCATTACTTAAGTGTATTATTAAACAATTAGATAATTGATTAAATATGTAATTAATAAAAATGGAAAATGCATGCATAATTTGTTGTGCATTAATTTGTGTTCTTGTAGATTCATGAAGTGTGAAATTTACGGTTTACATTATAAGTACACATCATGTATGCTCAAAATATGTAAATGTGCTCTTACATTTTTATGAGCACTGAGGTCTCTCAGCAGATCTCTCTTAAAAACATCATAAATGTATATATACCTCACCGATCATCAAACAATTACAGTTTTTCTTTTCCTTTTTAATTACTTCTAGATTAAATATAGATTATTTGATCCCGAAAGGTTGATTCTGTTCATCTGGACGTTTTCAGTGGGAGAAACGTTTCGTCACTCATGCAGGTGACGTCTTCAGTCTCAGCTGACTGCAGGTTTCACCGGCCTTATAAACAGTACATTTGCACAATGAGTGAAACCAGCCCACTGAATGAACAATGGGCTGGGAGGTCAGTTCATTTCATTGTTGCGTATGTATATTGGAGGCGTGGTGGTACAATGGCTAGCACTGTCTTTTCACAAGAAGAAGGTCCTGGCTTCAAATCCACTCTGAGGCCATTCTGTGTGGCGTTTCCATATTCACCTTATGTTTGTTCACCTTAAGTTGACCATAGGTGTGAATGTGAGAGTAAATGGTTGCTCGTCTCCCTGTGTGCCCTATGACAGATTAGCAACCTGTCCAGGATGTATCCTGCCTCTCGTCCTGTGAAGCAGGAATGAGCTCTAGCACCCCCATCCTACTGAATAGGACAACTGGAATAAAATGGATAGATGGATATCTAGATTGCAGTCTCAGAGGCAGCATGGCAAGCAGATGTTGTTTTGCTCACTAATTTCCTCCTGCTTGTTCTGTGTAATTCCTGGGAACTGCTGTCCATGCTGGAGGATGCGGTCACAGCATCACCCAAAATATATTTCATTCTTTCAGTTGTTACCTGAATGAAAAGGAAACTCTGAATTAAGACAGAATCTTTGAAGAAAGAAAAATAAATATCAGTCAGAAACAAGATCAGCTGGCTCTGATGTTTCAGGCTACATTAAGCTGAGATCAGTGGAATCCTATTGCATGCATATTGCAATTCAGTTCAGTTCAATTCAGTTTTATTTATCAACAGTGGCTTCAAGGCGCTTTATATTGTAAGGTAGACCCTACAATAATGGAGTGATCTTCCCGGAATAACTGCTGGTCATATTAATATCTCACTGTTTATTCAAAATAAGCACTGACACTGTTTCAAATTATGAGTGTTCCCTAACCCTAACTGCAGTTCAGGAGGAAGGCTTAAGTTGAGGAGGAAGAGGATGAGCTGGAGATGAGAAGGTGAGAGTAGTGCTGGAGGAGGCAGATGATGAAGATGAAAAAGCAAAAACTAGAAACAGATAATGAAAAATTTTCAAATGGTCAAATATTGTTTGAAATACATATTTGTGATTTAAAAAATTCAACTTATAATTATTATACTGTTATACTATTTATCTAATGCCTGTGTCCGTTAATTGAGATTTGTCCGTATTCTTTTATCTGAAACAGCAAAATGATTAAAACAAGATTTTCTTTCTTTCCTTGATGATTGCTGAACCCAGTCGTGCAACAAAATATAGACATTGTGAGGAGGAAAATAGTCATAATTTCTATGTAAAGTATGTATGAGTGATTGGAGCTCCATGATGCCTCATGGGGTGAGGATGAGCATGAGAAAGGTGATGGATCAGCCCATTATGGGAGGAGTTTGTTAATGATCTAAAGGCAGCTGGGAACACGGGTCCCACTGCTCAACAAGGAACATGTACAGGCCCCTCTTATGTTTGCCAGTGTGCATTTAATCGATTCAGAGAAAGCGTGGCAGAAAGTGCTATAGTCCAAAATCAAGCTCTTTGGCATCAACCTGACCTGTTGTGTTTGATGGAAGAGACATGCTGTATGACCTGATGTGTGACTGTTTGGAGCTGTTTCTCTGCTAAGGGCGACTTCACTGCATTAAGGGGCCAATGGCCTGAGCCATGCAGTGTGAAATTGGCAACAAGAACCAGCATCACAGTGACCCAAAACACACTACCAAGGCAACAAAGGTGTGGCTAAAGAAGAAGCACATCAATTAAGTAGTCTAAGCCAGTCTTTAGACCTCATAGGAAATCTCTGGAGGAAGCTGAAGCTTTGAGTTGTCAAGCAGCAGCCAAAAAAAGACCTAAAGAATTTAAAGAAATCCTTCTTTAGATGTGTGCAAACCTGGTGACCAGGGTTTCTCCATTGAGTACTAAATCACATCTTGTTGAAGGATCAAATCCTTATACAAATACTACTGTCACTCAGTGACGTGCAAATCAGTGTATAACTTTCATTTAATTCTCTCTCTCTCTCTATTAAAATGGAACTAACACAATCTGCAGTGGAGCAGATAAGTCAAATAATAATCCCCTCCACTGTGTGTGAATAATATCTGCACTTCATGATCCTTATTTGCCTTCTATGCAAATTACATAAATTCTGTTAAAATCTCCCCATCCAGGTTACTAACATAAGACACGGGAATATTTCAGCATCTTTCTAGAAATCATGATCTAATGTTGGCACTTCACATTATGATTGGCCAGCTGTACTAAGGTGAGAAAAGCTCTAGTTACATTACTCTATTTTTATATGTTGTATGACTATTTTTTGTTTCCCACATTTGTGTGAAAATTGATCAAGAGCATGACAACCATGTCCCTGGACAGCAAACATGTTGAGGGGAACTATAAGCAGTTTTGATTACCATAAACCAGCCCTTTGCTTAGGCCACGCCTCTGTTTAGCTGTACTGTCTGAAACAGCCGATTACAAAAAACAGTTATTTCTGGGAAAATCCACAAACAGTTCTCTGGCAATGTGATTACTGACAAAGTGCCTTAAAAAATAAAATCACTTAAAATAGTTTGTTTTACAAAGTTAGCAATAGCTCTTAAAGAAAAAGCACCATCGTATTATTATTATTCATTATATTATTCATCCATTTTCTACTGCTTAGCTGGGTTAGGGTTACATATGGATAGGATTACATATAATCTCTCCAACGTGTCCTCCCAATAAACCATGCCTGAAACACCTAACTTAGGATGCATCCAGAAAGCACCCGAGTCAAATTCAATTCAATTCAGTTTAGGGCGATTGTGGCTCAAGAGTTGGGTGGTCGCCTTGTAATCGGAAGGTTGCCGGTTCGAGCCCCGGCTTGGACAGTCTTGGTCGTTGTGTCCTTGGGCAAGACACTTCACCCGTTGCCTACTGGTGGTGGTCAGAGGGCCTGGTGGCGCCAGTGTCCGGCAGCCTCGCCTCTGTCAGTGCGCCCCAGGGTGGCTGTGGCTACAATGTAGCTGCCATCACCAGTGTGTGGATGATTGGATGACTGGTTGTGTAAAGCACTTTGGGGTCCTTAGAGACGAGTAAAGCGCTATATAAATACAGGCCGTTTAGTTCAGTTTTATTTATATAGTGCCAAATCACAACAATAGTTGCCTGAAGGCGCTTTATATTGTACGATAAAGACTCTACAATAATACAAGAACAACAGAGAAAACCCCAACAATCACATGACCCCCTATAAGCAAGCTCTTTGGCGTAGGTTGGAAGGAAATCTCCCATCTTCAGCCTCTGCTCCCATTACAGGATTGGGGAGACACTCAAGTTATTCCTTCTGCCACTTGACTCCATCCACAGGCCGTGCTACACTGAAAACAGCAGAGCACCGTCTTCCCCCTCTTCAGTTGTCTGAGCTTGCTTTGAGGTCAACTCAAAGTCTTGTTCCAGGGTCTCACCAAAATCCTTGGAATTCAATCAAAGCTCTGCCGAGGTGGGAAATGAAGTTCTCACGGGCTGGGGCTCTGGTAGATATTCCCAGCGTAACCTCACTATATGTTTGGGTATGCCAGGTCTGTCCAGCATCTTCCCCTGCCACCTGATCCAACTAACCAGCAGATGGTGATCGGTTGACAGATCAGCTCCTCCAAGACGTTTGGCTGCAGATCTGATGACATGATTACAAAATCAATCATGGATTGTGACCTAGGGTCTCCTACTGCCATGTGCAGTGATAAAGACCCTACTTCTTGAACATGGTGTTCGTTATGGCCATCTCTCACCTATAGCAAGTCCAGAGTGGAAGAGAGTCCAAGCCCTCTTCACAGGAAATTGTTTCCAGAGCCTGAGCTTCATGTTGAGGTGAGCCTGATTATATTTAGTCCATATCTCCCAACCTCACACACCAGCTCTGACTCCTTCCCCACCAGGAGTTCCACGTACCACAAGCCAGATTCAGGAACCAGGGATTGGTAGAACCTGGAACTCTGCCTCTGGCCACAGCCCGATCCACTCCGGTAATCCCGTCCCAGGCAGGCTACACTGGACTGTTTTTTTTTTTTAAAGTTGTGCCTTGATTTTTCTGTGAGATTTTGAATTCAGCGCTGAATGAGTTATTATTACTCCCATATGCTAGTGTGCAAAGCAAAGCTATACGAGGCGCAAGGTGGCACAAGTCATTGCTGGACACCATGAAGATTGTTGACGGTTATTTATTGATGTTTTTTAAAAACTGCTGTTTGGTTAAGTTTGGGCGTGGTTAGTTTCAGGGAAAGCTCGTGGCTTGTGTGACGAGATCTTTGTTTTTACACCCGGGGAAAGAAGAACATGACACTAACACAGTAATCTGTAGTGAACCTCCAGGTCTATTACATGCTGTAGAGTGATAATAGCCTGATTAATTAAATTCAGTTTTATGTATGGCAGGAGTTAGTAACAGCGGTTTTCCCATGGTGCTTAAACATTACAGAATCGACATGCATTTATTCAAATGACAAGCAAGAGTTACCTTATACCTTGGTTGCTTTACAGAGCTCGCCTGTGGGATTTTGCCCAGTCTGAAGCACAATTACAGTAGTAATAACAACTGTTAATAGCTATTTAATGTGCTAATAACATTCAATAGTGGCTGAATGTGAATACTTCTTTCAGGGCTGCACATTTTCACTAACTTGGTAAAGCAATTATTTAATTTAGCTTTTGGATCTTTCGCTTTCCTTTCTGCATTCTTTTGCCTCTTCCTCTCTTCCTCTCTTGCCTCTGTCTTTTCCTTTCTGTCTGTCCTCTCTCAGATTACAGTGAATGTGGCTCAGGGGCGAGTGCAGAGCCCCTCCCCTCAGCCTCGCTATAAAAGCTATGCCTACACCCAGGCTGCATATGTCCAGTCGCCCGAGCAAAAGAGGAGGCGTTTTACTGATCAGGTCCGTGTCTCACACTAACACTTGATGCCAGTTCCCCATCTGTCTCTGCATGTGTGGTTTTTGTTCTGTCTGCTCCCCAGAACGTGTCCCTTTCTTAAAAATGCTCTTTGTTTTTGTGATGTTTTAAAAATGCATTAAACATGTGAATTTTAGTTTTGAAATTTTAACCCGAAGAAAAACTTGAAGTGTACAGTTTTGCGGTGTGTTTACATCATCACGTTTTCAATGCAAATCACGATTTGAAATGCATTGACTTTTCTAATCAGTGTTAATTTCAATCATTTATAAATCAAGTCATAAGCTATGCTAACTGTGTGTTTGTGTCTTCACTTTAAATCAGTAGTGATACAGCTCGCAGTTCTTTGTCAGCGTGCTGTAGATGAAAGCGGTTGACTTTACTTAACTTTGAAAATGTTGGCAGTCAAGAGGAATATATACAAAACAAGAGAAAGGCGCACAATAGAGAACAAGTTGTAAGGTTCTTAGAAGTAGTGCAAAGTAAAAGGATTAGATTTGAATGGAGTCCCTGTGTGGGCGGCCAGAGTGATGGGGGTTACTCAGACCATGGCTTAGAGTGGTGAGGTGGGTGAGCAGGGGTCTGGTGTGGTGGATCGTTTGTTAACAGGGAGAAGGGCGAGAAGAAGAAGCTGGTTGAGAGTCTGGAGGTGTGGGACCTGATTCACCTGAGGCGCTGACCACAGGGCAGCGGGTCAAACGGGTGGTGGGGTGCAAGGGGTCACCTGTGATGGCCCATTCTAGTCCAGGTTATTTTTCCTCAGGACATGGAGGACGTGCAGTCGCTGCTGGGCGTTCTTTACCTGGGTGTTGGTGTTGTGGGTCCAGGTGAGATCAGCAGAGGTGTTTGGTGCCCAGAAACTGAAGGTGGAGACAGATTCCACCCGCTCTGCATTTATAATCAGAGGGGAACGGACCTGTCTGTGCCTCCTGAAGTCGGTCTGTCTCTCGTCTCCATCGTATAAGGCAGGGGTGGTCTCAAACCGAGCAAACAAAGTGTTGAGCTCTGCTACTTTGATGCTGCTGTTGGGGGTTGGAGGATTGGCCTTTTTGGACACCTGATGGGGGTTGTTGTAGGTGAGGAGGCCCTCTACCCACCTGCTGTAGGCCTCCTTAGCTTGTTTGATGCCCAGGTTGGCTCAGGCAGTGCTGTACAGAGAACTGTGCCTCAGCCTCAGGGACAGGGGGTGGACGAGAAGCAGAGAGAGGTGGTCAGATTGTCCTGGGTGGGGGAGGTGTGTTGCTTTGTAGGCCTGCTCGATGTTACTGTACACATGGACCAGTGTCCTATCCCCCCGGTAAGACACCTCAGTTTCAAACATGCCTTATTAAAGTCCCCAGCAACAGTATAGATGACCTCTGGGTGCTCTCTCTGCTGTTTACTGATAATAAGTTGAAGGCACTTGAGTGCTAAGATAACGTTAGCATAGGGTGGGGCGGGTGGGGGGTGTAAACAATGGTAACTGTAACTGTAAATGGTAATGGTAACTGTGGCTAATGTTAGGTTGTGAGGTAGGACCTGTAGGACCAGTTTGGTACCTCCTCTGAAGCATCTGGGATTTTTGGATGGAGCCAGGATTCGGTTACAATCAGTAGACAACACTCCCGGACGGTTGTAGTAAATCTCTGATTGAAGCTCCTCCGTTTTGTTTGTGAGGGATCTGGCGTTGGTCAGGACGATGGATAGTTGTTTTCACGACAGAGCACAGACTAAACACAAGGATAAATTACTTATTTGATCTTTCAGCACTCTTGAAGCTTTTATTAGAACAAGCTTGTACTTGGTTTAAAAAATCATCTGAGTGTCAAGTCAAACCCATGTGGATGGAGTTAAGCTATATGTAGCAATTTTCTCATAAATCGTTTAATTCAATGGCTCAACAATACTTGCAGATATTCAGTATTCTTGACACATCTGCTTAACTTGCAGATAAGTAGATGTGTCATGCTGACATACCTACTTAAACTGTTCTATTCAATAATATTTGGAAAGTCAAGGGGAGCTATTTGATTAAATGAGCACATGCTGCTCCTCTTGCTGTAGTGTAAGAACTAAAGGCCCATAAGTGCACAAGTAGAATGAAATCATGTTTTTTGGCGTACAAGTATAAAAATAAAAAAGGCTGGTTCGTTGTTGTATAGAGTTTCGTCTTTATCTTTGGTTGTTACAACAATTCAGAGACTTTGCTGATGCAGCTTTTTTGAACATTAGACAGAGTCAGCTAAACCGAATCAAACCCACGACTGAACTCAGAAATAGACGTCTAAAGCTTCCTCTTCTTATTGTTTTCATCTTGTGTGAAAATAAACCAATTGTCACATGAGCTTTACATCTAGTAGGTGAACCTACAAGCATATTTATTGTGAGGTGACATCAAGAGGCTGTTCAAGCTATCAACAACTATAATTTTATAGACAATAGAAAACGCAATTTTTCTACTGACGTTTTTGCATCTTGAGAAAAAGAAAAACAAAGCTACAAAACATTTCATACTGATTTTGACAGTTCAATCTTTAACCCAACTGTGAGTATTTGATCTTTTTTCACCCCCTTTTGTTGTTTTTGGGGATGGACTAATAATAAATGTAAAACTTAAAATATGAAGCCGTTTCTAAACATAGTTCCAAAGTATGTTACAGAACACAAAAAAGTAAAAACAGCTAAAGCAACGATAATTAAAAACAGAAAAGAAAGAAAACTTGGGCAAACAGTGTATAACTATCATAGGTAGGATCAACCAATATAAGAAATTTATCAATTAGTTAATAATAGAAAATAAAAAAGTCAGAAACGAGATTGTGTAGGGTTTACTACAGAAGAGGATTAGGCCCACTAGAAAAAGAAAGTGGGCCCAGAATTCCTCTTCCGTAGCGTACCCTTACACCCTTACACCCTTACACTTTTACCCTACACTCCTTTTATTTGTTTATGTTAGATAGGCTAAACATTTATGCGTCTACCGTCACACAGATCCAAGCAAAATAGACATTAAGAGACGGCAGCATTGACTGTGGTTGGCAGTTATTGAATCATCTTATGACCTTATTACCAGAGAGAAGAATGAAGTGAGAGAAACAGCACTGAGATGAGATAAAAAGAGAGAATTATTGGTGTCTAGATCAGAAGTGAGCGCACAGAGAGAGATAAGGGGAGAGAGAGGACGAGTTAAGTTTGGAGAAAGTTTAAAACTGCTTGTCATCATCATCATCATTAATATCTGACACTCAGAGGCTTCTCCTTATCTCTCTTTATCACCTCTGTTTCCCACATTTCTTTCACATGTTGCCTTTAATATTTTCTACTCGTCCCGATCCCTCCCTGCTCACCCCTCTGATTTTTGACATTCTGCTTGTTTTATCATCTCTGTCTGTCCTCTTTTCACCTCGACTTCTTAACCCTGGTGCCCTCCATTCTTCTGTTTCTCCTCACGTCATCTCCACCATCGGACTCTGTCTCTGCCTGTTATCTCTAACCTGTTGCTGCCTTGTTTAGTTGCTGGATCCCAGCCAAGAGGAGCTGCAGCAGCGTCTCAGTCCTCTGCCTGCAGGAACCACCAGCCTGGAAAGCTACCAGGCTGCACTGGAGGAGGTAAGACAATGTGGTGATGATAAAGGACTCATATCTACTTTATAAAACATTTAATGTACAGAAGCAAATATTGTGTGTGCGTGGGTGTGTCTGTGTGTGAGTCACCACCTTCCTGCATGCGACATCTCTCAGTGTATAAGAAACGTGTGGTTTCTTCGATGGCACACTGTCGCCGGGCAGTGCATTTTAAATGCAGACTGTTTCTACAATGCCACCTGTTCTCTACTAAATTTTCCAGTGGATGCTGAGGTACATAGTCCAGAGAGGTCGCCAACTTTCTGCACAGTTGATTGCTACAGATCTCCATACTTCATGTGGCTTTCAGATTAGCTAAAGAATAGTGCGTAGAGATCTTTACGGAGCTGTATTCAAGCATTATATCACCAAGCCCAATGCAAAGTGTCAGATGGAGTAGTATAAAGCACGGTGGACAGTGGAAACGTGTTTTCTGGAGTGACAAATCCTACTTCTCTGTATTGCAATCCAACACATGAGACAGATGAGGTTTGGTGGATGCCAGGAGAACGGTTCTTGTCTAACTGCATCGTGCCAAGTTTGGTGGGAGATTATGGACTCGGCGCCCTATTTTCAGTGAAAGACACTGTGGACAGTTTCATGCTCTCAACTTTGTGGCAAGGATTTCCTGTTCCAACATGACTGCTCACCAGTGCACAAAGCAAGGTCCATAAAGACATGTGCCAGTGAGTGTAGAAGAACTTGTATGTACAGAGTTCTGATTTCAACCCAATAGTGCAGATAGATCAATCGGACAAATGATGTTTAAAAATGAGGTTTTCGGGCAGGAGGAAAAGAGGAAGACCCGAGAGAAAGTTCATGCATGTAGTGAAAGAGTAAATGCAGAGGGTTGGTGTGATGGAAGAAGATGATCTGATATAGCAACCCCTAGAGGGAGAAAATGAAAGATAAAGAAGAAGAAAAAAACTTTATTTTAGAAAAAAAAAGAAAGTATGCTATTGTTATGTTAATTAAATGTAACTTTTAAGGTCTTGACATGGCTTCTGTCCGCTGAAGATGGTCTCCAGGGCCAGGCTCCTATCTCCAACCATGTGGAGGAGGTTAAGGAGCAGTTTCACACACACGAGGTAGGACTAGTGAAATCCTACTGGATTGTGGTTTTTAAATTAAATAAAGGTATTGTATTATTTTTTAAGATTCAACACTTATTTTCAGGATTCCCACAGCTGACCAGTGAATTTTTTAGAGTTAATAGAATTTTAAATTCTTTTGTCAGAATAGTTTAGGGTGACCAAAAAATAGGACACGGTCATGAAGAGCTTTAATAATACTGTTTGTTTAAAGAAAACTTTGGCATATTTAAACAACACCTTCTCTGTGCTGTTAGTGAATGGTGAAATAGAAAACATGTCATATGGGCATTTGAATAGTTTATATAGTTTAGGACACTAGACAAACTAAAGTACAGCTGGTAATAAAATGTTTGCACTGTCTTACGTTTCTAAAGGGATTTTATGTTTTCACACATTTGCGTACAGCTGGATCTTTGGAACTGTATAATTAAAGGTGAAATGCCCAAATAACACTGAGCTATTATTCCATGTGCACAGGATTAGAAAACTTTTTTCTTTTAAAGGACTCTCATATTTGTGTCACAGCAGCTGAAAATGTATTGATTATCACTGATCCTCTATATTTTCCGATGTCATCAATCCATAGAATATCCAATAGCTAAAAAAATAATTTTACAGTTTCACAAAATAAGATGTGAAGGGGGACGTTAAAAATCTACGGTATCAACGTCACATTTTGCCTGTGAAATGTGATCAAAGAGCAGAAATATGAAAAGGGTTTAAGCCACAGTCAGAATAAACAGTTGCAGTTACGTCAGTTAAATCTGTGAGATATGGATATCTTACTGTAATAAAACTTTATGCATGGAAAAGTTTTTAAATCTGTTGTTTGTAAGCATTTTATATCTGGTATGGAAACAGCTGGTCTCCTGCAGTAGCTGTTTGCAATGGGCAGCTGTTTTTAGCTTTAACTGTAAGCGATGCATTAACTGTACTGAATGGGAGCTTCTAGGACTTTGATGCACTCACTTACTCTGACCATTCTGCCTTCTGATATCCTGGAAGGATCACATTGCAGTTAAGTGTTCAATAAAAATAGATGAAGCAGTAGGTGCCATAGTAATATGAGGTACCCCCTCACCTTTGTAGGATTAAAAAATAGTTGAATTACTGTGAATATGCATGTGCAATTCTTCCATCTGTTTCTTTAATAACAGGGGTATATGGTGGAGCTGACAACACACCAGAGCAGTGTAGGACGAGTCCTCCGGGCCGGTGCTGCCCTGCTGGGGGAAGGAAACCTGAGTGAAGAGGAGGATTCTGAAGTCAGAGAGCAAATGAACCTTCTCAACTCCCGGTGGGAGCACCTAAGAGTCGCTAGCATGGAGCGACAGAGCAGGTACATACATTAAACAAGCATCAGTACAATTAACAATATTAAAACTCACATCTATCTTATTGATCTTGTTTTGACAGAAGCCTGGTCATGTGATATTTTGAAAGTATTTTCTTAGAAGATACATCTTTAAGTCATTTTCCATCAGTTAAAGTTAGTTAAAGCAACATGATGAGTAGTCTCCACTGAGACTATTTTTAATGGGTCTAAAAAGGTTTCTTGTTTGCATTGGTGATTATCAGAGATCGCATCAGTGAGAGCTTTGATAATCACCAATACAGTTTAACATTGATTGTGACTTTATGAAATTCTATTCACTTCTCAAAATCTTGCATCTTTGCTGAAAGCGGCTCGAAGACTGTAAAACCCTTTTCAGCACCACCAGTATTATCAGGCGTGATATACAGCTGTGATCAGAACTTTACACTCATCATGGACACGAATGTCAATCCCCAATGTAATTTCTTTGATTTTGTTCAGCTGTGTTTTCCAGGGTGGAATCATTGTAATGTGTACATATTTGGGTGCACAAGTTTTCTTTATTTATCTTTATTTTCTGTAATCCACACAGGGTTAAAATTAGTATGCAGGTTCAAATATATGCATAGACTGCCACTAATATTTGGCCAAACATGCCTTAGCAAGGTGCACTTAATGATTGTCATCGAGAGGCTTCTGGCATAATTGTGTCTGTATATTTGTGGACACTTCTTAAAAATAGATTTAATTTAAACTGGTTAGTTTCTTGGCCGGGATCAGGCTTTTAAGCATACTCCACAATTTTTTCAGTAGGGTTGAGGTCAGGGCTTTGAGAAGAACATTCCAGAAGCTTAATTTTCCTTTTCAAAAACAATTCTGATGTGTATTTGGCATCATCGTCCTGTTGGAAGCTCTTGAAGTAGAGCAGGTCACCTACTAATTGGAAGGTTGGTGGTTCAATTCCTGGCTCTCCCAGTCTGCTTGCCAAATATCCTTAAGCAAGATACTAAGCACAAGTTGCTCTCAAATACATCCATTGAAGTGTGAATGTTAGATAGAAAGCTCTTTGATAGAAGAAAGAAGTCCATTTGATTTTGGGTGAAGTTGGAGAAAGTCCTTGTTCCATCCACTCTCTGCAATGTTCCACTAAACTCTTGCAGCAAACCAACCCTAGTGGAAAGCCTCACCTTTACACCTCCAAACATAAATTTCCATGACACTCATGCCCATGATAAGTGTATGTAATTTGACCTAATACAGTTCTCAAAAAGACTGCTTTACCACTCTTCACATTTAAAAAATGTTTTAATAACACATCTAACAACTAATGTCATCCCACTAACACCACACCACTAAGACAAGATACTAAGTGTCAGTCAAGTAAATCAGCTCTAATCGCTAGTGCCTGAGGTTTAAACCCTTCGGTCTCTGTGGATGGTAGCATGATCCACCAGTGTTAGTTTAGCACTGTCAGGTTAACACTGCCACCACGCCACACCTCCTTAGTCCAAAGACATGTATGTTAGCTTAACTGATGATTTCAATGTGGCTGTGTGGAAGTGAGATAGATGAACACTTGGCAACAAGTAAGACTAGAAAATAGCTATGTAAATACCTGCTGTGGTTTCAAAATAAGACATTACTGAATTGCATCTCACTCCCAGACTCCATGAAGTTCTGATGGACCTGCAGCATGAGCAGCTGCAGCAACTCACAGACTGGTTGGATGTGACAGAAGCACGTATTAAGAAGATGGGGGCTCAGGCACTGGGACCTGACCTGGAGGACATCAAGCGCCGAGTAGAAGAACACAAGGTGGGCGTGTACTAGGCTGATCCTTGTTTTTGAAAGATTGCTTTACTAATCCAGCCATGTTGTTCCCTTTTTCCTTATAATGTTACACAACAAGTTGTCATTTGCAGTTAAAGTGATTAAAACATTCCTTACAGTCTTGCCATTAAGCTTTTGATTTCAAAAAGAATAAAAAAAGGGTGGCTCCAATCCAGCGTCTACAGATCTTAGTTTAAAATAAAACTTTGTAGATAATCAAAATCAAACTTGCTGATTACACAATCGTCTTTAAAGTGTGTCGGCATGTTTAGGGAAACCTCCCTGAATGTATCAGGGATATAGACTCATGCACATTCGCTTTTTGTCTCCCTGGTCATGCCCTGTGTCTGTCTCGTCTCTCTGTGTCCTGTCTCTGTGATTATTTGTTTTCCCTGTCTGGTCTAGTGAATACATCTTTAGTCCTGCTCCCAGTATTTATCTGTTTCATCCTTTTGTCTCCTCAGTCAGTCGTGTCTCCATGTCTGTTTATGTCCGCTCCCTCTGTCAAGTTCACGTGTCTTATCTGGCTCTCAGCGTGTGCATTACATACTGTTTTATTTTGATAGTCCTGTCTCATGTGGGTCATGTTCAGTTGTGCTTCCTGTGTCTTGTCTGTCAGATTCTGTGGCAGGTGTGTCCACTCTGCTCGAATCTCCTCCTATGTACATATTATCTGCATCTCCCTCGCTTCTTTGTTGCATCTTTCCTCATGGTGTGTGAACATCTGTCCATCTGTTTACCCATCAATCTGTTCCTACCCAGCTCCGTTGTTGTTTTTGTTGCCTGAACATGAACATTGAAAACATTTGCATTCATCTTGCTAAATTTAATTACCCCACTGCCTTACTGCATTACCAGCACTGGAACCATAAAACTCACAAAAAGAGTTGTTGCCATATCTACTAAAAGTTAGATTTTTGAAACACATGGCCTAATTTTAGTCATTCATAAGGTAAAGAAATATAAAATCTCTATAATAAAGTTATTCCAGAGCTGGAATGACCTGTGTGTACACATTAACCACTCTTTTGAAGTCTATGAGGAATAATCTTCTGTGTGAATCATACAGCAGTAAGAGTGTGTTTTTTCATACATTTCCTTTACTTAATTTATGTTGAAGCCTCTCATTTCCACTCCTTGTAGCTTATGAGGACAGCAGTAAATCCATAGCAGAACCTTCATGGAGAATCATGGCCTCATACTTGGAGGTACTAACTTTTATCCCTGCCGCTTCACACCTGGCTGCAAAATGGCCTGGTGGAAGCTGGAGATCACTGAAGCCAAGAGGTGACCAGAAAAAGCAAAAACCCTGCAGTGATCTTGAGCCCACTGAATCTTACCACCAAAGCATAGCTCCTAGACCAGGGGTGGGCAATCTCAGTCCACGAGGCCGGTGTCCTGCAGGTTTTAGATCTCACCTTGGGTCAACACATCTGAATCACATGATTAGTTTGTTACCAGGCCTCTGGAGAACTTCAGGACATGTTGAGGAGCTAATTTAGCCATTTAAATCAGCTGTGTTGGTTCGAGGACACATCTAAAACCTGCAGGGACACCGGCCCTCCTGGACTGAGATTGCCCACCTCTGTCCTAGACAGAGTGGTTTCAATAAACTACCACGAAGATAGAAAAATAGAGGAATCATGTTACCTTCACCCAGACTAGGTTATAGGGACTCCACCCTAAAGTCAGACCAGGGGACGGGCATTTGGTGAAGTAGTGCTTGAAGTAAGAGGAAGAGGTCAACGTAGTCATGATCCAAGACGTCAGCTGACGTCAGAAGAGGGAGGTAGTGCTCTGCACACATGGACTGGAGTGTGATGACCTCTACTGGGGACATAGTGAGGTGGCTGTTGGAACATTTGAAGATCTCCTCAATCCCAGGGTCACACCTTCCATATAGGAAGCAGAATGTGGAGATGAGGGAGACAACTCACCCATTATAAGGTCAAAGGCCACTGAGACAGTTTAAAAAAACTACTTGATAGTACTTCTCCTTGGGAGGAGGAGATTCACCCTGAGTTCCTTAACCTGTTCAACCACAATGCCCCCTGTACTGGGGGAAGAGGAGGAGCTGTGCTGGTTTGTGCTTCCACAGAAAAGTCAGCAAAACGCTCACAAATCCATATCCATGACCACCAAACACAGCTAAAACATCAAACATCTAAACAGCAGGTAAAAAAGATCCTGCAAAAAGGTGTAAACACGAAGTACGGATTCCCCCGTTCACCCAACAGCATGTGCACAGACAGCGTCTCTGCTGAAAGCACAGATCTACAGATTTCAAAACTGCAAGTTTGGCCTTCGTTTGCTGGTCCAGTAAATTTTGTTTAGAGCGTGACAAAATTACACTTCGCATTTTGCTATATGCTATATAGAGGTTAGGGGTTATATGTTACTTTGACACAATGGTATCTGCTGTGATGTTTACTTTGTTGTGATGTTTATTTTGATACCAAGGTGGTTTACACAGAGTTTGTAATCATTCCTTTTTGGCGCGTCATTTTCAAGCATACAGACCCTGAAATGTAAAAGTTCAGGGTCTGGATGTTATGGGGCTGTCTTGGTTGAGCAACATCTCTGCAACACTTTGTGAAAGTCAAGATTGATAAACTGGGGTGGTGGTTTCAAGTAAGCAACTCAAGTGTGTGCTCCACCACACACAAGGTGGTGTACTACATATCAAACAATTATTCAGTCGTTGTGTGATTGAACTTTCTGAAAGACTTCCTGCTTTAATTCAAGACAGTTTCTAAAAAATGTACATTGCCTGGCAATTACAGCCATCCTGCACATGATCGGTTTTGCTAGCATTTGACTGAATTTGAGCTGCAAGTGTAGCTGTGCACACTTCAGAATCCATTCCACTACTATCAGCTCTCACATCATCTCTGAACATTTCCACTCACAGACTTACAGGCCCATCCCCTAAAATTGCTCCAACATGTTTGGCAGCATGTGGTATCTTCATGATTTCTCACCAGTCCGTAGTTTTCTCTTCACATTATTCTTTTGCAGGTTAATCTTGAATTTAATCTGTGATTAAACCATCAGCATTTTGGGAATTCCTTATACTGATGGGTGCCAATGTGTGCTAAAGCTCCTGCAGGAGGACCTGGAACTTGAGCAGGTGAGGGTGAACTCTCTGACCCACATGGTGGTGGTGGTAGATGAGAACAGTGGAGACAGCACCACTGCTGCCTTGGAGAACAAACTTCAGGCAAGTACACACACACACACACACACACACACACACACACGCACACAGCACATATTTTTGCTGATCACACAGATTAGCAAGAGATTTTATTGACGGGCTAATTTTCTGTCTAAATGTTTTTTGAGTTCTCTTTTTTGTCTCCAGCAAAACGTGGGCTTTTTGTTTCTAATGGAAAATACATTGAGCTTGTTTTGTCTTTGCAGTTGTGCAGTAATTAGCTGCAGTAAGACATTGTTGCTGTATGTGTGTTTATCTTAACTTTTTGCTAAATTAATTTACTTGTCATCATCACACAAACTCCAGTTCTTTGTCTTTGTGATTAATTATCCATCCTTCTCTTAGCCTTTGATGTGTACTTGTTTGTTCCCACTGTTAACTCACAAAATCTGCAATAATTAAAGTAGAATTCCTAATGCTCCAGAAAAATTGAGGGAAACACAAGTGCTACAAACTGCAGTTTGACTGGTTAGCCTAAGGTTAGCCCCAAAATTGAGTCAAGCCCTTCAAGGGTAATGTGTTAAAATGTTATGCCATCTATAATTTGGAGAGACCATGAAACTTATTTTTCATCACTTGAAAAAGAAACAAGAGAACGGAAAATTAATCCGCTGGCAATAACGAGAGTCGGTTTTCTATGGTTTGGACAAAAATCTGACGGTAGAAACAGACTGACTGTGGGCACATCCATGAGAGCTGGTAAAAGCAAGAAGGATTACAGATAAAGAGAAAATCAAATCTGGAGCCCATTGTAACATATTTTATTTATGGATGAGATAAGCACAACAGTGCAAACTACAGCTTGAATCAGAGGTAAAGGCTGCTGTGAACCAAAGAAAATTAGGACACTTACATAAAAGGATGCATTAAAAACGTCCTTCACAAAACACAAATTTGAGAGGTGATCGATAACATAGTAGGCTGCATTGTATAAAAGGCATGATGACCTGAAAATGAAGCGCTGGCAAACCAACCTCACATAATGGTGTTTGACAAAGAGCAGAAAACTGCAGATTCCAGGTGTAACATCAGAGGTCTCTGTCCAGAAGAGGGTAAACCTCAGGAATAGTTTCTCCAACTCTAAGGACTCAAAAGCTTGAGGATACACATATCACGCTCTAGGGGACTGAGTGGGATCTATATGGGTGTCTGTGTTTATTTCGTTTGTGCAGGTGCTTGGTGACCGCTGGGCAGCGATTTGTAGATGGACAGAAGAACGCTGGATTGTGCTGCAGGAGACTCTGCTGAAATGGCAGCACTTCACCAATGAACAGGTATGACTGTCTAAGGTAGGATCACAGATAAGATTGCTGATGTATTGAGAAACCCGAATGTGTCTATGCATGTGAGGGTTCTTCACCTGTCTAGAACAGATTGGATAAATGCTTCTCGTATACACTTATTGTCTACATTTTATCTATATATGTTCAACTTGCTCATTAACACAAATGCACAGATCAGGCATAATATTATGAATAAGTGATGAACCATGATTATCTCTTCGGAAAGAATTTTGAAAAAGTGTGTAAGTGTACGGATTTAAACGACCAAACTGTGATGGCTTGACTGGTTCAGAGTATCTCTAAAACTGCAGAGACATAGAAGCCAGGAGAATAAATCGGCTGTTCTCCACTGAACAATCTGAGGTGTACTCTCAGTAGCAGGCAAACAATAAATGACCAGCCCACCAAGGGTGAAGACAGAGAAGGATGCAGCACATAAGAAAATGCTCATTGGCTACCTCCCCTAACCTCGCCTAGTAACCATCACAGTGGAATAAATCCAAGAAAGAGTCTCACGCATGAAGAGTTGGACAACACCAGGCTCTGACATGATTCACAGTTACTAGCTAAACAAGCTGACAGCACTCTAGCTGCTAATGAATGACCTGCACATGGAATGGCTAACCAAAGATTAGACTGATCCCCAGATTCCCAGAAGAGGCTGGTCCCAACCAATAACCTGCCTCAGCGCCACGTGGAAGCTCCTGTCAGGCATCATGGCTAAGATGGACAGACATATGGCTCAACACATGAGTGGGTCACACAAAGGAATTGTCAGAAATACCAGCTACTGTTAGATACAGTCACTCAAGACCAGAGATGGGCAGTAACGCGTTACTGTAATCCGATTACTTTTTTCAAGTAACGAGTAAAGTAAGGGATTACTATTGCAAAAACGGTAATTAGATTACCGTTACTTTCCCGTAGGAACGCTGCATTACTGCGTTACTAAAACCGTGATTTTTTGCGAGAATGTCTCATGACAGTGACGTAAGCGAGTGCGCCGTTAGTGACAACAGCTGTGTGCAGATCAACAATGGATCATATATCGAGTGCGGAGAGAGTATGAGCGTGCAGCGTTTAAAGCGTGGAAGTACTGACCTTACTTTGAGTTTAGCGTCCGCTGTGCGTGGGAAGAAAACTTCTTTTTACAACGAAAAAACCCCTAAACTTCCGAGCAAGCACCGAGTAGCTACGAGGTAATGGGAAACTCACAGAGACACTCCTTCCACTGACCGCTGCGGCACACCTGCACCAGGACAAACCTCCGCCTGCCCCACTCCTGATTTATTTTCTGCTGTGTTTTACTTGCATCTATTTGAAAGAGTGAGTGTAAACACAAAAAATATTTTATTTTATGTGCTGGAATGTGCAGAAAATAGGTTTACATGTTAAACTAATTTATTCAAGTCAGAGAATGTTGCAGATAATTAAATGTTTGCTTGATGCATAAAGTTAAAAGATTAAAACTAATAAAACAAGTTTTAAAAAGAGACTTTTCCATTTGATTATATTTTGTATGATGGATTATGCAGAAAAATTAGAATTGGGCTGAAAGATCTATCGCTTTATCACCTCTTCAGGTTGTAAATCGTGAAACTGAAGCAACTAAGTAACTAAGTAATTAATTATTTTTGAAAATAAGTAATCAGTAAAGTAACGGGATTACTTTTTTGGGGAAGTAATCAGTAATTAGTTACTGGTTACTTTTACAAGTAACTTGACCAACACTGCTCAAGACTGTAAGATGAGATTGACCAACCTGAAGGTGCTTTATATTATAAAGTAGAGACTCTAAAACTACATGATCCTATTACCAAGGAGATGGACTGTCCCTGTATGTTCTGCATAGGTCCTAATCAGCATCTATGCCCTGCCAGTCGTCAGGTACAGTGCTAGGATAATAAACTTGCCAGAAGAGGAGATAGAAGCCGCTGACATCAAGATAAGAAAGCTCCTTACCATGCATGGAGGGTTTCAACCTAAATTCAACACCCTGAGACTGTATGCTAAGCAGAAGGAAGGAAGGAGGCCAAGGAATAGTGAGTTTTAGAAATGCAATCCAGGAAACAACAGAGATCCACGAGCACATCAGGAAGATGACCACGACTTATCATGGATGCATGTACGTGTAGTACACAGGAACGGTACAGAAAATAAGTATTTTAAAGGCTCTGGAAAGAAAAAGATGAGAGATGTATCTAAAGACCTCAGAACAACTGTCAAGACAGTAGTGAAGGACTTAGCCAAGTGGTGAATTCCTTTTGAAAAAATCCACTTCACACCTTTAAGCCACACTAAAGTCTGCTAAGGACAACCTGGAGCAAAATCATCCATACTGGAAGCTGTTTGGTCAGATCATACGCAGCTGTGGTTCTTTGGCTTTATGTTTGGTGAAAGAAGGCTGAGGCTTACAAACCAAAGAACATCTAATAATGGAACTTGGTGGTAGGAGTATTATGTTGTGGGGATGGGTCTGATGTCTGGAACTGGGAAACTTGTCAAGATGGAAGGATTAACCCTCAGGGGACAAAAATGTATATAAGTGTATATAAGTATAAATTATCAATCAATACACCTGAGTTTTACTTAAGACTAACACATTACCACAAATTGACCCTTCATTTTACAATTTAGGGGCACCAGACCTTGTTTACATAAAGTATCGTCTGTTTTTGAGCGAAAATAAAACGAGACAATAAAATATTTAAATGTTTAGATTATTTTGACTGTCTGAATAACCACAGAGTGCTGTATGTTGAACTTTAGTGAGAATGTTTTTTTTAATCATTTATAAATTTTAAATGGCAGCACATAATCACAGCTGTTGTCTTCAGGGGTCAAAATGTCCCCATCTGCTTTGATTGATACTTAATTAATATGAAGTAGATTTTCCCCCACTTTTAATTAAAACTTAATTCAAACATTTTGACACTATTTCTTTATTTCATTTCAAATTTATATCTGATAAAACCTTATTTATACAAAATGATTCTTTGTTTTTGGGTAAAAAAAATAAATGAAATCATCAGTTATCGTGAGGATCGTTTCACAACCAGAGTCGGCTGCTTTAACAGATGATCACAGACGGGTTTATGTCAAAGTTAATTTAGGAAGCTGTTTTTAAACTACTTCAAGTTTTTTACTGGCATCAAATAATCACATCTGTTGTCCTCTGGGCTCAAAAATGACCCCGTTTGCTTTGACTGTTTATAAAGCAACAAGTATAAAATATCATCCATCTCTGTGTTTCAAGGTTTTATTCAACTTTATTCCAACTCATTGCCTGACAGTTTTCTATATTTTGGCATGGTAGGACACCAGGGCATGAGTCTGAGTGAAGGCAAACTTTCATGAGGACAAAGGCGTGTCCATATTTGACCCAAGTGCAGGAGGAAGCTCAGGTTTATTCCTCTGCACTGGTCCCATCATGGACAGCTTTCTTTCTGCAGTTGCAGGCCAAGGGTCATATACAGTAAACAAGCTGTTACAGGTGATTGTTTTCTTTTGGAAACCTGCAATGTTAGGGACAACTCGTGTCCTGACTGCAGGACAGACGGTTTGCCATCGTACATGAGCATGTTCCATGTACAGCTGGACCTGCATCAGATGCTGCCCATGTTTGTATCTCATAGTTCCCTGGTTTACTTGGATGTTCTGTTGGACAGAGTCCTCTGAAGGGGACTTGGTGCTCATACAGTCACATCAGTACCAGGATCTTACATTACAGCAGGAGAAACACCCACGTGTTCCATACACCTCACAGGAGCACGTTTGTGTCATGAACGATGATCATCTATTGTGTCTTTATCAAGAAATTATGTCCTTTTTGTGCTTCTATGATTAATCTTGTGTCAGCATGAAAACTTCTCTACCAGACTCAGGATGTCATAAACTGGCCGTAGCGACTCTACTGGATGCACGGCAGTAAGAATCAACACACCCACATATGCCTACAGCTGCATTCGGTCCATTTTTCTTCCTCTCTTGTTGTCCCTCCTTGTTCATCATTGAGTTGGCTGTAGAGCAGGTCATCTGCTAATTGGATGGTTGTTGGTTCAATCTCTGTGTGCTCTAGTCTGGAGTTCTTACCAAGGTGTCCTTGGGCAAGTTACTGAACCCCAACTTGGTCTCTGATGCACCCATTGGCATGTGAACGTTAAAAAGCAGAATACAAGCAGAATACACTGTGTATAATGCTTTCAGTACTCGAGTAGAAAAGCCACTGAAGGAGTATGGGACCTGGCACATGTGCTTGGACTGTGGTAGATCATCTTTCTCTGAGGCACATGAGAGAGTCATGCATCGTCTGTCACTGGGAAGGTTAGAAGACCAGATCAGTGTTTCCTCACATTACTGCAAATATTCCTCTGTCTCAGCTGATTCCTCTTTCCTGCTTGATTCTTTGTCTTCATCATAATTGAAATGGATGATGTGTAGTCCTCTGACACATCTTCTATTTCAGTTTCACATTCTGAAAATTCAAGAAACTTCAAGAAGCCCAGTCACTTTCTCTCCAAGCTCCTCAGACTACCATGTCCTGGATGCCTGAGAACCTGCTTGAACATAGTTCAGATTCTTCATCACTTTTCTTCACTTCATAGCCTTCTTCCACTTCTGCAGGTGGCTGATGTGCTTTTTCAGAGAAAGGGTAACATGTGCTCTAAATATTGGCAATATTTTCTTTATCTTCTAACCCTGGATCTTCCTGAACATTGATTCTTCCTCATGATACTAGAGGACAATATGTGCTTTGTTCTACTGGTCATTTCTTTCCACGACATGGTAAAAAAAAAATTAGCACACAAGCCTCGAGCGCAATGGAGGCCTGTGAGCTACTTTGTGTGTATGCATTATTGTGGGGTCTACCTTACAATATGAAGCACCTTGATGTGACTGTTGTTGTGATTTGATGCTGTATAAATAACATTGAATGTAGAGCACCTGCCTCCTCATTGTGCTGCCTGTTGTTGTTGTTGTTGTTGTTGTTGTTGTTGTGACCTTTGCTTGACCATCTCTTTTGTTTTCCTTTTTCATCTTTCTCTCCTACCAGTGTTATCTTCTTTTCAATTTTTCTCACCTGTCGGCCCATTTCATCCTTTTTTGGCATCTAACTTCCCTCCTTCCTTTTCCCTCCTATTTTCTTATTCAGTTTTCCATCTTTAACTTGTTATTTTGTTTTCTGTCAGTCTCCTTACTTTCCACTGGTTTCTTCTTCTTTTATTTAGTGTTTCCTATATGTCCCTTTATTTACCCCTCCTGATCTTGGTTCTGTGAGAGGTTTCTTCCTGTTAAAAGGGAATATTTCCCTCCCTTTCTCACAAAGCGCTTGCTCATAGGAGATCATCTGATTGTTGGTTTTCTCTGTATTGTTGTAGGGTTTACCTTACACTATTCATATACAGTCACCTTTGAGGTGGTTTGGTACTATAGAAATAAAATTGAATTAAATTGAATTTCATTTATCTTTCCATTTCTACACATTTTCTCTACTCCTTTCTTGTCAAACTCTTTTCTGTCTTCTTGTTTTCTTACAGTGTTTATTTGACTCCTGGTTAACTCAGAAGGAGGACATGGTTGGGTCCATTAAGACAACCAACCTGAAGGACCAGACAGAGATGGTGGCCTGTTTGCACCATCTTACTGTGAGTATGCCTATACCGGAGCTGCTGTACCTTTTTGTAAAGAACAGAAAATGTTCCTACTTAAAAAACTCTGCACCAGTTACATGAGTGACATGCCAGGTAGGCTTAGATCTCTGCAACTTTTGTTGTGTGTATGTGTCTGTTCCGTAAGACTTTGAAAGCAGACCTTGATGTTAAGCGCCCCACCATGGACAAATTATGCTCAATGAGCCAGGATCTGCTGTCCAGTGTGAAGAACAGAGAGGTGGCCAGCAAACTAGAGGCCAGACTGGATAGCTTTGCCCAGCGCTGGGAGCAACTAGTCCAGATCCTAGAGATGAGTATCACCCAGGTACAGTGAGTGCTGAGTTGTCTTTTACTGTATGTAGAGTCATGTGAACATCATGGCAATTTTTTTTTTACATTGAGTCAGTATTTATTTAACAAAAGCTATGCCAATATGCAAAAACAGAGTGTGAAAAACCGACTGCACTCAGGTATGTGTTAACACTATGCTGAGAAGGAATGACATCAGCCGTCTCAGCAAATTCTCCCCAAGGTCAGACAGTGCAATGGTCAGAGAAACTGCAACAAACTCAAAAGGCTTCAGTTAGCAAGTTAGATATTAAATGGTAAATGTCCTGTATTTGTATAGCGCTTTGCATAGTCCCTAAGGACCCCAAAGTGCTTTACACGTTCAGTCATCCACCCATTCACACACACATTCACACACTGGTGATGGCAGCTACATTGTAGCCACAGCCGCTGTGGCTACACTGTAGCTGTCTTGATTAAAGTTCAAGACAGTCCAATGAGAACAGGAGTGAACAAGTATAACATGTTTAATTGTTGCCATGAGAAAGACTCTTCTCTCTAAAAGAGAAACTCATCTGTTGCGAGGATCGCTGAATCTAGTTTACTTGCTGATGGTAGCTGTGTTTCCACGCAAAGCGAAGATTGTAAGCAGCAGTAAAAGCAGTGCCAGCGGCAGCTTGTATCACATGCTGGTTTCCCATCAATTTACTGTGAAAGACAGGCTTTATCTACAATGAAGCTGCAGTTTACTGTGAGTACAAAACAAGCAGAGCTTTCAGTAGCAACAACCAACTGTGATCAAAAGATGGCAGTAATGTAAAGGATGCATGCAAACTGGCAAAGCTCTGTTGCCTGTTTGCATGCATGTCTGAAATGAAAAGATCGTTTCACTTTTGGTGCATTTTATGCACATTTAAACAGATTTCACTGTTTAAAATAAATTCATGTGGCCTCATAATCATAGAACTTTGGTTTTCTCATCTGCACGAGATTTGTTAAGATTAAGAAAATGCCAACTGAAAACCACTTAATACACAATGTTTGCTTGTATGTACACGTACTTTTAAATGCACACATTAATTAGTGCTCAAGCTGGTTGCACAGATATCGATATTTCTCCCTCTCCTTCTTATTTTATTTATTTTTCCATTGAAAGAGATAACCAGCAGATTGACCTCTACATACACATACATACACTCTACATATGCTTCTTCTCACGTTGTCATTACAGTCTACTCTAAAGTCATAGTCTAAATTGCTGCTTAACTGCCTCCACAGCTGTCTGAGTGTGCACTCACCTACATACACACACACTCAGTCTAGAGCTCTTGTTGGAACCCACACTTATACCGCAAAACACTGTACTCATGACCTTGTATGATAGATGATGTCCAACCATCAGTTATCACCTGTCAAGAATGAGGATTTGTCATCTGTATAATTCAGCTCCTGATGTTAAACTGTCTGCCTGAGTGTATTATGCTCTCCCTTTAACATTCAGCTCTCGGCAGCTGTCAGTGCAGCCCAGCATTCTGAGCTAACCCACTCAGTAACTGCGACTGTAACCAAAGTGACAACAAGAGAGAAGATGTCAGCTGTCCGCCAGACCCGAGAATCACCACCTCCACAGAAGAAGAGACAAGTAGTTGTGGATTCTGAGCTCAGGAAAAGGTGTGTTTATGTTCCTACACTTGAAAACGTGAGCGTTGGAGCATTATTCATTTCAAGATGCCTTCTAACTTTTATTAAATGTTCAGATACATGCATCCCTTTTTACTCTCTTATCTCAGCAGGTAGGTGATGAAATATTGTGAATACTCATAGTATCTAGGTTTGGTGGTTATAATAGTAAGCAGCTTTAAACTGAACTTTTCCCAATAGTCAAGTAGAAGTTTCTGAAAATTCTCCTCGACCTTGTAGTAAGTAGAAAAGCAAGCTTAGACGTTTTGTAGTGGTAGTTTAACAGTGAACCTTTTTGGTCATTTTTGAGGCATTTTGTTAAATGTAAGTTAAAATAAAATTTAAGGGTTTTCTACAGCACTGAGTAATTCTCAGCTACAATGCGTGAGCACAGTCAGGTAAACATTACTTTGGATCCCAGGCAGGCGGGGCACGTAGCGTGCTGGTCCTTGTTGTACAAAGAGAAACCAAACCCCTGAGGACAGGGCAAAACAGAAGAGTTCTGCTTTGCTTGCTTTGGTTTGATATTCATATCAAAATGCAAAGCAAAAACACTGCACAAGAAGACTCGAATATAGTGCTCCGTGGGCAGCCGACGCACCAGCTGAGCAGTGGTGGCTAACACCAACTTTAAGCTAGCAAACAGAGCTAACTAGCAGTTGCTACCTAGCCCGACCTGGCAGAGGTGTTCTTAGCAAGATGAAGAAGTTATGAAGAACACATACCCCCTTTGATCACAGGGGGTTTGTGTGCAGGTGCGACTATGAAGGGCATCAAAAAAGCCAAACACCATTACAAAAAGAAGGTAGAAGAACACTTCTCCAACTCCAACCCCCGACGCATGTGGCAAGGACTCCAGACCATTACAGACTACAGGACCACCAAACCCTCCCCCGCATCCTCTGATGTCTCCTTCCTCAACGAGCTCAACAACTTTTATGCTCGTTTTGAGCGAGGGAACCCCACAACCACAACCAAAGCAGACATGACGCCAGACCACCAACCTCTGACTCTCTCCCCCACCGATGTAGGAGCGGTGCTGAGCAGGATCAATGTCCACAAGGCTGCAGGTCCCGATGGCATCCCCGGGCGTGTTCTCAGAGCGTGTTCTGGGGAGCTTGCAGGAGTGCTCACAGACATATTCAATCTGTCCTTGGCCCACGCTGTGGTACCGGCCTGCTTCAAATCCACCTCCATCGTCCCGATACCCAAAAACTCCAACCCATCTTGCCTCAATGATTACCGCCCAGTAGCACTCACCCCCATCATCACTAAGTGCTTAGAGCAGCTGGTCCTAGCACACTTCAAATCCTGTCTCCCCCCCACCCTGGACCCCCACCAATTCGCATACCGCCAGAACAGGAGCACAGAGGATGCAGTCTCCATCGCACTGCACTCTGTCCTCTCACACCTGGACAACAACAACACCTACGCCAGAATGCTGTTTATAGACTTCAGTTCAGCGTTCAACACAATCCACCCCTCACAACTCATCAGGAAACTGACAGACCTGGGTATCAGTTCCCTCATCTGCAAATGGTTACTGGACTTCCTGACCAACCGCCCCCAACATGTCCGGCTGGATAACCACTGCTCATCTACCATCACAATGAACACCGGTGTACCACAAGGCTGTGTGATGAGCCCTTTCCTCTACTCCCTCTTCACCCACGACTGCAGACCTGCTGATGGTTCCAACACCATCATTAAGTTTGCAGATGACACCACGGTGATTGGCCTCATCAGTGACAACGATGAGGCCGCCTACAGGGAGGAGGTGGATCGTCTGGCTGAGTGGTGCGACACAAACAACCTGCTGCTTAACACTGAGAAGACCAAGGAGCTCATCGTGGACTACAGGAGGAATGCTGACCCACATCCACCCATCCACATTAAGGGGACGGCTGTGGAGCGTGTGAGCAGCTTCAAGTTCCTGGGAGTCCACATCTCCGAGGATCTCACCTGGACGACCAACTGCTCCAAGCTGGTCAAGAAGGCTCACCAGCGCCTCTTCTTCTTGAGGACTCTGAGGAAGAACCACCTGTCCTCAGACATCCTGGTGAACTTCTATCGCTGCACCATCGAGAGCATCCTGACCAACTGTATAACAGTCTGGTACGGGAACTGCTCTGCCTCGGACCGGAAGGCGTTGCAGAGGGTCGTGAAAACTGCCCAGCGCATCGCCGGAGCACCACTTCCTGCCATAAAAGACATCTACAGGAAGCGGTGTCTGAAAAGGGCTGGGAAAATCATCAAAGACCCCAGTCACCCATCACATGGACTCTTCACCCTCCTGCCCTCTGGGAGGCGCTACAGGAGCCTCCGGACTAAGACCACCAGGTACCGGAACAGCTTCTTCCCCACAGCTGTCAGACTCCTGAACTCTGCCTCCTGACATCTGACCCACGTTAACTCATGGACTGAACATACACACACCCACAATGGACAACTGTACCCTCAAACACACAATAATAACATGGACTGAACCACCACTCACAACCACTAGCACTTTATATGGCCTCTGTAGAAACTATCTACACCCTCACTTATCTTAACTGCACTACTGTATAGCTCTGTGTAAATAATCATTCTGTACATTCGATAATCTTTAATTCTACAACTGTTTACAACTTGCATAGTTCCCATTTCTGTATAGCTGTATATCCCAGATTCTGTAAAGTTATTTATTTCATATTCTGTATAGTTTTTCATATTTATATCCTGTTCATATCCTGTACATAGCTTGTACTCACTACAGCCTGTACATACTTATAGTTATAGCATATTCACAACATACTTCATACCGTGTACATTATAACATACCATAATAGACCCATTTCTGTAATATACTCACATATCTATATTATAATATATATTGTAATATATCTATATCACTAAAGCACTTCTGGATGGATGCAACCTGCATTTCGTTGCCCTGTACCTGTGCATGTGCAATGACAATAAAGTTGAATTCTATTCTAATTCTATTCTATGCATATATCATGACTGGTCATCTCAAGACAAGACATGTAAAGTGTCCACACTTTAATTCTCAGCTTTTCAGCACAGACATTTGTGTGGCCTGCATGGTCATTGCAGTGGGATTGTAATTAGAGCTGGCAGCTGTCAGTCAGCCAGAAACGTTACATGTTACAGTTCTGAATTGTTTTTCCACTCGGCACATCAATTCCAATGTGTTGGCAGTTCTTATTTCCTTTCAGGACAATGAAATTTATGTTGCTGACAAAGGTTTTTCTCCACAGAAGACATCTGCAAACACCAACATTCCATAATTGAATGGTATTTCATAATTTCCACCGAATTTAAAATATTACAGGATAATAGTAAACTCCCTCTATGATATGTAATAACTAACTGTTTGAGTGTGAAGCTGAAATTAGGTCCTATATGATTACATGAAATACATTACTACAGTGCTGCTATGTGACATCTTGTATGCAATCTTGTAAATGTAGTGTTAATAGAACTTCACCACCACATTATCTTATGTGCTTCAACACAGTGTGATGCCTTATAATACAAAACACATTTGTGTTTGTCTGCATCTATTGCCAGGTTCGATGTGGATTTCACTGAAGTCCACAGCTATATGACTCGTGGTGAAGCCATTCTGCAGAGCCCTGAATTCTCTGTGACACGCAAAGACAGCAGTATTCAGGAGCTACATGACAAAGTCCAGGTAAAAATTGTGTGTCTGTGTCTTATGTGCATATGTGGATCTGTGTCATTTATATATGATCTAAATGTGCAATAGGATCTTGTTATTTCAGCATTTCAGTCATACCTGAGGGGACATTTTGAACTGGGCTTACAAGGCAATGATAATGTACCTCATATGAGATGCAGCAAAGTGTCAGTAATGAGTGTGATGACATTTTGCAGACATTTTGGAACCTTTACTTATATGTGTCAGCTGACAACATTTGTATTCTAAGTGCTTTGTATAAGGATGAAACAAAACAAGAGGAAACAGGGTAAAAAGCCTGTTTTTCTTTGATAGTTAAAAAATACCCAAACATCCATCCATCCATCCATCTTCATCCGCTTTATCCGGGGCCGGGTCGCGGGGGCAGCAGCCTAAGCAAAGAGGCCCAGACCTCCCTCTCCCCAGCCACCTCCTCCAGCTTATCCGGGGGAATACCAAGGCGTTCCCAGGCCAGCCGAGAGATATAATCTCTCCAGCGTGTCCTGGGTCTGCCCCGGGGCCTCCTCCCGGTGGGACATGCCTGGAACACCTCACCCAGGAGGCGCCCAGGGGGCATCCTTGTCAGATGCCCGAACCACCTCAGCTGGCTCCTTTCGATGTGGAGCAGCAGCTGCTCTACTCTGAGCCCCTCCCGGATGGCCGAACTTCTCACCCTATCTCTAAGGGAGAGGCCAGCCACCCTTCGGAGGAAGCTCATTTCTGCCGCTTGTATCCGCGATCTTGTTCTTTCGGTCACTACCCACAGCTCGTGGCCATAGGTGAGGGTAGGGACGTAGATCGACCGGTAAATTGAGAGCTTCGCTTTTACACTCAGCTCCCTCTTCACCACGACGGACCGGTGCAGCGTCCGCATTACTGCAGCTGCAGCCCCAATCCGTCTGTCGATCTCCGGCTCCCTTCTCCCATCACTCGCGAACAAGACCCCGAGATACTTGAACTCCTCCACTTGGGGCAGGAACTCATCCCCGACCCGGAGTGGGCACTCCACCCTTTTCCGGCTGAGAACCATGGCCTCAGATTTGGAGGTGCTGATCCTCATTCCCGCTGCTTCACACTCGGCTGTGAACCGCTCCAGTGCGAGCTGGAGGCTCTCACCCGATGAAGCCAACAGAACCACATCATCTGCAAAGATCAGAGATGAGATTCTGAGGCCACCAAAGCGAAAGCCCTCCGCCACTTGGCTGCGCCTAGAAATCCTGTCCATAAAAATTATGAACAGAACCGGAGACAAAGGGCAGCCCTGGCGGAGCCCATCACCCACCAGGAACGAGTCCGACTTATTGCCGGCAATGCGAACCAAGCTCTTGCAACGGTTGTATAGGGATCGAATGGCCCGTAGCAATGGGCCAGACACCCCATATTCCCGCAACACCTCCCACAGGACACCCCGAGGGACACGGTCGAATGCCTTCTCCAAGTCCACAAAACACATGTATACTGGTTGGGCAAACTCCCATGCACCCTCAAGTATCCTGGGGAGGATAAAGAGCTGGTCCAGTGTTCCGCGACCAGGACGAAAACCGCATTGTTCCTCCTGAATCAGCGGTTCGACTAACGGACGAACTCTCCTTTCCAGCACCCTGGCATAGACTTTCCCAGGGAGGCTGAGGAGTGTGATCCCCCTGTAGTTGGAACACACCCTCCGGTCCCCCTTCTTAAAGATGGGGACCACCACCCCGGTCTGCCAGTCCACAGGTACTGCCCCTGATCTCCACGCAACATTGTAGAGGCGTGTCAACCAGGACAGCCCTACAACGTCCAGAGCCTTCAGGAACTCGGGGCGGACCTCATCAACACCAGGGGCTCTGCCACCAAGGAGTTGTTTAACTGCCTCAGTGACCTCGCCCCCGGAAATTGGCGGGTCATTCCCCTCATCCCCAGACTCTCCTTCCTCCTCGGAAGACGTGTCAGTGGGATTAAGGAGGTCCTCGAAGTATTCCTTCCACCGCCTGACAATTTTCTCAGTCGACGTCAGCAGCATACCCAAACAAACATATATTTTGTAATTTTGGTTAGTATGTTAATCTGGTTCAAACTTTACATTTTACCAGTAGGCATTTGGATTTGAAAGCTACACAAAGTATCCAAGTTTGTTGTTTACATTGTTTTAATTTGATATTTTTGGCAACTAAGTGTAAAGAAAAACATTTTATAAACACAACACTGACAACAGTTTAACCTTTGCAGGGCTGCTTGCAAACACTTGATAAACATGATGTATTAAGTCCATAGTCACATTTTTTGTTCTTTACTAATTCCTGAGCAATAAATCAGTGCACATTAATTATCCTTATTCTTTCATCTATCACTTAGAACTACACTACCAGTCAAAAGTTTTAGAACACCCTCATTTTTACAGTTTATTGTAATTCAAGTCATTCAAGTCCAATGAACAGCTTGAAATTGTGCAAAGGTAACTGGTGAACTGCCAGAAATTAAAAATAAAGGTAAGGTTACCCAAAACTGAAAAGTAATGTACATTTCAGAATTATTCAAAAAAGCCTTTTGCAGTGCTCTGCTGCCATCTAGAAGGCAAATGAGGAGCTGGGAGCGTGGCTCACTAAGGTGTATAAGTCCAGCCTGCCTGGAAGATTTAAAGCCCGGATCTACCAGCACATCCTCCCACGAATCCTGTGACCTCTGCTTGTCTGCACAGTTCCAATAACTAATGTGGAATCCCTTGAAAGGAAGATCAGTGGCTTTCTTCGTAAGTGGCTGGGTCTTCCCCTCAGCCTCACCAGTAGTGCCTTGTATGGGGCAAGACGCCCCACAGTATAGAGATTCCAAAGACGGCAAGGTGACATCAGCAGGTGTCAAGGTAAGGACAGGAAGAAAGTGGAAGGCCGAGAAGGCAGTTGAGGTGGCAGAGTCACGCCTAAGGCAAAAGAAACTGGTCAGGCAAAAGACACCCCCCCTGTCTTAGCAACAGGGGGAGCAGGCTTGGGGTACTTCCCAAAGGCCCAGGTCAGCAGGGCACAGAGAAAGGAGAGACACCAGCTACTCGATTAAGAGGTCCGCGCAGGTGACGAGCAAATAAGCAGGGCCACAGGACTCAGGCGGCAGGGAGCATGGACACGGTGGGAGAGTACCTTGCAGCGCAAGGTCACCTGGGCAAACATCATGCAGGCAGTATACAACATTCTGCCAAGCCCAGTAAATCTCCATGTGTAGGGAAAGAGCGAGACACCTGCCTGTTCCCTGTGCTCTGGAAGAGGCACCCTAGAACGCCTCCTCAGCAGCTGCCCAAAGACCCTGGCCGATGGTCGGTATCGTTGGCGACACGACCAGATGCTCAGAGTAGTACCTGAGAAGATTGCCTCAGCAATCAGCACCAGTGAACACCATCGCGCTTCAAAGAAGGCAATCTCTTTCATTAAGGCTAGAGAGAAACCCCAGGTGCGCCCACATTTAACAACCGGCCTCCTCAACACAGCCTCTGATTGGGAGCTACAGGCTGACCTGGGTAAACAGCTAAACTTCCCACAGCACATTGTAAAAAACATCCCTCTGGCCAGACATTTCTGAGGCCCCAAAACATCTGCTAATGCATGAACTCACAGTGCCCTGGGAAGAGCGGATCAAGGAGGCCAACGAGAGGAAACGTGCCAAGTACCAGGACCTAGTGCAGGAGTGCAGGGGAAGGGGCTGGAAGACATTCTATCAGCCCGTAGAAGTGGGTTGTAGGGGCTTTGCAGGACAATCACCCTGCAAAGTCCTTGGCCGGCTGGGTGTGGCTGGGGCTGCCAAGAAGAGGACCATCCAGGTTGTGAGTGAAGCGGCAGAGAAAGCCACAAGATGGCTGTGGATTAAGAGGGCTGATCCATGGGTAGCTACTGGTACGCAAGTCAGGGCTCGATCACCCCTGACTGGGTCGCCTGGGCGAGGGTGTATTATGTTGCGAGACCCGAAATACCTGATGACCCCAGGATACATAACTGAAGATGCGTGCCAGTGCATCCAGGAGATGTTTCTTGCATAGTTCAGGGAAAATGGGTTAACAATTTAAAGCTGTTCTGCAGCAATGGAGGCAAATCAAGCCTTGAAAGCTGGTGCTACTAATTCCTACAGCTGTTCCAACTTTGTGGATTACTTCCAACCGTCTCTGTCTGCAAAAGCAGTGTTGGAACACACGGTGGTACCATACCCTGGTGAGCATCAGTTGAACAACATTGTACTGCAAAAAGTAGTGTGTTGGTACAAACATGGTGAGAAAAAACAATTGAAGAGAGACAGACCATCATAACACTTATAAATGTCGGCCTGTCCTACAGAGAAACTGCAAAGAAAGTCAAGGTGTCAGTGAGTCCAGTTTCCTTCAGCATCAAAGGCTCAGAAACTGTGACAGCAGGAGGTCTGCAGACCCAAAGACACGACTGAATCAGAGGACGAGTTTCTGAGAGTTAACAGCTGTGTGACGGCGGCTCACAGGACAACAGCTTCAAGCAGCTTCATAGTGGTCGTAGTGAGAAAGTCTCAGTTTCAGCTGTGAAGAGAAAACTTCAAGCTGCAGGTTTGACAGGACGAGTGGCAGCAAGAAAGCCAGAATAGGACAAAGAGGCTCGTCTGGGCCATGAAACACCACCATTGTACTCATGAAGACTGGAAGAAGGTTTTATGGACTGATGAATCAAAATTTCAAATCTTCGGTTCAGGATGCAGGATCTTTGTACGTCGTTGAGTAGGTGAAAGGATGGTTCCACAGTGTGTGACATCCTGAAGAGGAAATGTGATGGTCTGGAGCTGTTTTGCTGGATCCAGGGTCAGTGACTTGTACAGAGTGAGAGGCCCCCTGAACCAAAACGACTACCACAGCATTCAGCAGCACCATGCAATATCTTCTGGTATGAGGCTAGTTGGTCAGGGGTTCATCCTACAGCAAGATAATGACCCAAAACATCAGTCCAAGCTGTGCCAGAACTACCTCAGGAAAAAGAACAAGATGGTGAGCTTGAAAACATGGAGTGTCCAGCACAGTCTCCAGACTTAAACCCCGCCGAGCTGGTTTGGGATGAACTGGACAGAAGAGCAAAGCAACCTACAAGGTCCACATTTATGGGGACTTCTTTCTACAATAGAAATCAAATATTCTCCCGTATCTGTAGCAGAATGCCATATCTGTGTTCAGCTGTTATATCTGCCAAAGGTGGCTACTGATGAGTCAAACGTTTAGAATACATTTATAAACTGATTCCTTGTTTTTTTAACTCCAATTACTTATTTGTACTATGCTTTCATTTCAGAGTGCGATGTGATATTAAACTGCATAATTTTTAATAAAAAACTGGAAAAAATGGGGTTTTCTAAAACTGATAGTGTGTACATATTTAGAAATTCTTTGTGATTGTGTTTTATTTTTTTTGGTTGGTTTAAAGGCTCTCTGTGTATGTACAGCCTAAAAGTTCAGTGGTGATCTGTCTATTATCGATACAGCATATGTGATGTGCTAAAACTTACAGCTCACTTTTAGCCACTAAATGCTGCACAATGTTTACCAGCTAGTGCTTTGTGTTAGCTCTGCGGTGTACCCCTGCCTCTCATCTTATAATAGCTGAGATAGACTCCAGCCCAACCGTGATATGGACAAACAGAATTCAGTTCAATTCAATTTTATTTGTACAGCGCCAAATCACAACAACAGTCACCTCAAGGCGCTTTATATTGTAAGGTAGACCCTACAGTCATACATACAGAGAAAACCCCAACAATCATATGACCTCCTATGAGCAAGCACTTTGACGACAGTGGGAAGGAAAAACTCCCTTTTAACAGGAAGAAACCTCCAACCAGCACAACCAGGCTCTGGGAGGGGCGGGGCCATCTGCTGCAACTGGTTGGGGTGAGAGAAGGAAGACAGGATAAAGACATGCTGTGGAAGAGAGACAGAGATTAATAACGAGTACGATTTGTCAGGGCTCTGTGTACGGGCAGGCGGAGATGAGCATCCAAACGCAGGACTCGGAGACTGAGCAGGATTTTGAATTCTGGATTTAACAGGGAGCCAATGAGGGAAGCCAATACAGGAGAAATCTGCTCTCTCTTTCTAGTCCCTGTCAGGACTCTTACTGCAGCATTTTGGATTAGCTGAAGGATTTTCAGGGGTTTTTTAGGACATCCTGATAATAATGATTTAAAGTAGTCCAGCCTGGAAGTAATAAGACAGGATATTTCTAATTTTAGAGATGTTGCACATATGGAAGAAGGCAGTCCTACATATTTGTTTAATATGTGCATTGAAGGACATGTCCTGGTCAGAAATGACTCCAAGATTCCTGGAGGCCATCCACAGTAAGAATATGGTGGTTAGATACCATATTTCTAAGATTTTCAGTACAATAACCTCAGTTTTATCTGAATTTTAACTACAGCCAGATTGAGGGCCTGTGCTACATAGCTGATTATTAGAGACAGGGTGATAAGATTTAAGATTGAAGCATTAATTAATGGCAGGACTTCTTTGAGCAGTTTTGTAGGAATGGGGTCTAAAAGACACGTTGATGGGTTGGAGGAAATAATTATTGAAGTTAACTCAGAAAGATCAATTGGAGAAAAAGAGTCTAAGTGAATGTAAACATTTTATGGCAACATTTTCTTCAGTTAACACTTCAACTGTTTAAGCTCTTTTCCACACAAATTCCAGCTTCTTTACCTCTTTTCAGCAGAAATTCTGCTGATTCACCTCTTTTCAGTACAATTTTCAGCTTTGTGACCTCTTCTTAGCACAATTTTCAGCTTCTTCTGCTCTTTTCAGCACAAATTTCAGCCTCTTTGGCTCAGTGGGATAAGCAGCTGCCGTGAGACCCGTTGGTAAAGGATCGAATCCTACGTGTGACGGTTTCCACACATCTTCCTGCTTGCCTCCACTCTGCATTCTTGACACTCTTCAGTGTACCATTTCACATACAGCCATCTTCAGCAAGCACTTCCGCTTCTACATCTCTTTTCAGCAGATAATTCTGCTTTTTCAGTTGTTTTCAGCAGATTCCAATATGAGGCATTCACACTGCATTTTCGCAGGAAATGAAACGTTTTCTAGTGTGGTCCTAGTCATCAAAATGGGCCAAAAAAATGGCATAAAAAGCTTAGTATTTCACAAGGTATAAAGGTTATGACCACCAAAAGATATAGCAGTCATAAACAGAAAGAGCGGAACAGGTTAAAATTTGAATGGTGAAAATTGGATGAAAACTGAGGGAGTAGTTAAGCAGCAAAAAAAGGGAGTAACTAGAATAACTAGAAAAAGTTGCATTTCCTGTGAAAATGCAGTGTGAATGCCATGTTATGCGATCTGAAAACAGCAGATGAAGGAGAACTATCTGCTGAAAACACTGTGTAGAAGGGTTTGAACCTGCGCTACCTGGTCTCAAGGCAGCTGCTCATTTCACTGAGTCAAACTGGTTCTCAGGTGACTGAAAAGAGATGAGGAAACTGAAAATTGTACTGAAAAGAGGTGAAGAAACTGAAGGTTCTGCTGAAAAGCGCAGACAAGGCTGAGATTTGTGCTGAAAAGAGGTGGAAAAAGCTGATCTTTCTGCTGGAAAGAGATGAACTTGTTGAAGTTTCTTCTAAAAAGAGATGAAGATACTGAAAATTCTGCTGTAAACAGGCCGAGAAGCTCAAAATTCTGCTGAAAAAGGGTGAAGAAGCAGAACTTTGAGAGAGAGTCCTAATGTTTAATAATCCAAATTTCACTGTTTTACTCTTTTTTATGATTACGTTGTTTATTGCTGGTTTTTAGAATTAAATAAATGGACTACTAATATTAAATAATAATAATAATAATTATTATTATTATTATTATTATTATTATTATTATATGCTGATAGAAACGGTAACATAATGTTGTTTCACAACACATTCATAAAAATGTGTATTTGAGTGTTTTAAATACAGATGACATCACTGGGTTTAGCTACAGTAGCTTCCACCAAGTTAATATTAGGTTACCTAACTTATGTAGTTTCTTTGTTTGTTTTGTCTTTTATGATAATAATGAATTAATCAATAAAAACATACTTCATTCATGAAGAATCATTCTTGTGTGTGTCATAATATAAGGCAACAAATGCTACTGTACAGTGTTTTCACATTACATGCTATGATTTTGAGTTACGCTAATCGCAGATTTTGTTTAGCCAAAAACTTTATTCATCGTAATCGTAATATTGACTCTGACCCGCAGCAGAACTCATGTCTTCAAATTTATTTTTCCAAAATCTCCAACACACTGATTTTATTTTAGATATGATGTTGCTGTTACCTGACATGTTCTGTAATAAATGAATTGAGACCAAAAATATTGTGGTATAAAAACTAGTACTTCTCTTGATATGTTTTATTTCTCATATTTAGTAACAATAGGCATTAATTTAAATTTTATTTTCATTAGTAGATCAGCTTCAAAGCAGTCTGGGAGATTACTTTTAAAATATATATGCTTTTCTAAATAACTGGCCAGTCGTGCACAGGTTTTCGTAAGTGTGACAGCAGAATAAGATGCACACCTGGTTCATACTGCTTTGTAGATTGGACATTGATTTGTCCATCATCCATCCTCTCTGCCTCTCTGTTTGTTTGCCACAGGCGATTGAAAGAGAGCGGCCAGAAAAGTACCGCAAGCTTCAGGAGGCCACACGCACAGCACAGGCCCTAGTCGAGCAGGGTAACTTGCACGCTTACATACTCATTCACATGCATACACAGACATGCATGCTCCCCTCGTCTGTTCCCATGGCAACACTTCCACCTGTCCCACCCACTCTACTTGTCTCCATAGAAACACTCACTCACAGGGAGAAACGGACAGAAAGAGAGACTTCTCATCTGTCCTTCACTCTGTCCTTGTGACACAGAAACACTAAATGTTCTTTTGTTTTTTTCCCTAACCTTAAAACAAAACATTCCTGAACTTTATACAACTTACTGACCAGAGCTACATCTGTGTATTTTCTCTTTAATGTTGCCTAAATTGTAAGGAAAATGCACTTGTGGGTTGAGCAGCAGAGTTGAGTGTGTGGTTACGCCCTTGAAAAACTTGCCAAATCTTCTCTGCCAGTGGCACACAGCTTAATCTACGCATGTTTTGATCTTCTGGTACCCCATGTGGTTGTGACAAATGCTGGTTGAAGAAAGGAATGCCATCCCTCAGATTCTGCAACCACTGGCATCCTCCTCAAGATGACACTTACTGCCACAGAGTTGTCAGAGACTGCCTCCAGACTACTACCAACCCATAAATGCATTTTCCTTACAAATGTGGCACAGTTTCGAAGGAGAAATAAGCAGGCTTTCCATGCTGTAAGATTTATTACAAAGAAGAGTCGTTACAACAAAGAAATAATTAACCAATATGCCTTTCCTTATTTTTTGTGCCAAGTTTATATAAAATGGGATGCAAGCTGTACTGGTTAACATGTTGCCTTGAATTAAGTAATTCAAAATCTCTGAGTGCTCAGGTAGAGTAGAAAATGCTACACAAGAACTAGTCCATTTGCCATAATAAGCACTCTAATTTTATTTAAACAAATTTATTCAGATGTCTGACAAAAACAATTTTCTTGCTGTCAGATGATGAAATGGTAAATGGACTGATTCTTATATGGCACTTTTCTACTCTCCCAAAATACTCAAAGCACTGTATACAACATGCCTCATTCACACTCATACAAGCACTTCTAAACTCAAGTGCAATCTAACCAACATTCACACTCCAATAGACGCGTCGGAGAGCAACTTGGTGTTAGTATCTTCCCCAAGGATATTTTGCATGCAGACTGGGATTGACAAGGATCAAACCACAAACCTTCCAATCAGTAGCTGATCTGCTCTACCACCTGATCCACAACCACCCAATGAAGTGAAGATGAAGTCAATAAAATTGGTCTTCTTCATAAGTGACTGAATTCAATTGATCTGTTCCTGACAGTTATCGCCTACTAAATGCAGGTTATTCACGAAAAATAGAAAGAACAAAACACCAACTAGAATTGTAATTGGGGTATAACAGGAGAGGAATGAAATAAACACATTTACTGTAGGCTGCTGTATTCAGATGCAAACTGCTATGGAAAGTACAGTTACCTGGTATGACATCATGGAGTATAATGAAGACATGATTCCATGTCAGAGTTGCAAGCCTGATGCTGTCATTTCCAGCTGCAAATATAATATAGCCAACATGGTTCAGTTTACTCTTTTGGAGATGAAACTCTTTGTATGAACAGATTTCATTCATTCAACGTTAATATCTGTTCACATTAAATATACCAGTTAGTAGCACAGCGCTGTGTTTCTGTTAGCAGCAGACTGTTACAGGCCAGAGGCTCACCTCTCACCTGCACTCTTGTCTGCAGTTATCATGCTTATGTGAACTGTTATGCGGTATTTACTCTATGTCTGTGTGTGTGACAGCCAACTCTTTCTCTTTCTGATCCTCCCATCACTACCACCTAACCCTGCCCCCTTACTCCAGAGGGGAGTCGTGCCGAAGACATTGCCCAGGCAGCAGAACAGCTTAACCAGCGCTGGGCAGGATTCTGCACCCTGCTGGGAGAAAGACTGGCATGGCTGTCCTATCAAACAAAGGTACACACATCTGAGTGCACATTATACCCAGGCCTTCAGTGTATGGGAAAATTTTCAATTTAACTTGGTATAGAACCATATGTTACATATTCTTCACAATACAATAAGGAGAGCACATATAAAAAATCACAGGTGTGAGTAAACGCAACCCAGTCTGGTCATTCTCTCTACTGCAGACTAAAAAGATAATAATGTGTGGGTGTTTGCTCATTTTGTCCTCTGTGTGTCCTGCAGGTACTGGCCTTCTACAGCTTGTATGAGCAGTGTGAGCAGGCAGTGGACAGCAGTGAGAACTGGCTCAAAGTTCAGCCCCCGCTGGCATCTGAACCAGAACCACTCAAAGTGCAACTGGACCGATGTCGGGTGAGCGAGTCCTGACTTTGGTCACTATCTGGCACTTGAATCCAAAGTTTACGTTGGTAAACAGCACATGCGGTTACTTTACTGCAGTGTGTCATCGTAGAGTTTTTCACCTCATGTTTTTAAATGGTTTTTGTTTTGTGTTAGAAATCTCAGAAGTTTCTGTTTCTTTCCATTTTGACATATTCATTCATTCGGCTTTGTTTGACTTTCTGTATTTCATGCACCTGTTTTGCATAGCACTTTGCTGTGAGTACTTTTTTGTTCTTTTTATGGATAATATATTTGCACTTATTAATTAAAAAAGTCTGTTTAATAATTCAGTTGACTCAGAACACAAAGTGTACTCATGCTTTTGATACATTATTACACGTTCTGAAAATGTTGTCCTGTCTTTGACAGTAAATAAACCTCCATCAGAATTAACAGAATTGTCACGTTTAAAAGGTTTTTTTGTATAAAAGTAATGCAGTGAGAGCTACAAACTGCCTTTACTTATGTATTTTGCCAGACAAACCCCCTGCTCCTAACCAGATGTGTTTATAAAGGCCTGAGCTTCTTAAAAAGCAGGAACTCGGATTGCAACACAAAACACGGCTTTGTGTGGCAGTTTTTTGTCAACATCTACACAACAGAAGAAGCAAAACCAAACTGAATAAATAAAAGACAGAGAGGCACAACTGAAGTGAAAGACAGGACAGAAACAGAGACAGGCGCCACCGGCATAAAGAGAGGAAGAGAGAAATGGGGCAGTAGGAACTTTCAAAGTAAGAGCATGTCTGGACAAAATATGAAGGCAGAGAAATTACCGTACGGGGAGGAAGAGAGCTTCAATCTGATTCTTTTAAAATATGCCAAGCTTTCATTCAGTCAGCAATGCTGATGAAACACACTGTTCCAGGTTTAAAGGTACATAAAATTGTTCACATTATTCATGTGATGCTTGTTCTCTTTGTTTCACAGTCATATTTCAATGATGCTGAACTCGTCCAACTCTCTGTTTGGCTTCCTGTTCATTAGTATTGGGGCGGGGGGGAGGGGGGGGGCTATATTTAAGTACTTGTGTAAAATAAGACTAATCGAGTATAAGGTTAATAGGGTGGAAATGAAAACACTCAGCTTTTTACTCTGTATTGATTATTGGACGTGTCTATACAACTAATACTCTGTAACACTCTTCCTCCCCCCAAATAGGAAGAGGTGGCTCGGCTGTCCTCACTGCAGCCCCAGGTGCACCTCCTGGATAAGAGGCTCAAAGAGCTGAAGGAAGAGAAAGAAGGGGACGAGGACCCTGCAGCATTCCTGGATGTTGACCTCAATGCCTTCAAAGAACACTACCACAAGGTCCTGGAGGATCTGAGGGCTAGAGAGAAGCACCTACAACTTGGTGAGATATTATTAACCTGGTTTACACTTTGTGTCCCCCGTGTCTGAGTAGGTGCTCTCAGGTCAGCGTGTTAGTTACGTCATGGTCATTACTACAATTCTAAATTCTAGAAGCTTTTTAACAACATGTTCATGTCACTTTTATCAGTAATGACACTATCCTGGCTTGTTATATATGAAGACTTTTCCAGCTGACTGATCTGGAAGGGAATTCTTATTTAATTCCAGTAACTAGCAGAGACAAAGTAAATGATATATGGATCAGATTTTATTTATTTATTTTGGATTTAATGCTTTTCTACTCAGCTTGATCACTCAAAGTGCTCTGTGCAACGCCTTATTCACTCATTCATACACGTATTAATACAAGCACTTTTTTCTACACCTAAGAGCTTTCTAGTTAACATTCACACACATTGATGACCACATCTGCAGCACCTGCTCTCCCTCCTGCTCAGGAGGTAAGCAGACTTATTTTGTGTTTAAATTAAATGCTACTACACAAATATGTTTTTTTAAATTGACACTGTCAGCTTCATATAGATCCTCAGAAATATGAGCTGCGTTCAAGTACCAGTGGAAAACTAAGACTGGGCCTCCTCTGTATTCCTGCGTTTTTTTGTTTTTGTTTTGTTTTTTCAAATTAAACTAACATTTCTTTCTATAAATAAACAGAACCGTTTGTCTTCCCTGTACTAGAAAGCGTAGGTTTACCAGTTACAGACACTACTCAGTAGCCTCTGAGGGTTAATATTTGGTTTAAATAAGCTGCTGCTACATGCTGGACGTTTTTTAGCTTGGAAAAGTCAAATCTGTGTGAGTGAACACCATGGTTACACATCCTCTCAAATGAGCACATGCTAACTACTCACTGTAACGTTAGGGTGGCTGTAGCTCAGGAGGTACAGCACGGCATCTACTGATCGGAAGGTTGGTAGGTCAATCCCTGGCTCCTCCTAGTTTGTCCTGGGGCAAGATATTAACCCCGAGCACTTCAAAGCATAGATACAGTGAATGTCACTTTTGTACTGACTCTGGCTGAAACAATGCAGCTTTATGCCAAACCCATACTTGTCCATCAAATTGCAAGCCAGAGAAGTGCGATTGGTCACTCCAGCGAGCATGTCTCTAGAATCCAGTGGCAGCCTGCTTTACACCACTGCACAGACTTCTCTGAGATATCGCTTTTCTTTCATCTTTTTCTTGTCTGTCTTTAGTTTTGGAGAGTTTGCCCCCAGCTCGCTATAGGGAAACAATATCAACATTGTTGTCATGGTTACAACAGTGTGAAGCCAAGCTGGCCATTCCATCAACAGCTGTTACAGAATATTCAATCATGGAGCAGCGACTAAAGGACAATCAGGTTTGTTCCCACACACACATACGCACAGTTCTAACGATGGCTTTTAACTACTGTTGAAGTGAGAAGCAGGCCAATGTTTTGTTTGACTGACATTATAAATTGACCATAATTCACTGCTACATTACATGGATATTATCTATTTGACCTTTAATAGGACTTAGATGTCAGCTCTATGTTGATGGCTAGAAAAGGAATTCTATTTACAGCATCTCCCTGAAGGCAGATGCGATGTGGTCACGTCCGGCTAAATGAGAAGATGGCAGATGTTTGGAAATGATACACTATGGGGCGATCGTGGCTCAAGAGTTGGGAGTTCGTCTAGTAAAGCGCTATATAAATACAGGCCACTTACCATTTTTATTTGGTGGACTAAAGTAAAATGTTAATCGTAGCTTTAAGTCTCCCTTCAATTTTTCTTATTGAAGAAGCTGATCAAGATCAAACATATGTGACCCATAAATACACTGAGAGATTATCTAACAGCACGTTTGGTTTGGGGCTATATAAATAAAATTGAAGTGAATTGGATAGATGTTTGGACTTTAAATAAGCCTGCAATGAGACAGGAGGGAGGGTCAGACTCAGTGAGGGCCCGTCTTGGATGTTGTCGATCTGCCAGTGGAGCCATAGTGATCATAAGCATGCAGCAGATTAAAAGGACGTTGTTGATGTATCCCCATAGTCATGTTCAGATGTTCAGCGTTTCAATTACTCCGAGTGTTTAAAAAGTCAACTGGCATTGACAAAGACAGCTGTCCTCGTTACTTCTTACTTTAACTAAAATATTACCTACTTTTGCTACATATAAACTAACATGTAATTTGCATTCATATAGATTATGTGACAAGTAAAGTTTAAATGTTGAATCTGCATATCATAAATTTACAAATTTATTACATAGATTTATGCTCATGAGCCTCTTTGACTTTCCCTGCAGGCCTGAGTTGCTTATGTTCAGCTGACGTGTGCATGCACTCAGCGCTTTGTAAGCTTGATAACTTTAATGTAGAATAACAGAGAGATCAGGCCTTGTAGGCTGAAATTAAAGGTAATTATAGATAGAGCAGCACTGTGGTGAGGTGGTTAGCTCTGTTGTCTCACAGCAAGAAAGTCCTGGGTTCGATATACTACATCTGTGCCGGCTTTGTTTGTGCAGAGTTTGCGTGTTTCTGCATGGGTTCTTTATCCCACAGTCCAAAGACATGCACTGGTGATTCTAAATTGCCCATAGGTACAAATGCGAATGAGCTGGAATAGGCTAAAGAATGGATAGATAATTATACAGAGAAATTCATCTTCTGTGTCCTTCTTCTCATATATAAAGACAGGAATTCCACACATGTACATGTCTGCTCTCTGCAGATAACAGCATCCAGATGAGTGCTGCTGTCATGTGGAAATTTAACTCTTCTCCCACTGAAAAATAAAACTTGAGACAATATTAAAAAACAACCTTATTGTGTTGAGTTAAATGACAGCTTGAAGAGAGATGAGCATTATTATGCACAGCTAGTTGAAATGATTAAAGTCGGGATTGCAGGATTCCCTCATCACTGATTTTGGTGTTATTAAATGTCATGACTGATTTTGGGATTTTGATGTAGTGGGTGGTAAGTAGTGGTAATTTATGGATGTTCCCCAATCAGGAAATTGGGGAAGAAGAGAAGAAGAAATTACTTGTATATAGTGTATGTTTTATATGATGGAAGAAAATGAAGTTTGGGATATATCCACTAGAACACGGGTTGTTTGACCTGTATGGGGGCTTTGCCGTTGGCTTCCTGCTTCTCTCCTGCTTTGCTTCTTGTCTTTCTTCTCATCCTGGGCTTAAAACTGAGAGCTGACCTGTCCAGGGGCTGTTCTCAAAATGAGCTAATCTAAGCCTCTGAGCCACCTTGGTCTTCCACTTTCCACCTCCAATCTTAAGTGCACCAGAAACATTGTCACTTATTCAGCTGAAATTCATTTTTCATGGCAGAAAACAAATTGTAAATCTACAAAAAGCTTTCTGTTACTAAATGTTAATGCAGTAGCCACGTTTGGAGTGAGCCTATGCTCTCTATTAATTGTTCTTTCCCTTCCCACTGAGAATTGTATAAGGAAACAAATCATTTTGGCTCCATCACATTGTGAGACATGTTTTCCTTCGTTTCTGCCAAAAGATTTAGCAAACATGATTCATGAGCACTGAGTGACTAATGTGACTAATTTATTGTAAAGTGCTTAAATTGACCGTATGCACAGGAACATTATATAATATTAATGATGTTCCTTGTTTGGTTAACTTAACGTTTATGTTTTCTTAGAGCAAAAATTAGTTGACAGCATCTGGTTTATATGTATGTAAATAGATGGGACAGACTAGGACTTACCATACTGTCTGTCTGTCGCTCTGCTGCTCCTCAGGCTCTCCAGGTGGCTCTGGCTGAACACCAGGGGGATGTGAACTACCTGACTTCAGCTGTGGAGCTGGTCTTCCAGAAAGCACCACCAGATGTCAGTCAGAAGTAAGAGCTGAATATGTGCAATGCAAATAACTAAGGTGTGTCAGTTCTGCAGATCCCAGTGCCCATGTAGCGGGACGTAGATTGTCCCTTTTCAGCCATCTTTGCAGAGGCTCAGGCCCTCTAGACTGCTTAGTTCTTAGAGATTTAGCACTTTATGCTAATTTGCTTCATTGCTTCTGAAAGAAATAGCTGCTGTTAACTAAAACATTTCCCGTTTATTAATAGTTTGTGTTTAGCTGCTAGTTTTAAGAGGTGAAGAACTGAGAGGAGATTGGTCAAAGTATGCCACTGCCACAGAGATCAGAGCAGTAATGGTAAATGGACTGGTTCTTTTATACTGCTCTTCTACTCTACCTAAGGACTCACAGCAAAGGCCATAATGGTCCACTTGTCCCATTCTGTTGTACATTTTTTGGCCTTCAGACAACAATTCTGATTGCTTCACTGCCAGACAGGACAGGCAAAAAAGAAAAAAGAAGGAGTACCAGCGCTCTTAATCAACAAGAAAGTTGATTGAGAACGATTCAAGACGTACGCATAGAAAACAAGTACTAAACCTCCCTTATTTTCTGTGCGTGTAGGTATCGCAATGAGATGGATGCCATCATGGGGCGTTGGAGACGACTGGGCTCCACTTTGACAGACAGCGCCCAAAGAATACAGGAACTCATGGCCAAACTGATGCAGTTTGAGGTACACGGGAGAGAGCTTTTTAAATGTTTGCATTAAAGTTAAAATAATTCTTGAAGTAATGTTCTTAATATAAAGAAACAGAGATGCTGGAGATTTGTTTCTACTGTTTCTGCTTTCTGTCTGCCTCTCTCTCTGTCAGAATGACGTAAAGACTTTAAAGAAGTGGATGGAAGATGTCGACGTCTTCCTAAATGAGGAATGGCCAGCACTTGGAGACTCTGAGGCACTCGAGAAACAGTTAGAGCAGTGCACAGTAAGGATTAAAAAACTGCATCCTGTCATAACTGTAGATCTCTTTCAGAAGCAACAAATTACTGTTGTTACCAAAAACAAACTTCCAGAGTTTATAGAAGCTTATTTCCTTATATATATATTTAAAGTTCCCCTGAGAACTGATACAATAAATAGTGAAGGTTTCACAGTATCTGAGTTTAGAACACATCACTCAAGGAAAGACAAATATGGGATACAGCCAACCAAAGACAGATAGTCTGCCTGTATAACCTATATCTCGATTGGCCAGGCTTTGGTGAATGACATTCACACCATCCAGCCCAGTGTCAATGGCATCAACGAGGTGGGCCTGTACCTAAAGAAAGAGGCTGAGCCTCCATTTGCTGTGCATATCAAGAAAGAACTGGACTTACTCAATGCCCAGTGGGAAAACATTTGCAAACAGGTGTGTAGCCTTTATCCACAGTCTGTTTTCATGCTTGGAGTCGTGTTCAGCATTAAGCACCTTTGCTGCTATGTGTTATCTGTCTAGGCCTATGCAAAGAAGTCAGCTCTAAAAGGAGGCCTTGACAAGACCATGGCTCTGAGGAAGGAGATGCAGGAGATGCAGGAGTGGATCAACCAGGCCGAGGAAGACTACCTGGAGAGAGACTTTACATATAAGACGCCTGAAGATCTATGCAAGGCTGTTGAGGAGCTAAAGGTATATGTTAGTGTGAAGCAAAAACCTGATCTGCTTGCAAAGGTAAACAAATAATAGACACAGTCTGAAGAGGCCGGATGAATAACGGACTGGGTAAAAAGGGTGGACAAGAGGGTGGAAGGTTTCATGAGCCTAAATCATGCCTCACACTTATAACTTCATAATGTAGATTTAAGGGAAAGCTCGTGGAAATGCCTAACCGCTTTAGTAACTAGGAGAAGATGTCATTCAAGCACATGTATTTACATGAGGTGAAACTAAATTTCCCAATTAAAGTCACCAATATATCATAGAAAAAAAAGAATGTATTTACTGTGTAACAATAAGCATATTTACAGTTTAGTGTAAATGAGAAAAAGAAACATATAAAATAAGATACATTAGAAAATACCCCACTGTGGGCAGTCTTCTATCCGTCAAGTTTGGGTCCTCTATAGAGCATCTTTGCTGGTCCTGTGCTTTTCTGGACAGAGATCTCAGATGGTGTTCCCGGGGCCTGCTAGGGCTACTCACCCGTTTCGCAGGGCGCCGAGTGCTCTGATTGCCACGGGGACCACTTTGCCTTTACCCTCCACATCTTCACTGGCTCCTCTGTCAATCCTTTGTATTTAGGTTCTCATGGTCCTCCTTCCTGATGTTGCTATCACTACAGCCTTCTCCCTCTGCTAGTCACTCTCAGTAACTCAATATATTTCATCATGGTACTGTGATACACTGTATTGCCAAAAGTATTTGTATTTGCTTATCTGCCTTCACATGCATATGACCATGAGTGACATTGCCTTCTTAGTCCATCGGGTTTAAAATGGCGTCAGCCCACCCTTTGCATCTAAGAGACCATTAACTCTTGTTGAAAGTTTTCTGGCTGCTCTCTCAGCCCTTGGTGTTTCGTGTTCTTTCTTCCTCATGTTGCTATCGCTGGTATAGCTACATATATATTCCTACAGCCGTCTTCATCTGCTTGTCCACCACTACTATGTCCAGTTGGTTAGCCACAGGATATTAGTTTGGTCATTCTCAACCACCCTGGGGGACATATCCTATTTTGGCTTTGAGACTTCGTAGCCATATTCGGCATACATATTTCTGTATGCTGTGTGATCCACTTGGTTACAGCGTCTTGCACCCTGCAGTTACATGCTGGATTGTCTCTGGCATCTTTGCACAGCCTTTATGTGTGAGTTTCTGTGTGTCGCCTGTGAGAGGTGTTCACGATGTATGTCAGCCACTCCAACCGTTGCTGTGCAGTCTCTTACGTCCTGGAATATTGTTGGGGCCTGCAGCTTTATGGGGGTCGCTGCTGCTGAGGTCATGCAGCAGAAGCATGGGGGTAGTTCATCTAGTATAGGGCCGGATATAGTGAAGGGGGAGGTGTTGGAGTCCTTGAAGAAGGTATAGATGTTATTGGTGTTTGGTTTTATGGTCGGTGATGTATGTATCTTCATTACGCACCGAAGTTTTACCCATTTAACATGTAGAAAAACCGAGAAATCTTTAGATAATAAACTTATTCACAATGAGTCCGTAAGTAATTTTTGTTTTAAACAAACAACTATTTATCATTTTTGTCACTAAACTGCTTCGTTAGTCTGCACCACTTCTTCAAAAAAGGAACAATTTAAACAGAATTTGAACATTTCCAAACATGGAAAAACGAAGTCTTAAAAAAAGAAATACAGAAACTTGTGAACAGAGATGAAAACTATATGATTTAGTGAGGGTTTAATACTATTCACTCGTAGTGGCTGCAGTGAGCCTGTTTTTGATTGCAGAGCTGTGGCGGGGAGTGGTCTGTGGCGTGGCTGTGGGTGAGGCGGACGCACCTGAGCGGCATCCCTAATCACGCCTGGCCGGCTTAAAACAGAATGAACTAGGTCCTGTCGTTGTTGTTGATGATGTGTGTGGGCTCCAGCCGAAGAGCTGCAGCCGCGTGTGTAAGTCGACAGCCGCAATAAAGACGTGTACTGAAAAGTTCGAAAATGTGGTTCGGTCTCTCGCGCCGCAGTCGTGGGTTTCAGCACCACTGTAAACGCCTCACAACAGACACGACCACGTTTGCACTTTTCAGTACACGTCTTTACTGTGGCTGTCGACTTACGCCTGCAGCTTTTCACAGGATGCACATATTATTAAAGTAACTGCCGCAAATTTCTTTGTTCCCACGCAAAAGTAATTTCAGTGTTAAACATTAGTTCCACATGGCTTTTCTGCCAGGTAACTTGTGCCCCACCTGTCAGAACTCTCACACACTTTGCGAACCACTGCTTTAAACTGACAAAAATTGGATTTTCAGTAGTCCGGCCTACTTAAGATCAATATACAATACAATACAATACAATTTTATTAATATAGCACGTTTAAAACCGGGGGTACACCAAAGTGCTTCACAATAAGGAATAACAGTAAATGATTACACTGAGCAGTGAGTCATTAATACAAGGTAAAATAGAGAAAATAGAGAAACAAACAAAAGCGATCACCCCTAATCTTCCGATGGTGCCTGGGCTAGAAGTAACTGACCAGAAGATCGTAAAGAACGGCTGGGAGTATAGAGACTGAGGAGGTCGGTGAGATAGTCAGGGGCATGGTTGTTTAGGCATTTGAAAGTAAGCAGCAGAACTTTAAAATCAATACGAAATTTAATAGGCAGCCAATGTAAGTCAGAGAGCACTGGAGTAATAGAGGCAAACTTTCTAGTTCCAGTTAGGAGACGAACCGCAGCATTCTGAAGGAGCTGTAATCGTTGGAGGTGAGCAAGTTGGAGTCCAGAGTAAAGCGAGTTACAATAATCTAATCTGGAATCGCAAAGGCATGTGCCAGTTTTTTAAGATCTTTGTACGGTATTAGTGTTTGACCTTTGAAATTTGGCACAATTGGAAGAAGCCAGATTTAACTACTGAGGAAACCCGTTTATCTAGCTTAAATGAACTATCCAGGCAAACACCTAGCTTACTTACAGTATCTGTAAGAAAGTAAGCAAAGGGACCAAATCGCGCAGCTAGCTGGTATCGTCGAGTGTGACTATCAAAAACCATAATCTCGGTTTTCTTCTCATTTAAAATGAGAGAATTGGCTGACAGCCACTCTGTAACCTCTTTCAAGCAGTCAGACAAACGATTCAATGACGCTGGCAGGTCATCACACTACTGGAAATAGATTTGAATGTCGTCAGCATAGCAGTGGTAGGAGATCTGATATTTGTCAAAGATAGAACCCAGGGGTAGCATGTACAAGGCAAATAGTAGAGGGCCCGGCACAGACCCCTGCGGTACTCCACAACAAAGAGGGGCAGCGGTGGACGAGTAGCAGCCCATCAGAGAAAGTCCTACCCGAGAGGTAGGATTTAAACCAATTAAGGACAGAATCCTTGATGCCTATAACATGTTACAGTCTCTCTAAAAGAATTTTATGGTCTACCATATCAAAAGCAGCGGACAGATCCAATAAAATTAAAATGGCAGGGCAACCTAAGTCAGTAATTAAAAGAAGATCATTGAAAAACCTGCCGTTTCAGTGCTGTGGTGAGGTTTAAAACCAGACTGAAATGTGTCACTGTTATTTGCGTTTAAGTAGGCCTGTAGTTGCAAAAGCACAGTTCTCTCTAATATTTCAGATAAAGTCTAAATGAAGTTTAGAGATTGGCCTATAATTCACACGGTCAGTGTGGTCGAGGCTGGTTTTCTTTAGGACAGGTTGCACCACTGCATGTTTAAATGCAGCTGGGACACGGCCCGTGAGTAATGATAAATTAATCAATGATAAGAAATGAACATCAAACCCATCCTTTAAAATCCGGGATGGGAGGAAATCATGAGCCGAGTTCGAACTTCTCAATTGATCAATTATACTTTTAAAAGTAGAAAGTGAAATTGGCTCACACTGGCAGAAGTTGGATGGAGGTCCACCAGGAAGATGAGGGAGTGAGGTTTTTAGATTTTCCTCGTGAAGTAATTTAAAAATTGCTCACAGAGAGCTGGGGAGGCAAAGTCTAGTTTATCAGGGCAAGATTTGATGGCAGAATTGAAAATTTTAAACAGGGCCCGGGGGTTATGGCTATTAGTCGCCATTGATGTTGGACAAAAAAGCAGCTTTAGAAGTCTTAACAGCGTCCTGATACATAGTGTGGCTGCTACATAAAATGTCGAGGGATACCTGAAGCTTGTCTTTTTTCCACCTCCTCTCAGATTGACGACAAATACAACGTAAGCCTCATATAGAGTAATTTAACCAGGATTGAGGGGAGGATCTAACATGCTTCATCTTTATGGGGGCCACTAGGTCCAAGGTGGTTGAGCATGTGGATAACATAGCAGTCATAACTTCATCAGAGTTTAGAAAGACAGCAGTGAAATTAGCCGCACTCTCAGAGTCGATTACACATACAAGGGCGACAGAGATCAGCAGTGTTTATATGTGTTACACCTAAGTCTGCATTAAACGTTACCAGGAAATGATCAGAGATACCAACGTTGTCAATGTCCTTAATGCTAATATTTAGGCCATATTGGAAGACCAGATCCAGCATATGGCCTTTTACATGGGTCGGTGCACTCACTCACTCATTGTATAAGGTTAAAAGAGTCAGTGAAAACAAGGAAATCCTTGGCTAAGAAGTCCTCCTTACTGCAGATATGTATATTAAAATCACCAGAAATAAGAACACATCATAATTTAAAAACAGAGAAGCTAGAAAATCCGCAAATTCGGGAATAAAAGACTTATTGTATTTGGGTGGCCGATAAATCACAGCACGGAGAGTCATAGAGGGGCCAGTCAGTTCCAATAATTGAGCCACAAAGCTAGAGGAAGTAGGAGAAGGCAGTCGCCGAAGTTTAAGTTTATTTTTAAAAAACGCGGCTATGCCTCTGCCCTTCCCCAAAAGTCTCGGTGAGCTGAAAAAACCACAGTCAGGGGGAAGAAGTTCAGAGAAGGAGAAAACTCACCGGGGCGAATCCAAGTTTCAGTCAGGAATAAAACATCCAGGTGCAGGGTGAGAAAAAGATCGTTTAGGATGAAGGTTTTATTCACCAGCGATCTTGTGTTTAACAATGCCATCCGGCTCTTAGTCACCTCGTCCCCGACAGAGGCGCGTCTCAACTTGCTTAGGTGCCTGTGTTGAGCACGAGTCCCAGAGGTCCCAATCCAGGTCCGAAGTGGCGAGCACAACACCGTAAAGGTCGGATACAATTGAAGTCCAACAGGGCAAATCCGGCGATGGCTGAGCAGTTTGAAGGATGGCCGGCGGTGGGAGGTGAATGGAAATTGCAGAAAGTCTGGGATGGGAGAGGAGTTAGCCGCAGCATGTACCTTAAGTAAGGCTTTAAGGCGAACCCGAAGTCCACTCCGCTTGCCACGCTTCCTGGAGCGCCTCTTAAATAGGGAAGGTGGAGGCAGGCAGAAAGTTCTTGTAGACGGGCAGGTACGCAGCAGCGTAGCGTCTCCTAAGTCCCAATGTAGCTCCAGTTCGTGGAAGAGAGGTGGCCGGAGATTTAGCAAAGTTAGACGATCATATGTGATTAAAGCATTGTTCTCAGAGAAGCATGAAGCCAAGACAAGAATAAAAAGCACACAAATGTCTACATAAAAAGTGTGAAAACAGAGACGAGGGTAAGAAGAGGTAGGACGGCCTGCCGAGCACACTGGCGCCATCTTAGTACAGTACAGTACAAATATGGGCTGTATGTGGCCTCAATGTAAAATTAGTTTGACATCCTTGCTCTATGTCATTACTCCAGTCGGAATGGTGGCATCAGGGAGGCGCAACCCATCCCATTGTGACACAGCATCAATCGTAATTTAAATTTCTCTTAAAAAGTGGAAAAGCTGGCAATTCCTTAGCCCGTGGTGACAACAGAGACCTCCACCTCACAAAATGTAGGGGAAGAGGCTCTCCAAAGCTCACACTACTAAGCAGCTGCTGCTTTTCCCCGATTGTGTGAACATTGGACGTCATTATGGATCAGTGTCTCCATTTTACCACAGCTGCAATGCAGGCGCCAAAAAAAACAACAACAAAAACAACATCATGCCAACCATTAAACATGATACTGGTAGTGTGATGATCGAGGGCTGCTCAGGACCTCAACGTATTGCTGTGACTGTTGGAACTTTACAGGCCATCAGTTTGTTTCCTGAAACTCAAGTGCACTTGAATTATGCAGCAGGACAGAGAATTCTGCAAAGAAAAATGGAAAGAATTCCATCCATGTGAAAGACTCATTACCAGTTATTGCAAAAACCTTGATTGCACTTCTTGCTGCAAAGTGTGGCACAACTAATTATGAGGTCTAGTCAGCTTGAAAATGTTTCACCTCTCATCTAAGAGGCTCCAAATCTAGAACCAAAAGGTGGAGAGGCCCAGGTATTTAAACCCTAGTGAGGGTTTTCCCTTAGGTTGTTGAAACACTGTGAATCATGTGTGTCATCACATGAGCCAAGGTGTAAAAAAGGAGTGGGTTATTAAACCAGAGGTATCAGGTGAGGCAAGATGTGAGTTGGGGTTGTAGTGCCTGGGAAGGAATTTCAAGACTGCATTGTAGGTGGCTGACAGTTGGTGTTATAATCCACCCCTACATTCAATGATTGTCATTCACAGTGGACATAGATGGCCTTATTTACTTCCCTCTCAAACAATCTGCCTTCTTGGTCCAAAATATAAACATTGTCATCTAGTTTGAATTACCTGGGACTCTCCACCGTTTGGTTTTAGAACTGAAGAAGCCTGTTGGATGAGAGGTGAAACGTCTTCAAAACATTTAATGGAGTCCAGTGTCTTCCTTCCAAACTTATTTGACTACCATGACCTGTGTCGATCTCCAGCAACGCCCACAAAAATCCTTACACGGGAAGTTGATTTCAGAGCTCTGATTTAAAAGCAAACAAACAAAAAACTCCTACTACCTGATCGTATGAGTCTTAGCCAGAAGATAATGCAGGGCCCTGGAGCTGAAGTCTGCGAAGGGACTCATCCAGTACTGAGTACCTCGAAATCGTCCCAGTGTGTTCCTTACTAACCCAGATATGAAGAAACCTGAGTAGGTTGTGGACTTCTTGGGAGCCGCTTCGCAACAGGAACTGGTTCTCAATTCCCATCCCTACTCAGTGACCTCACCCCCGCCCCCCTCCCCCGCCCCAGTGATGGATGAGTTGTCCTCCTTGTCCCCAGATTCAATTGGACTCCTTTTTCAGTCTGACGGCTCCTTTCACCTCCAATGTCCACCAGCTAGTTTGAGGGTTATCACCGCAACCATCAGGCACCAACCACCTGGTGGGGATCAGTTGACAGCTTATCCCCTCTCTTCACCTAAGTGTCCAGAACATGCGGCCGCAGATCTGGTCATGCAATTGCAAAATCCATCAGCAACCTGCTGTCTAGGCTGTCCTGGTGCCACATGCACTCATGGACATTCTCATGTTCAAACATGGAATTCATTATGGACAAACTGTGGTTTGCACAGAAGTCCAATAACAGAACACTGCTTTTAAGAATAATTACCCCCACCAAGGTTGTTTTTGGCAGCATGTCATTATTCTACTTTTAAAATCAATAATTCGAAAAGATTTGAATTCTGGTAAAACTTTGTAGGAGCTTAGAATGGAAAATCATTAACCGTTCAATAAAGTTTGGTTTCTAAGGTCAATTTATTGCCGTATATCTTAGAAACGGATTCATACAAGCTTGGTGTGCATTGTCAACATATAGTAAGAACCTCGGATACAGGAGGAACAATGCGGTTTTCGTCCTGGTCGTGGAACACTGGAGCAGCTCTCTATCCTCTCGAGGATACTCGAGGATGCATGGGAGTTTGCCCAACCAGTCTACATGTGATTTGTGGACTCGTAGAAGGAACTCGACCGTGTCCCTCGGAGTATCCTGTGGGCGGTGCTCCGGGAGTATGGGGTGTCTGGCTACGGGCCATTCAGTCCTTATACGACTGTCGCAAGAGCTTGGTCAGCATAGCCGGCAATAAGTCGGACTTGTTCCTGGTGGGTGATGGGCTCCACCAGGGCTGCCCTTTGTCACCGATTCTGTTCATAGTTTTTATGGGCAGACCCAGGCCACGCTGGAGAGATTATATCTCTCGGCTGGCCTGGGAACGCCTTGGTGTTCCCCCGGATAAGCTGGAGGAGGTGGCTGGGGAGAGGGAGGTCTGGGCTTCTCTGCTTGGGCTGCTGCCCCCATGACCCGGCCCTGGATAAGCGGAAGAAAATGGATGGATGGATGGATAGTAAGAAGCATATAAAGATTATAAATATCCTGTCACTTTTGACCTCTGACCTATTCTTCAAGGTCAGATGAAAACAAGTGATAATAATGCTATATAGAGCTATTTAAAACTGTTTCTTACTGTCCTTGTTTGTATTGACCACGTATAGGCATATAGGTAATCATATATGGAGATTCTAAATATCAATACTTTGTGACTTTTTCCTGTCACTCTAGCCCAGTACTGGCTAATTTCAGATACTGATTCTGAATTTCAGATACCAATTTTTATTCTGACCTTAACAGAAACATGTTTCTTTCACTTTGTCTTACTCACATACCCTCAGTCACAACTTTGTGTCTCTTTTTCAATCCTGTCTCAAGTCCCGATGCCTCAGTTTTCTATTAAAGTTGCAGTGATTCTCCACTGAAACATTTTTTGCTAGCTTTTTATAACGTTCATGTGATGTATTTGTGATGTAAATATGTGACACTATTTCCTTTCCCTATAACCAAAAGCCTTAGCAATCCATCTGCCATTCTCTACACCCCCTGAAAAAGTTGAGATTCAAGCTTTTCGTTCTCTTCTCTGCTCTGGCTTTGTGCTACAAGGTGAATGGAAACTCGCTAGCTACACTCCTTCACTCATCAGTATGTTGGCTTACTCGTTCACATCATCTCTTTACACTTTGTGACTTTGTCAAAAGGAAACACAGTGGTGTGAAAAAATGCCCCCTTTATGATTTCCTTTTTTGTATGTTTGTCACACTTAAAAGTTTCAGATCAAACTACATTAAATGTTAGACAAAGATAACACAAGTAAACAAAAATGCAGTTTCTAAATGAAGGTGTTAATTATTAAGGGGAAAAATATCCAAACCTGCTGGTTGAGCCACCCATAGCAGCAACAATCAAGCATCAAGCATTTTGGTCGCCTCATCTTTGTAGAATTGTTGTAATTCAGCCAAATTGGAGGGTTTTCGAGCTTGAAGCATCTTTTTAAGGTTGCCACAGCATGTCAGTCGGATTCAGGTTAGGACTTTGACTAAGCCACTCCAAAGTCTTCATTTTGTTTTTCTTAAGCCATTCGGAGGTGGACTCGCTGGTGTGTTTTGGATCATTGTCCTGCTGCAGAACCCAAGTGTGCTTTAGCTTGAGGTCACGAACAGATGGCCATACATTCTCCTTTAAGATGTTTTGGTAGACAGCAGATTGCATGCTTCCATTTACCACAGCCAGTCTTCCAGGTCCTGAGGCAGCAAACCAGCCCCAGACCATCACACTACCGCCACCATATTTTACTGTTGGTATGGTTTTAGTTTTTTGAAATGCTGTGTTACTTTTACTCCAGATGTAATTGGACATACACCTTCCAGAAAGTTCAACTTTTGCCTCGTCCGTCCACAGAGTATTTTCCCAAAAGTCTTGGGGATCATCATGATGTTTTCTGGCAAGACTGAGATGAGTGTTTATGTTCCTTTTGCTCAGCAGTGGTTTTTGACATGTCGCCATTTTTGCCCTGCCTCTTTCTTATGGTGGAGTCATGAACACTGACCTTAACTGAGGCAAGTGAGGCCTGCAGTTCTTTGGATGTTGTTCTGGGGTCTTTTGTGACCTATTGGATAAGTCATCACTGCGCTTTTGGGGGAATTTTGGTCAGCCAGCCACTCTTGATTCTCTGCTGTTCCATGTTTTTTACCATTTGTGAATAATGGCGCTCCCTGAGGTTTGCTTGAGTCCCACAGCTTTAGAAGTGACTTTATAACCTTTTCCGGACTGAGAGATCTCAATGACCTTGTTTCTCATTTGTTCCTGATTTTCCTTTGATCGCGGCATGATGTCTGGCTTTTGAGGATCTTTTGGTCTACTCCACTTTGTCAGGTAGGTTCTATTTAAGTGATTTCTTGATTGAGAACAGGTGTGCAGTATTCATGCCTGGGTCTTGCTAGGAAATTGAACTCAGCTTTCCAAAAATGTGATACACCACAGTTAATTTATGTTATAACAGGGAAGGGCAATCACTTTTTCACACAGGACCACGTAAGTTTGCATTTTTTCCCTCTACCATTAACACCTTCATTTAGAAACTCCATTTTTTGTTTGCTTGTTTTATCTTTGTCTAATATTTAAATTTGTTTGATAATCTGAAACATTTCAGTGTGACAAACATACAAAAAAATAGGAAATCAGGAAGGGGCAAACACTTTTCACACCACTGCATATTGATTCCCTTATTTGTGCACCCATCTCTCTATTCTTTAAGCCTTTTCTCTTTGTTCCTCATTTGTCTTGTTTCATATCCTTCAACCATCTGTCGTTGTTTTCCTTTTGGTATTCAATAATTTTTAAGACTTTTTTTTTAAATGATGAAGCTTAGAAATTCAACCAAACCAAATCAATTAAGCTGAGGCTGAGACTTTTCCATATGCAGTCATAGTAAAAAGAACATACAATTCTAAAGTTCTCAGCAGACCATAAAATCAAGTAAATGCAAACTCAGATGAACAATAAAACATGGCGTTTGACACCTTGTCATTCAGCTGTGTGCTAGCGCAACAGAGTATTGCTGCCCATCAGTGTGGGAAGGGTTATAAGGTTATTTCCATTAATTTGAAGTCAATGATTCTACAGTGAGAAAAACATTCACAAGTGGAAAACATTCAGGAAGCTTCCCAGTCTTACTAGTGCATGTCCTAGCACATTCACCCTAAGGTCAGAGACACTGCAAGAACAGATCCATATTTCAGACTTACAGGCCTCAGAAGGTTCATCACAAGACCTCTGAAACATTGTCCTTTGGACAGGGGATACCAAATTGCAGATTTTTGGCAAAACTAAATACCTTACCTCCCATCAAAATAACTAGTGACTTTCTCATTGCCCTGACTCTGACCACATCAGCATCCTCATCTTCCTGGACCTTTCTTCAGCCTTCGACACCATTTATCACACCATCCTTCTCTCGCCTCTAACCAGATAGCTTCTCAAACTTGCCCTCACTGGTACTGTACTTTCCTGGTTTCAGTCCTACCTCTTCAACAAAACACAGTTTGTCACCAATGGAGGCTCCAGTTCCACCTCTGCTCCATTTAACCAAGGTGAGCCTCAAGGTACTGTGCTTGGACCCTTTCACTTCTTCATCTTAATGCCCCACTTGGCCAGATCATCCGCCACCATGGTTTCTGGTTCCATTCCTATGTTGATGACATACAACTTTTTCTCAGTACCAAACCCTCCACCCAGCTCTACCCACAATCACTTGCCAGCTGTCTGCATGAAATAAAAAATGGATGTCATCTAACCAACTCAACCCAACAAACTGAATTCTTGGTTGTTGTCCCCAAAGCCCTACTCTGGGAGGTTGGCAATCTACATAGATGGTTTCTCATCTCACCATTCCCAGACATTTCTAATCTGGATATTGTTTTGTACTCCCACTTTAATTCCAGGCTCATATCAAGTCTGTAACCAAAGCAGGGCTTTTTTCACCTAATGAACCTAATGTCTCAGATTTAGCCATTATTAGCTGACTCTGTAGCAGAGACTCTAGAACTCACCCACCAGGCTTCCAAGAGACTAAGCTCTGGGAACACCCCCACCCTCATAAATCTCCACTGGCTTCCAGTAAAATCACACATTATTTACAAAATCCTTCTTCCTGCTTACAAATCCCTCGCTCACCTGTCTGGCCTGCTGCACCCATACATGCAGTCCTCTGTCATGGGACTGCTTTCTGTCCCTTGTACCAGTCTCCAAACCTTTGGGGACAGAACCTTCAGTGTGGCAGCCCCCCACCCTCTGGAACGCTCTCCCATCTGAGCTTTGCAAGGCCCCGTAACTGGAGTCTCCTAAGAAACTTCTTAAACTCACCTCTTCAACAAAGCCTTTTACTTCTAGCTTGTTTGTGTATTTAGTCTTAAACGTCCTTAGGTTTCTTCAAATGCACAATACAAATAGGGGAGTCACCTGGTCATCTTGGAGTCATGGAATCGACCATGAACTCCTTTTTTATACTATCTGTCCAACGGCTAGTCATGGCCAAAACAGAGTCACGCGTTAGGGTTGCTGTGCATAATTGTATGCAAATCTCAATGCACTGAAACAACGCTGCATAGAAGTGTGGGTCCAAATTTCTTCACAGCAGTGTAAGAGACTGATAACATCAGACAGAAACAATTCAAGAAATGGCTACTAAAGGTGTTTGGGTCCAAATGCTACTAAATCATGAGGTTTAGTAAGTTTTTCAGAAACTTTTTGTCAAATAATTTGACACAGTGAAATGTGTTGTGCTGTTCATCTGAGCTTTCATTTCAACACCTGCTGATAGAACGTGTACTTTCTTTTTACCGTGACAGTAACTGTGTCAGCCACAGTTTGTGCTGTCAGTTGGTGGTTTTCAGCTTTTGGGTATATCATAAAAAGCGGATTTTAAACAACATAAGAGACGCATGATGTCTAACAGAACATGATTAAGTTGCCAACCAACTGGCATGTCAGCAAGTCTTCATTTTACTTATGAACCTATTTGTCGACTGATGTTCAGTAAGTTTCTCATACCAGATCACTCACAGTCTGTAACTTCCTTCTATTGGGCTGTTCTTTATTTCATCTTCAAGGCAAAACTCCCTGTTTGCATTAAAGAGGACACAACATTTGGCTGTTGTAATGCAAGGCTCTCTTAGTTTTTCATTTTTAAACTACTCAACAAAAAACAATGGTGCACCTTGCTTTCTCTCTGCTTTCCTTTGCAGTAACTATTATTTCACTTCCTTCAGTCATACAGTTTTCAAAATCTCTTGGCTCTGTGAACTAGGCTTCTCTCTCTAACAGTTAAACTTCTTCCTCTCATAAAGAGAAATGAGAACACGGTGATATGTTCCAAATAACAACCATAGAACCTATAAGTTTTAAACTTATCCATATTCTCTAACATATACAAAGTGTGCAAGAGTTATGAATCGAGCCACATAAGGTAACAAAGTTTCCTTGATAATGCCGCTAAGTGAGTCCTCATTGTTTCCTACATGTGTGACTAGTACTGACTACTTTAATTGAGCACCTCCCCTTTTGTAACCACATACAATGACCATATGCAAACTAAGTACTGTGGAAACTTTATTGTTGGATGATCAACACGTCACAATAAAAGTCATTCTCAATGTGGAACCACTTTGGAACATATCACTACGCCACCATTTCTCTTCATTTAAACCGCAAACAGACAGTAAATAAGCTCGTTCCGTTACTTAACTTACTACAATACTGTATGCAATTTTATTTCATGTTATGTTAAGGATTAGGGAGGTCTCACTACTACAGCCTCACTTTCTAAATGTATACTTTCCCTCATTCAGTACTTTTTTGTTGGATGTAAAATTAAAGACTGCACAGTTTTTCTGTTAGCAGTGTGAAGCTTCATTTCTCTCAGCTTCTCTCTGTTTGTTTGTCTGTTTGTTCATCAGACGGCCCAGGAAGAGGTTCATTCTAAGGAGCAAAAGGTCAAACTCCTGACTGCCAGTGTGAATAGTTTCATTGCCAAAGCCCCGCCCACAGCCCATGATGCTTTGCACTCAGAGTTGGATGTACTGACAGCCAACTACCAGCGCCTGTGCAGCCGCCTTGATGGGAAATGTAAAACTCTAGAGGTACATTGCATTCTTTCTTTTCTTATTTGTTATCTCTGCAGTAATTTCAACCTTGGTGTGCACAGAAAACATTTATGTAAATTTTATGTAATGTTATGCACTTTTATGTAAAATAGTCATGTCCTTACAAGGGGCTTCAAGGCTGATGCTTGCATACATCATGCACAGCTCTAAAGGGGTGTTTTGCTGTAGATATGATTTTAGAGAGTGTATAATAGATATTATAGCTGAAATGAACCAAGTCAAGCCAATTTTCAGACTTTTTTCTGTTCCTTTTTTTTCATTTTATCATTTTACCATCAAATTCTAAGCCTCATTAAAAAGAAGTCTTATGTTCAATTGTAGTCTACACGCACTCATTGTGGGAATGAATGTTATGGTAATTTGGGAGCTTTTAATTATTTATTTGAATTGTTCTTTTTCAAGGGTGGAATGATTGTACTGTACGCATCTTTAATTACTTAAAAAATTGGATGCACAAGTTTGAATTTATGTTGCACACGGTCAAAATTGTAAAAACAGGCTCAAATATATACATGCAAGCAGTGCTAAAGCTTCTACAATGAAAAGGGCAGGCCTGTTAATTCCTTGTTTGATCGTGATTGAGTACAATCGGTAGTTTTTGTTTTAGAAAGCATTTTAGATACGCAGAACAATGAGAAAGTCCAAAGAAGTGTCTTTTATCGCTTTAATGTTCCATTGTTTCCTTTCTTTAAGCTCAAATCAGTTTGATGTTTGAATGCACAGGAAGTTACAGAAACATACAGATATTTGTGCAAAAATGTAGCCAGTAACAGTAAGTTGACAGAAAAATAAAAAGTACAGATATGTGAAAATTCTACTTAAGTACAGTAACAAAGTATTTGTACTACGTGTCTGTGTTTATCAAAATGAGGTACATTGGGGTTATCTGTAGGTATTAAAACCTGTATAAATAATAATAATTACACTTATTTTTATTTCATCTAATTCCTTCAAAGTCTTTACTAAATATATTATGAATCTAGACATATTCATATATTATTTAAACTGCAATTTGACAGCTTGACTGGATTGCTACCTAATTAAAAGGTAAATTACAAACTAATCAGTGCTTGATTTTGCTATTATGCTCCTGAGAAATAATTACATCTGTGTCTTGCAGTTTGCAATAATTCAGCTTTGACTGAAGCATTCTCTTGCTGCTCTCTCTTTTTCTGCCATTCTCCAGAGTCTTTCTTACCTCTAATTGTGAGTTCAGGGCACTTGTCTGTTTTGTGTTGCAGGAGGTGTGGGCGTGTTGGTGTGAATTGCTGTCCTACATCGAGCAGGAGAATGCCTTTCTGGACCAGTTGGAGGAGAAACTGGACAAGACAGAAAACTTGCCGGGAGGATCTGATGAGCTACAGAAGGTGCTGGATGTAAGTGTAATTCATGTGTAAAGCTGGTAAAGCACCAGGAGTGGCTCTGCCACGTTACATCAATAATGCAGTTTTGCTCCATTCTCTACACATTTAATCCACACTTGGAGAAGTCTTCACATGGTAACTGATATTGCTGTATGCTGTTCCTGTGTCTCACATCTTGCCCTCCTCTTGTGTGCTGTGCAGCCTAACGTGGAAAACGGTGAATGAATTGCTACTTGTGTTGTGGATTTCTACTGAAACTGACTCCAAGGGCTTTCACCCAATCACACACATTCCTACAGCACTGTTATCGATGCCTACGCGCTTTCTCTAATCATTCCAGTGTTTACTATCTCGCCCAAGGATCCTTCGATATGCAGTAACTGGGGATCGATCAGCTGATCTTCTGACTGGTAGTTTCTCTTATTTCTTTCTGTCTGTACATGCAGAGCATCGAGGTTCTTTTGCAGCACCCAGAAGACAACAGGAACCAGATCAGAGAACTTGCCCAGACCCTGATGGATGGAGGTGTTCTGGATGAGCTGATTCAGCAAAAGTTGGATGCTTTCAACACCCGATGGGATGAACTTATGGCGAGGGTAAGATATACAGCACGTGAACTATAATGTAAGCACACAGTGGAAAACCTGAAAGAACCGTTACTTTATTGTTTTAATAAGCAGTCTACTTTTTCATATTTGTTAATATGTTTTAGGCCAGAGAGCAGTTTGTGCTCATTTACCTGAATGTGTGTAGTTTATTACTTTGTCTGGACGTAACAGTGGGAAACTCAAATGAACTAGTCACTGAACTACTTAGCATGAACTTTCTAGTCACTGTCAGAACTCTGGCTGCAGCACAGGGAGCTTTTAGGACAACCTGATAATTCATTGGTCTGGGAGACATGAAACATGGGGGATACACAGGGATGGCGGTAACTTAACTCTCACTGCTGAAGGACTGATGACAGAATCAGTTTCATGGCCTGAGGCATGCTTTTGGACCTCAGGGCAGTGCAGAAAGTCTTCCATGCAACAGATGACTTGTGGACCTCAGTCAGATACCATGAAGCTGGAAAACTTGATCAATGAGTAACTTAGCGTTCTCAGAGGCTGTGGACAGTTGTGTGCTGACCTGGAGAGGATGGAAAGGATGACTGTTGTATTCTTGGAGGTTGGTAGGCTGGTAACAAAATCGAGTGCTATATGAGTCCAGGGTCTGCAGTATGTTCAGTTCAGTTCAGTTCAGTTCAGTTCAGTTCATTTTTATTTCAAACATTTCAAACATGTGCCTTCACAATCATTACAAAATATCATTCCATTATTTGTTTGAAAAGGAGTAGGCTGAAGTATTTACTTATTTGTCCCTACCCCCTCAAGTTTTACCTCTCATTCATTTAATTTTTTTTTGTCTTAAATTAAACAAACAACATATGAAACATATGAAGTAAAACAAAACATAACATACATAAATCAAAAACAAGAAATTAGCAAGCCCCACCACAGTATAGTTTCTTTCATATGAAAAATACAGAATGTGTATATTTGCAGATACACAAGTTATGGAAAAACAACAAAACAAAACAAAACAAAAAAACAACCAAAAAAGAACCGCAACACCATTACCAGCAACATTACCATCCTGGGTTAACCCCGTTTTCTTCATTCTTATACTTATTTAAAATTAGGTTTTTATATTTTACTTTAAACTGTTTTATGTTTTGACTGTCTTTTATTTCTTCTGTTAGACTGTTCCATAATTTAACTCCTGCAATTGAGATTGACATAGTTCTTAAAGTTGTTCTAGCACTTTGTATTTTTAAATTCCATCTCCCTCTTAAGTTATACCCACCTTCTCTTTCTATGAACAATTTACAGATTTCTTTGGGAAGCAGTTTATTTCTTACTTTATACATTATTTGCGCTGTTTTAAGCTTCACCAAGTCTTGGAATTTAATAGCTTGCATTTTGACAAAGAGTGCATTTGTATGGTCCCTGTACCCTACATTATTTATTAATCTAATGGCCCTTTTCTGTATTATAGTTATTGTTTGTGTGTTACTTTTGTATGTGTTTCCCCAGACCTCTACACAGTAGCTCATATATGGCAGTAGTAAAGCACAGTATAAAATGTGCAGTGCTTTCTGATCCAACATATGCTTTGCTTTTCCCAGGACGGCAATGCCCCGTGCCAATTTCCCCCGAACATAAGTAATGTGTGGCTTCCAACAGAGCTTGTGGTCAATGATCACCCCAAGAAATTTTATTTCATTTACTCTTTCTAAATATACATTGTCAACACATATTTCTACTTCGATGTTTTTCTTTTGGTTTCCAAACAACATAAATTTGGTTTTATCGAGATTCAATGATAATTTATTTATATCAAACCACTTCTTTAATATCGTTAATTCCTGTGTGATCATTTCCAAAACCTGTGGCAATTCCACACCTGAACACAGTATATTTGTGTCATCTGCAAATATTACAAACTTTAAATTCTCCGATACTCTGCAGATATCATTTAAGTACATAATAAACATTTTTGGACCCAGTACTGAACCTTGAGGTACTCCACAAGCTATATCCATCAAATTAGATTTATATTCATTTATTTGTACATATTGTTGCCTATTCCCTACATAGCTTTTTAACCATTCCAAAACCACTCCCCTAAACCCGTACTTTTCCAGTTTTTTTAATAGAATTTCATGATTAACAGTATCAAACGCCTTCTTTAGATCTAAGAAAACTCCGAGCGCATACCTCTTATTATCCATACATTCCGTTATCTTTTCCATTAGATCTATCAGTGCCAAAGCTGTTGATCTGTTGTTTCTGAACCCATACTGACTATCTGTCATTAATTCATATTTTTCCACAAAACTGTCAAATCTTTTTATGAAGAGTTTTTCCAGTATCTTAGAGAACTGGGAGAGTATTGACACTGGTCTATAGTTTGTAAAATGATGTCTTTCACCGGTTTTGTAAATGGGAATAACTTTAGCAACTTTCATTTTTTGTGGAAAAACTCCTTTTTGAAACGACAAGTTGAATATATATTTTAATGGTTTTACGATACCATCAATAACTGTCTTTACCGTTACCATATCAATATCATTCCAGTCTGTACTGGTTTTGTTCTTAAGTCCTCTAACCATGTCATAAATCTCTTTCTCTTCCACTGCTCTTAAAAACATTGAGCTACTATTCCTTTCAATATTTTCACCAGTGTCCCTTTCTATTCCATCAACCTTTATTTCTTCTGCCAGTTTTGGCCCTATGTTTACGAAGAATTCATTAAAGCCATTTACTATCTCTTCCATGTTATTAATACTTCTTGTCCCTTCTATAAAGTATCCAGGGTAATCATTATTCCTTGATTCATTTTTGATTATTCTGTTTAATACATTCCATATATCTCTTGTGTTATCTTTATTGTGTTCTAACCTTTTAATGTAATACTCTCTTTTACAGGATCTCATTATATTAGTTAATTTATTTTTGTAAGTTTTATACTTCATTTCAGTTTCTATTGTTCTCTTTTTTATGAATTCTCGATATAGGGTATTCTTTTTTTTGCTGGCATTTTGTAGTCCTTTTGTCATCCATGGTCTTCCTGCATAGTTGTGTTTCCTATTGATTTCAATTACTGGGCAGTTTTTATCAAGTAATGTGTTAAATGTTCTTAAAAATCCTTCGTAAGCTTTATTAACTTCTGTTTGTTCATATACAATATTCCAATCTTGCTTTAAAAGTTCATTTCTAAGACAATTTAAGGTCTTCTCTGTTCTTATTCCTTTGTAAATAATCTTATGTCCATCGTTGTTCACTTTATAATGGCAATTATACGATGCAAAGACTGGTAAATGGTCACTTATATCATTGATTAACAGCCCACTTTTTATCTTTCCTTCTATTATATTTGTAAATATATTATCTAATAGAGTTGCACAATGAGATGTTATTCTGGTCGGTCTTGTTATCAGTGGAAATAAACCGATGCTGTACATGGAATCAATAAATTCTTCTGTACTCTTATTATGATTTGGATTCAATAAGTCAATATTAAAGTCCCCACAAATAAACATTATTTTCTGATTTATATTTGTAAATAAGTCCTCCATATATCCTTAAATATCTCAATCTTAGATCCTGGTGTTCTATATATACAACTGACAATTAGGTTTTTCCTTTTTTCTATACTTATTTCCACTGATAAACATTCCATCACTCCATCAATAACAGTTGTCATTCTTCCCATTCTTTTGTACTTTAGGTTTTTATCAATGTAAAGTGCCACCCCACCTCCTTTCTTGTTGATCCTGTCTACATGAAGGAATTCATATCCATTTATTTTAAAGTCTTCTTCTTTTCCAGGAGTTATCCAGGTCTCCGATATGGCTATCACATTGAATGGCTGTTCAAACTGTGTTATGTAGTCTTTGATGGATTGAAAGTTTGCATATAAGCTTCGACTATTAAAGTGAACCATTGTTATACCCTGTTCTACCTTGAATTCCTTTTTAAGTTGCTCATTTGTATAATAATTGCATTCATTTGTCTTATTGTTAAAGAAATTACAATCAGGATCTATGTTGCTGTCATACATCAATGTCTTATTTTCAATATCTATATGAGTTGTTAGTTGAAAATTGTCAGACATCTGCGTTGGTTGTGCACTTGGACGGTCCCATCATATTTAGCACTGCTTTGCATTTATCAGTTATATTTTTCTAGTTCAGTCATCTCTTTGATGACTAGAACCTTAGCCTGCTCTGGTGTTCCATTTAACTTAATGAATATTTTACAGTCTGACGTCCAAGTTGACTGTATTTTCTTCTGTTTTCTTAATATTCTTGCTTGTCTTGCAATGTCTGCATTTTTCTTGATTAGGTGTTCATTTAAATAAACATTTGTACCTTTTAGCTTTCTTCCTTGCTTGAGCAGTTCTTTTTTCTGTTTTCTATTAACAAAACGAATGATAATGGCAGGTATTTGATTTTTTTCTCGGAAGCGGATGGCATCCCTCAATATTTTTACTGTCCATTTCTATATCTTTGCTTTTAAAGAAGGCCATTACCTGCTCTTCCAAAGAGCGTAGCTCTTGCTCGGGTGGCTCCCCTCTCTCTGATGCTGCTACCCGTGCGTATGTCTGATGCTTGGTTTCCAGTCCTGTCACTATCACATCATTTACTCTTGAATATTGTTCCAGATCTGACACCCGTCCTTCCAGCATAGCAATCTTCTTGTCCTTTTCCTCGCTCTGCCTTCTTAGTTCTTTAATATCATCCATTAAATTGAGTATCAGTTTTTGTTGTTTGGAAATTGTTGTTATTTCTTCAGACATAAAGTTTAGGGATTTCTTTATGTCCTCCAGTTCCTCCTCATTAACGTTGCTCCTCTTAGGCGGCATCTTAACGGCGTTAAGGCCCACTGGTTGCGAAGCACCCTTGAGGGTTGCCGAAACCCGGCCTGTCCTGGCAATTAACCTCACTGGTTAATTGCCTTCAACTCCTGGGTTTGCTTTTTTAGGTGGCATTTTGAAAATGATGAGATTGGTATTTCCTTGTGATGGCCCGTTGAAGTCACTGTTGATTTACTTGTTGGTGCCTTGCTAGAGGATCCTGGGCCTAGTGGCTGCTGGAGGATCCTGGGCCTGGTGGCTGCTGGAAGAGCCTGGGCCTAGTGGCTGCTGCAGGATCCTGGGCCTGGTGGCTGCTGGAAGAGCCTGGGCCTAGTGGCTGCTGCAGGATCCTGGGCCTGGTGGCTGCTGGAGGATCCTGGGCCTGGTGGCTGCTGGAAGAGCCTGGGCCTGGTGGCTGCTGCAGGATCCTGGGCCTAGTGGCTACTACGTTGACGCGAGTTGTAACAGACCGGGTCAGGGTTCAGATCGGACATGCTGCCATGTGTCATGCCCTTTCACAACTCACCGGAAAAAGTTCAGGCAGAAGTGAAACAGCATCATTTCTGGGCGTCTGCCTCACGCACAATTATGGGGGTCTGAGCCATAAGCATTAGTGTCTGGGTGGGTCTTGCGGTGACGCTGGAGCGGATCTCCTGAACTACGGTGACTGATTGCCATTGTTTACTGAAGAGTGGCACCACCTGCTCCTGCTCTCAGCTGGTCTTAAAAGCCAATCCATTGATTACTGCTCATGGCTCACAGGTGAGAGGAGACAAAAGTGGGAAGCAGACTGTCCCATATTTATAAAACATAAAGTTTTGGTTGAACTTTCTATATTAGACGGTGAACAAAAGGTACTTTTATGTAATTTAATTGTTGATCTACTACGTAACTAAAAGTGGAGGTCCTTATCAGCAGGAAAAGTTCTAGAACTTCTAAAAATACAGTTTGATTTTTTAGCCACTGGTAGGATTTCTTGTTGTCACGCACATCTTCTCTTTGAGCTTGATTAATGATTCTTCTCTTCATTGTAATTCTCCTGAGACATCTTGTGTTTCTCGTCATTTTCACACATTAACTGTTTTTTTTAATCATTGCTCCCCTTTTGTATCTTTATCTGCCTAATTCTTGTCCTCCATTTGTCCCTTTGCCATCCTTCCAGTCATCACCGATGACATGATTGCATTCTCAGCCACTTGCTGTGATCCTCAGCGACAGATTAGACATAGTTGTGCGCCTCCCTTACAATAGAACCAGATTAATGTTCTCCTTGCTGCCTGATAAGCCTTCTTTTGTTTATCTACCCTACATAGACTGCAAGAGTGTGTGTGCGTGTTTTGTGTTTTTTATTTCAGACCTTTTGTATTTTTGAGAGGAACAGAAGCTCCTGCTCCTTGTTTTGGTATTTATACCAGCATGTATGCATGTAGGGAGAGACTGGGTAGGTCTGAGCCCTGTTTATTTGTTATCTATGAAAAAGACGAGGAGCCGCGAGACAGGACCAGAGTTTTAGTGAGTATTTCTTGGAATGATGGATGAGAAGAAAATGTGCACAGAGAGCAAAATATTACCTGGATGTTTTTCCTTTGTTGAGCTGAAAAGACGGCATTGAGGAAATCAATTTTTATTTCTTACATCTGGCAAAAATTGGATGTTTCATGAGCAACACTGTCAGATAACTAGGGTTGTTTGTCAGTTTCATGGTCTTCCCAGGGATTTCAGATGACCTTTGAAATCTTATTGTTTTAAAATTTGAACATAATGACATGTACTCAAAATGCCACATTAGTCTGAATATAGGCTGAGCCTGAATATATCATCCAAAGCTTTGTTTGAGCAAAAGTCTTGTTACAGAAAGGAAAGGGATTCAAGGAGATTTCGGCAATTCATCTTTAAACTGACTAAAATTCAATTTTCTTATGCAAGTGAAATATGGTTATATATAAGCGTAGAGGTTTAGTTTTCACTTATAATAAGTTAGCATTATTATTATATTAAGCAGGATGACAACACATGTTCAAAATGCAAATTGAGTAAAATAAATAAATACATAAAATGTTATAAAAAAATGCCCAAATGAAAATCTGATATTCTGTTTACTCTATCAAAAACTAAAGGAACTCTTTTTCTGTCATCATGTTTCAACTTTCTTTCCATGACGAGAGGTGCACGATAAATAAGCTAAATAGAGACGAGCCATACTCACTGTTTAATCTTGGTTTATTCTCATCTGATGATAAAAGGTGACTTGCTATGAGTGGCCACAGTACAGACGAAAGTATGACTTCTGTTACTGACACAGTACCGTCAGTAAACTGAAGGCCTGAGCATGCTACAGAAGTCGACTTTAAAGGGGTTTGGGAGAAAGGTAACATTTTCAACAATGTTTGTTAGATTCAGACAATTTTTTGGTTTCATTCAGCAGAACAATGATCTACTTCACTTGTCACATGCTGTGCTGCTATAACAGCTTATTTTGATTTAGAAAGTGATTCTGAGATTGTGGCTCTGTTGTCATTGGTGATTACTCTTACCCCAGAGGCTTCAAAAAGCATTATTCTTCCTTTTCACCCTACTTAGCTGATGAAAAAGAAGATAAGTGCAAGAGTCAGTCAGCTTCCTTTCACAAGCTCTAGTTAGCTGACAGAGCAGAATAATAATCTCAATATATTAATGTTCCACTTTAAAGTGATAAATCTGCCCCATGCATGCAAAAAACAATAATTAAATAATTCCACGTCTCCTTGTTCATTTCTTCAGATCACAGATGCATACTTGGAGATTTCATTTCATTGTTTGGTAACAGATGAAAACCAATTGGAAGGTGTTTTTAACATAAGGCAGTCAGTCACCGATGTTCGGGATAGAGGAATAATGAGTAAGAAGAAAAACCCGAGTGAGGGCCTCAGACGCATGCACTGCTAGCACAAGGCTTAGGCTGCCTCAGGACTATACTTGGAACCATTATCCTTCTGTATGGGATTAGTATGTTCACCTGTAACCGCATACATTTAAGCCTTCTCTCTCACACACAGTCACACAGGCTCTTATATGATGTAATAGGATTGTTTACTAGTTATTCCTGTCTGCAGTTAACGAGAGAGTGAAGATGGAAACACTGCAGTAGACACTGAGACACCTCACTGATAACAAATTTCAGAAGAGCGTCGGTTATATAGCGACAACACCGAGAGGACATGCGAGAGAAATCCCAGAATCCATCCTTCAAGAGGGTACACACAGGGGGCTGTGTGTCTTTGTGTAGATGTACTCCTGTCTCGTGTATGTAGCTGTGTGTGTCTGTTTGTGTGCTAATAGTGAAGCCTCTACGAGTGCTTTACTGTGCTAAAATTCTCATGGCCTGTAAATAGCTAGAAAATAGTCTGTTTTCATATTTAAAGATACGCAAACTGGGCGCTGGTTCTACAGGAGAGGGGCCGGACTTTTAGTTATTGTTCTTGTTCTAATTTACATGAGTTAGAATATGTCTTTTGACTTTCTTGTTTCCACAGGCAGCACTCAGGCAAAAAGAGCTGGAGCAGAACCTCCAGTGGGCTCGGGAGAATGACGAGACCCTGAAGCAGATCCAGGAATCCTTAGCTAACACAGACCGCCACCTTACTGCATACCTGGCTGATCAAATCGACGCTCAGCAGATACCACAGGAAGCTCAGGTAGCCATAGCACAATAATCCCTCTATAACCTTTATAGTCACATGAGAGGAACAAAGGCATTTGTTTCCCACGCCAACCGAGGAAGACAGAATTCCAAACGATATCCTGACTTTACAAACATTTGTAAAATATTACAGCACCCAAGTGTGAGGTCTAATATCAGCTGGCCAAAATAAAAAGAACCAGTTCTGAAACCAGTTTGGGCGTCTTTAGCAGATTGAAAGTCTCTGTTTAAGGGCAAATCCAGACCACCGCTCACCACTGGTGTTAGGAAACAAACAGATACACAAACAGCCTCGGTCTTTCTGTCCTTGCCTCTTTTTCCTGCTGTCTTCCCCACACTTTGACTTGATTTCTCTCTGTCTCCCTTTCACCATCTCTTTTTCAATCTCTCTCTCACTGACACACACACACAAGAGGATAAAAGGATGATTACATTATTGGAGCAGAGTGGACTTTGTTTTTAAAGAGAAGGGTGGCAGAGACAAAGTGTGTGCGAGAGAATCTGTAAGTGTGGCGGTGATGTAGGCTCGTGTTTGGACTCCATCTTCTCTCTTCTTGATATCTCCTTCCCCCTTGTGGTCAGCAGAAGGCTGTACACTGTCAGTCCATTTAAGCATTTTTAGGGTTATTTCACTTTGACTTTAGTGTTTAATTGAATTTAATAAATTACATAAAATTACATGAATTCCTTATGTATCATGTGTGTTTGTGTTTTCACAAGAAAATCCAGTCAGAGCTGAGCAGCCATGAAACGACCCTGGAGGACTTGAGGAAGAAGAACCAGAACAAAGACAAAGAGCCTTCCCCAAAGATCATGGGACAGATGGACCTTACCCAGGTACATAACCACAGACAGTGTGCTGAAATGGGTAATATAGGTGCAAACAGCCCTTACTGACGACCACTTGAAAACATCAGGTCACGTTTTTTATCCTAAAGCTAGAAAACATGTAAATGGACTCTACTCGAATGCTCAGATCTCCTGCACATCAAATTTCCTCATCAGAACCTGTTTTGAGGTGTTGGGTGGTACAACCAACAGTACAGCATAAAACACAGAAGATAATGCTGAAAATCAAAGGGCATTATTACTTACATCAGTGCGAGCATACTGTGCCATGTGGGGTGGCTGTAGCTCAGGTGGTAGGTCATCTACTGAGCGGTTGGTGGTTCGATTCCTGGCTTCCCCTAGTCTGCATGCCAAATATCCTTGGGCAAGATACTACTCAACTGCAAGTATGCATGTGTGTTGCACATTTGCGCCACTGACAGGTGATCAAATACCTGCCAGTACTCAAACGTGTCTTTGGAAGTTATTGCCGTGGTAACTATATCAATGACCACTTTTTGCCATGTTAGTGGACACATGTACAGACAGGATATGGTGTTTGCTGTAATCAGTACTCCTGTAGGACTCGTTGCCTATCATTATGTGTACTATGGGTCTTGTCATTTCCCAGAATATGCTGGCAGATGTGTGGACTAAGTTCCGACTCTTCCAGAAGCCTGCTAACTTTGATTCTCGGCTGCTCGAGTGTGAGCGCGTGCTAGCCTGGGTCAAAAGTCAAATGGGGGTGCTGGACATCCGCAGTGTGGAGCAGGATGTGGTGCAGTCACAGCTGGAGCAGTGCATGGTGGGTATTTGTTTCAGATACGAACTGATGGAGAGATTCTATTTTAAGTGGCTTCTATCTATTTGGCTTGAACAGAAGCTGTATAAAGCGCTGAGTGAAGTGAAAGGGGAGGTGGAGACGGTTATAAAAACAGGCAGACAAATCGTACAGCGGCAGCAGACTGAGCAGCCCAAAGAGCTGGACGACAGAGTGACCGCCCTGAAACTGCTGTATAACCAGATGGGAGCTCAGGTTAGGACACACACACATACGCACACACACACTGGAGTAACTCCACCAGCATAATCAAAGAATATGTGTTTGTAGGTGACAGAGAGTAAGTTGGAGCTGGAGAAGAGTCTGAAGTTGTCAAGGAAGCTGCGTAAGGAGCTGAACGGGCTCACAGAATGGCTCGCCGCCACTGATGCCGAGTTGACGAGGCGCTCTGCAGTGGATGGAATGCCCAGTGACCTGAAGGATGAGGTGGCGTGGGCACAGGTACCTACGTGTATATATCGACATGAAGACAAACATTAAAGAGTGATAATATCTTTTATTTTAAGTGCCTTTATAAACATGCAAGGTCACCTTACATAGAAAAGTTCTTCTGTCCTTGTTTCCTAATTGTTCTCAGTGCATCCATGGGGAGACGGAGAGACACCAGCCACAGCTGCAGGCAGTGGTGGACCTCGCCGAGGCCTTAAAGGCTGTGCTGCGCGGCCACGGAGGCCTGGTGGACGACAAAGTCAGCCTGCTGCACTGCAACTGGATTGCAGTGACTTCTAGAGCAGAAGAATGGCTCAACCTGCTGCTGGTCAGAAATAGAGCTGAAATCATTCTGTGATTTTCCTTATTATACTTTTCATTTACCTGTTGTTTTGGTTCTAATATTAGACCTGGTTTGCTAAATATAGCTCTTGTAGATGTCACTGTTTGCAGAAGAAGAGTCAGATTTTTCTCTTTCTTTATCTCTTTCAGGACTACCAGCAGCAGATGCACAAGTTGGATGGACAAATACAGGAAGTGAATGGATGGATCAATGGTGCAGAGAGAAAAATGAATGAGATAGACAGCCAGGGACCCAGTGATGTGTTGAAGGTTCTATTGTTTATATACTTTGAGGCTTTTTCCCTATGCCAAATGTTTCTTTCATGCCTTTGGTGAAGACAGTTTATGCACCTTACATATGTGTCTTGGGACCTGCAGGTGCTACGTGCAGAGCTGGAACTCACCAGAGGAAAGATGGAGGAGGTAAGGTCTCTGGGGCAAGAGTTAATGTCCACCAGGGGGGACAACTGCCAGGCCCAGGTCAGACCCAAGCTGGAGCAGCTTAACCACAGATTTGACACCATCTCTCAGCGCATTACCTCTGGAATGGTAGGGAAGTACCTTTATGGAGATATACTTTTAGAGCAGTAACACACAGTCTGTTTGTTTGGCTGTTTCATATTTATTGTTAAATGCTATATCTTAAATCCTAAAATCCATGAATTTACTTTAATAGATTTCAAATTGTAGTTGCTCCTTAACTCTTCTTCTTAGTCTTACTACATAGGTCTGCGACTGTGTAAATAAATGTACGTTCTGTGTGTATGTGTGCGCCTGTACATCGTTGCCATGGGACTGTGTGTGTGCGGCAGACGGCAGCATCAGCCAAAGAGCTGGAGCAGTACCACAGTGACGCGCAGGTCTGGCTGGAGCTCCTGGAAGATGAAGTCAAACAAGGGGAAAACCTGAAGGAAGAAGATTTCCTGGAGGACAAGGTCTGTTACCCTCACACCAAGGTTCAGTCACAGCTAGTGTGACTTCCAGTCATTTTCTGTTTCGACTAACAAACCAAGCATGTACTTTTTAGGACTGTGAGGAGGGCGCAGTTAAGGAGTTACTATTAAAAGGAGAGAGTCTACAGAAGAGAGTCCCGGATCTGGACAAGAGAGAGGAGATCAGACTTAAGCATAACAAGCTGAACATGAAATACAACACAGTGAAGGTAACACACACAACAGCTAATATTAAACAGAGTAATAACATGGGAGTATATTCACAATGTGTTATATCATTGCAATGAAATAGCTAAAAGTTGCTGCTAACACATTAAGCCAAAGCCTGTTATCTGTGTTCAAGTCAGCAAAAAGTTGCTCTTTGCTGGCTAGCATATTATGCTAATATTAGCATATTATGTTAACAATAAGCCAAAATAAAGCAAACCATTACATTAAATAAAATAAAACTTAACAAAGTAAAGATTTTTTCATTTTCACTAAATACAAAACTAAACTTGTTGTACTTGCTTCTATAAATATAGAAGTATGTATGTATTACATTAAATAAATAAAAACATGTTAACGTGCTCATACATGCAAATACAGAAACAGTTTCTACAATGAAAACTTTTTGAGTCAGTACTTTCATGACCAGCTTTTTTTGAGATAATAATTGTGGGAGGAAAGAAGCAAGATGACATGAATGTTAATGTTCTTCTCAGCTATAGCTGCACATAAACACTGTTTTATTTTGAATACATGTAACAGCAGGTCAGTTGGATGAAAGCTGTGTCACATAAAGATATTCGTGATATTCATGTGTGTGCATGTCTCTGTGTGCTTGTGTGGGCACATGCATGTAGGACCTGCGCGTCTTTCGAAACAGGAAGGCATTGGCCATTGCGCCCCAGTGGTACCAATACAGGAGGAAGTCACATGACCTGCTTGCCTGGCTAGATGACATTCAGCGCAGAGTGGACTTACTGCCTGACCCGCCTGAGGGAGAGAGGGTCAAGGTGACGATGTGCACAGAAACACACACACAGCTCCATTCCATAAAGCACTTCTTTGTATTTTCTATTTGGCTTTTCTCAAAGACCCACAGCCTGACTTTGTTTGTCACCGCAGCTCTTCATCTCACGCCTTTTCTTTCCCACATCGTCTGCTTTGATCTTTTGCCATTCTGTGTTTTGCGGTATATATTCCTTTGTTTCTATCCTTCCTCTCCCCTTCTCCAACTTTTGGATAAAGATTTAATATCAAAGATTTGCAGCTTAATGACATGGAAACACTCCCTGAGCATTTTTTAAGGGAATAGTCTTTTTATTACGATCACCTGTAGATTTTATCAAGGATTTAGTTTTTTATTAATGGACCAGAGTTGTATGCAATATTTTATTGTCATTAAATAATTACTAACTGTCTTTTAAGGCAGCATTGAACTTAAAATCCCTGTTTATTACTTCACGATGATGATAAAACATGCTCCTATGTAATTCAGTATACTATTGAGCTTTGCTGCAGCAAACATACTTGACCTCACTTGACCAACTCAGTAGCTTTAGACATTGCCAACATTATATTAAAACCGTGTACTTTACTTATATTTGCCACTTGATTAGTTTTTCAGAATAATTTATATACACTGTGGTGTAAAGTAATCACTTATTCACACAAACCATTGAATTCAGGTGTTCCAATCACTTAGATAGCCACAGATGTACAAATGACAGAGCAAGGTTATGCTGAGGTGTATAGTGCACATCACTATAGACCTCCAGACTTCATGTGGGATTCAGATTAGTTCGGGACCAGTAGGTAGAGAGCTTCATGGCTGGGCAGCTGTATCCAGGCCCTACATCACCATGACAAGCACAATTGCAAAGCATTGGATGTAGTGGCCTAGAGCATGGTGCTACTAGACTCTAGAGCAGTGAAGATGTGCTCTCTGGAGCGATGAATCATATTTCTCTGTCTGGAAATCCACTGGATGAGTCTGGGTTTGGCAGTTGCCAAGTAAATGGCTCTTGTCAGACTGCATTGTCTCAATTGTAAAGTTTGGTATGGGGCCATTTCTCAGGAGCTGGGCTCGGCCTCTTAGTTCTAGTGAAAGGAACTCTTAATCCTTCAGTGCATGAAGACCCACAAAGACATGGATGAGCAAGTTTGGTGTGGAAGAATTTGACTGACCAGCACAGAGTCCTGACTTCAACCCAATACAACACCTTTGGGATGAATTGGAGCTGAGACGGCGAGCCAGGTCTACTCGTCCACCATCAGTGTCTGACTTCACAAATGCACTTGGAAGGGAAAGCCTACCCAGAAGAGTTGAGGGTTTTATAGCTGCAAAGGGTGAGCCAACGTCAAATTAAACCCATGTTAAAAATGGGATCTCAATCAATTTCATACGCTTGTGAAGGCAGCATTTGTAACTTTGTTACAGTTTGTAGGCGCTCCTTCCAGTTTTTGAAACTACAGCATCTGAAAAGAACACAAGAATCATATTGTTTGTTTAGAGCAATTTTAAGTATTAAGATGTCCAATGATTTCTTATTTTGATCAAAGTGCTACAGCAGTGCAGCACTAACATCTGGTTCTGATTTGGAGAAGGTGTGAGAAGGAAACCCTGGACTCCCACCAGTTTCCCCGCCCTTTCTGACTCTCTGTATGTGTTTCACTTTCAGATGATCACTATGACATTTCGCTAAGCGGACACACCACCCGCACGTCTCAGACTCATCATCATTGCCGCGACAGATATTCCTCACTGCTTGTCCGTCTGTGTCTCTGTCCATCCTTCTGCTTCCAGTCTGTTCGTGTAGCTCTTTGTTTCTGTTCAGCCAGAAGCTGCTTAGTTCACACATAGCACAATAACTTTACTTGTTCTCTGTATGAATAAAGTCTCAAGGCAGTCAGTGCCTCATGATCATAGCACTGCTTTCTTTTTGAAATGGAGTTAAATACTATACAAATATGCAGCCTGAACTTTGTATGTTTATATGTGACACTGACGAACACAACACTTTGTCCCTTTTGTCAATGTATTGTCTCTGATGGGTAAATGATGTGCTGATGGGAAAAAGAAAGTGGAATGTGTCATTATTTATTATTTGAAATGTTTGTGTAACTGTGTGTGTGTGTGTGTGTGTGTGTGTGTGTGTGTGTGTGTGTGTGTGTGTGTGTGTGTGTGAGAATGTGTTTCCAATACATCTACATACTTCTCTGTGCTTGCCCCACTTGGCCCCCAACCAATAGCAAGTGACCTTCCCCATTGATTTTGTTCAATAGGAAATTGGCTCAGAGTTCGACAAGAAGAAGGAGGAGCTTAAGGAGGTGCAGGGCTTAGCCAATCAGCTTTCAGAGGCTGGAGCCACCAATCTAGTGGAGCCCCGCCAACTCCAGCTCAACACACGCTGGGTTGAGGTGGAGGGCAAGTTCATACCCTTCAAAAGACAATGTGTGAGTTTCAGTAGGCACAACTTGTGTATCTACAGTACTAACAGAAAATACTTTAATTATTATATTTCAATACTAACTCTTTAATCTCTCAAAGGTAGTAGTAAAAGTTGTAACAATTCATTTTTATGTAACAGCATGAAAGCTTCAATCCAAACGAAGGTTAGGAGCAGTAAACTTATTAAATCCACAGGCAGCCAACGAACAGTGTTCTGATCGAGTAAAACTAATATTGGTACCACAAACTCATTAGCTCTAACAACTATGATATGCTAGTAGTGCTATCTTAATAATTTACTAATAGATTCAGAATTCATGTAGGCTGTTTTTTAATAGTGCTACCGAGGTGGTTAGCATAGAGTGGTTAGCATAGAGTGGTTACATTTTGTGTGTTTGCCTATGAAACTTATGGATGATAAGAAACATTTAAAATGTTACCAACGTTATCTTTTAGTAAAATATTAGTCCCTACCTAAATACCCCAAATTTGAGACCTTCTCTATCTCTTTACATTTTTAATACCTTCAAAACTGATAGTACAATACATTTTTATGTTTTGAAAATCTGGATTTGATTTTCTCCACTCAAGGAAACAAGTTGCTTTTTGTGTCTTTCTATGCTGCATTCTCATCCACACATTATACCTGTACACAAGTTTAAATCTCCTTGGTTGCTTTGTCTTACTCTGTGTCACTGCATGCCTCCTGCTCCACAAACCAATCACATTACTGGCAGTTCCCTGATCTGCAAATCACAGACGATGTATTTATCTTGTAAGCCACTAACAGGAAATCCATGTACATAGACAGATACGCATGTGAACTGTCAGATTTCAGGTATACATTACTTTATTTCTACATGTGATTTCAGACCAGTCTTAAGCACAGTAGTATCAGTTTGTCATTTTCTGCCTTGCTCTCTCACAGCATTGGACAGTAAACATATAAGCTGCTAATGTCACTCATCTGGTCAAATATTTTCCTTAAATATTACTGATCACAGCGATCTTATGAAGCTGACATCTTCTGGACACTGTCTTCATAATACTAAAGTGCTCTCAAAATAAAGTCTTATTTTGAGTTCAGAGTTACAGGTCAGGGGGTAAGAAATAAGGCCGCACATCTGGCCACCCCTGTTGGTAGTGTCTTGCCCAAGGATATTTGGCGTGCAGACTGGAAGCACCCAGGGATCAAACATGAACCTTTTAGCTGGCAGATGAAACCAATTCTGTTATTGTTTAATATGAGGTCAAACCTGAGTGGCTTTAAGTCCACTGTCAACTACAGGTGCTCTGTGCTCACACACGAGAGTCAAATACAAAATGTTGGAAAGGCTCACAATGAAAACGTGTGGGCAGTGTTTGGTCCTTTGCTACTAATGTGAGGCAGTAAATTAGAGTCTAATCACTATGCAGCCTTTGCTCTTAAAATAATGTCCAATGTTGACATAATTCATAAATATGACCACATGCTTTTCCCACTTTTAATCACGTCTGTTTTAAGCAGGAAGGTTCTGATCAGCCAGTGAAGTTGATTAAAAAGAAATAAATAAATGTAAAATGAGTCTTAAGAATTATGAAAAAAATAACAATAGTCAGTCTTTAGCATCCAGGGAAAACTGCTGCCTAACGAAGGTTTAGGAACACAGCTGAGTGATATTATGACAGTCTAGGTTTTGATGGTTACAGTGTTGTGGGACACATAATTATAAACAGCCATATGCACAGAACAAACCAACAATAGAAAGAAAAAGCATGTAACATGAAACGTAGTATTGTGTGCACTTTATAGGCTTGTTGTTGGCTTAAAATATGAGACGTCAAAAAAAGTGAGCGGTAACTTTACAGGATGGTAGGTGACAGCACGTTTTTCAGAGACGTGCTCCTAGTGTAGGAAACCATGATGACTGTAAGCAGAGAAGCAAAGGCATTCAAAACTGTACCTCTCAAGTTCACCTCATAACACACACACACACACACACTTGGCATGATATCAGAGAAAGGGTTTTTCTTTTGCAAAGGCTTGAAGGATCAGCCCACCAGGTCTTCACATCAAAATCACTTTGACCTTCGTGATGAACACAAGTGGTTCTATGGCACCAGGTGCACGTTAGCATGCAGATGTTTGGGCATCAGTGGTAAAAACTGAGATCCTTAAAATAAAAAAACAAGATTAGCATATTAGTTTTGCTTTGGACAGTTCAAAGTAGGACCCCCCAGGAGACCTCAGCTCTCACTGACCAAAGATCCTCAGATCTCAATTAGCCTGTTAGTGTTACAGCTCGTTCACAGTCGTCATTAAAGATGCACATTTTAAGGCTTTCTCAACACTCAGACTCCTCCAGCCGTCCCCTAACAATTAACAGGCTTGGGTTACTCTATGCACCTGATTGGGACTCTAAAAATGAAAACAAGTGTTTTTAGGTAGTAGTTTGCGTAGCTTTTATGGAAAGAATTCAAAAAACTGCAGTTTAACAAACGTTTCCAAATTCTCGAAGCAAATGTCAGTAACTTGACTTCTATGACAGAAAGAAGAAACATAAATACAACTCAGTATCTCAATAAACTACATCAGGCACAAGCTGAAGATTTTGCCTCACCCTTTAACCTAAACTAGGATACAGCTGGGTTAGGCCTCCAAACAGGGACACCATCGCTTCATAGTACTAAAAGTTTGCAGAACGAATGAAACCTATTCAATCAAACACGGAGTCACATACTCTGAGCTCAAAAGGCTTCAATGGTTATTGTGTTTGCAAAGAGACATTTACTCAGTACTGGCCATGCAGAGTTCCCAGCCTTTGTTTGGTCACATTTTTCTGTGTTTTGATCATATGTGTTACACTTACATGACTTATGCACAAATGCATATATATACACAACAAGTTTATTATTAGACAAAAATAAACTATGCAGATACAAAATGTAGTTTGAAAATTTGGGGGTTTAGGAAAATGAGTCATTTATTGAGATTTCTTACACATTCAAAAAAGATGACGAGAAAACAAAATTGCAGATCAGTTGCAGATGTTGTTTTCTTTGATATGTTCTCTTTTTCTGATTTGGCTCTGCTTTGTATGTTTGTGTTGCCTTTTTATGTGTCTGTGTGTGCATGTGTGTGCACTTGTGTAATCAGGAGTATATCACAGAGCTCCAGGCGCTGTTGTGCTCGGTGTCAGAGACGGACTTCAAGCTGAACTCTCCTGAATACTGGCCTGCAGCATATTATAACATGTCTCAGCAAGAGCACTGCCTGAAGGTCAGCATTGCTTTTGAACTTCTGTCTGAAAGCCCAGTCAGTCAAAACTGACCACCAGTGTGATCAAATAACTAAAACCTATAAGTATTATACTGTTGTTTATACCATTATACTGAGTTTCCTGTTGTAGTCAATGTTGTTTTATTTTTTAATGTATTTTCTCTCATGCTGTGTACTGGGGATGCAACGATACCAGTTTTTTCAAACAAATACGATACCGATACTTGGATCTGAGTGCTTGCCGATACAGAGTACAAAAACTTCTTTCTACCACACACACACACACACACACACACACAAATGCAATGAATTGGAAGACAGGTTTTATTTTATTCTCTGCCGGTAAAAAATAAAATATTAATAAAAATGACCACAAAAAAATTTCAAGTGAAAAATAAGCACTTCTGTTAAATTATTGCAGAGTCTCCACATTGTAATTTAACAAAATATCACTGAACTATTGGCACTGTCTCGAGCTTTCAGAATAATAAATAAACACTCCTGTTTGGAATAAAATAAATACAACTTAGGTTTGAGAATAAAATAAACTTTTAAATGATTGCAGAGTGTCCATATTGTAAACAAACAAACAAACAAAATAACGAAAGTATTTGGCATTGACGAACAAACTCCTCAACAGTCCACTGTGCCGTTAAACCGAGGACTGACATCGCGCACACACTGCTTGTCTTTACCTCTTCAGAAAGTTTTGGCACCATTATCTCCCTGATGTGTGGGCGGTTGCGAATTTTATATCGCAGCTCGAGTACGAGTACGCTGAGAAGACGGCGCAATCCTATGTTTTCCACGACTGGCATTGGCTGGTCATCCAGAGCGATAAAATGAGTCAGAGCCTCTGTTGTTTTAACTGCCCGTGGATTTTCTCTTGACATTTTTCATCGCTTTTCCAAAACCTGAGCTAAAGTTGGCTGTTCCGGTCCACACTGCTGGCATTTTGTTTAGCCTAGCTACAGCAGCCTCCAGTTTCTCTTTTTTATCTGGAGCCGCCAGTCTCACTCGCCTAACCCTGTGCCTGTTTAGCGCGGGATGTCCCCCTAGTGGCCAATCTAAAAAACTACAACAGAAATGACCAGCCACCCTCTGACTAATGAAATAAGTTGGTATCGGTTAACTTTTACGAGTATGAGTACACACATATTTCACAGTATCGGCCCCGATACCAGTATCGGTATCGGTGCATCCCTACTGTGTACCATAGTTTCTATGACTACGTACCAAACAGGAAAATGTGCGTCTTGTAACATAAGAAGCTGTTGTAATAATGAATAGCAACTCGAGCTACTGTAGTCCTTTGAACAAGTATCCACACCCTTTGAACTGGTTGTCACATTACAACCTATTAAATCCAGTTCTTTGTATTCGTTAACGGCAAAGAAAGACACGGCTCAGAGTGGTCTAACTCAAAAAAGGATCTTTAATTTTACATATTGCAGCTTTGCACTTCCTCTTTCTAAAGTCTGTTGCCAGGGCAACTTGTCACCCTTAACATAGTTCTCGTGTGGGTCTGGCATACATAAAACGATATAATCAGACAATAAGCACTAAGAATATATTTATTTAAATCCCAACAAACCACAAACTTCGATGTACTTTTTGAGATTTTATGTAACATAGAATGGTGCATAATTGGGATGTGGAAATTATATTCTGTTCTATTTTGGGGTTTTCTTCTAAAATGTATCGTGTTAAGAGAACAATTCGAAATATTTTCACACCAGAGAGTGTACTCTCCTCAGTCACTTTTCCACCATAATCTTATCCTCCACACATGCAGGATGTAAAGGGGAACATTGACAAGCTGCGAGGTCCCGTCGATGGAGTACTGGCTCACAGGAAGGAGATGATGTCTGGTGCTCGACCTCTGGAGGGCCAAAGAATCCAGGAGTCTGTCAACCTGCTCAGTATCAACTGGGGCAAACTGAACAAGCTCTACCAGGACAGGCTTAAGTAAGGGTGGTTCCCTGTATACTGCGAGTCCTGCACGTGTGTGCGTTTCTGCACGCATGCTTGCTTTTGTATGTGTTTTATGTGCACACGTGGTATTATGTGTGTGTGCTTACATGCATATTTCAAACATTGTGCACAATTATAAATAAACTTTTTTCTGTGTGCGTGTCAAGGCGTTGGCAGGATTGTAACTCCAAGTGGCAGAAGTTTGTTTCGGATCAGAAGGAGCTTGAGGAGTGGCTGAACGAGGCTGAGGAGACTTTGAAACTGGCCGAGAGTGACCCAGGAGCACACAGACAGCACCTAAGGGTAAAACACGCATACACTACTTTTCCTTTTCGAGAAAATGTAACTGCACAAATATAACCTGTAAATTAAAGGTAAATTTGAGCGTTTGTTGTTGAATACTGTCAACGACACTGTGGGAAATCTTAAAATTCCACCTGGATCTCTGTCTATAATTTTCACTTGAAATCAATAAATAATTAATCAGTAATAATCTACTGTGTCACAGGACATAACTGAGGAAATACCCCTCCAGGAAGCGGTGCTGGGCAGAGTGAACTCTGCAGGGGTGGACATAAGCCAGATGAGCACACCAGATGATGCTTTGCAGCTTCAATCACAGCTCAAATTACTGAACACTCGGTGGGCCAACGTCTGCCAGCAGCTTAACAAACGAAAAAGGAGGTAAATGTGCACGTGTACGTGTCTGTAGCTTCCACATGGATAGAGTAACTCATGCCTTGTCATAACATGAGTTCCACATCTTGGGAATTTTAGAAGCATTTCAAGCACTTGGTCCTGGTGTTCCAAGTATGCGCTGCCTGCTAACATGTTGTTATGTGCTGATTGCCTCAGGGTCATATTTGCACAGGTCTTGCCTGGTAGACTCCTGCCTCTGTTGATCTTGTGCTCAGAGCTTGTCCCTGTCCTGCCATTATTAATGTCTCTGTGCTGTCTTTCAGTCCAGCCTTCTCTAACCACTTGTAGGAGTTTTTAGTCAGCTGGTGGTGCGTGCCATGGAGAGGCCTGTCCTTCCATGATGGTTCCTGTTAGGGATGGTATTTGTGAAGCGGTGCTTGTAGAGAACCAATTCCAAGTATTTGAATTCGTTGGAATTGTTAGTGTGCCTGTCGATTGATTCTGCTTGTTGCTTTTTGCAATTGTACTGTAATCAGCAGATTTTTGTCATGTGGACTAAAAATGTATTTGGAGGAAAATAATGGTGCAATCTACAGCGTGGATGTGGACATTGCTTTTATTTTTATTGCACAAAAAGACAAGAGTGCAACTGTAAATTGCAAACTTTGTGCATTATTCTGCTAACACAACTTTGCATTTTTGCAAGCACCTGCACCGACAGCATGCTAATCCTAAGCTAGCCAAGAACCCAGCGTGATGTTAAAGCTGGACGTGGATTTGTCCTTTTATCATCATTAAACATCAGATGTTTCATGGAATTAGAAGCAGCCTGTTAGCAGCATGTAGAATCAGTTCCACAGAAACAAATAAAAAGCTAACAGTATAAACAAATGTCATTAGAAAACTGACACACCGATGGGCTCATGGTTGAGTCTTAGTGTTTTGGATTTTTTTTTTTTTTTTCAAACAGTCATCCTTTGGTGTCGTTCTTGCTCAGCTGCTTGTACTCCTCTTCCTCTTCAGGTCCTGGGTGCTACTAAAATAGAGGGAGCATGATTAGAATATGGGCATCAGCTGTGTTGGTCAGCCTCCCTTGGCACTGCTCCCTAAACCCACTGTAACGGTGGTAATGTGCACGTTTACTATACTTACAGGGACCAACAGCCCCCAAAAGTTTGAAGGCATTTTTGAGACTCAAAATGTGGTTTTAGTGTCAGCGTTACAATTGCATTATGGGTAGGATAAGCAGCGAAGGAAAGCATTGTGTCAGTGAGATTTCCACACAAGGATATGAATACACTCGTGTGTGTGTGTGTGTGTGTGTGTGCGTGCGTGCGTGCGTGTGTGCGTGCGTGCGTGCGTTACTGATTTTTGTGCCCATGTGGTCTTTCAATATAGTAAATGTACTGTTTTTATAAAGTGCTTTTCTAAACTACTCAAAGCACTTTGAATAACACGTTCATACTGCCCCTTTGTTCAACCGGGCTCGTATCTTGTCCAAGCATACTTTGACATGCAGACTTGAACAGCCGGGGATCAAACTACCAACCTTCTGAGTAGTAGATGATCAGCTCTACCTCCTGAGGCACAGCCGCCCCTAAGAGGAAAACACTTCTTTTATTGTTTCTTGGATTCTCTAACCCTACAGGTCTGCAGAGGCATCCACCTTGACCGCAGAGCTGCAGGAGAATGTTGGCTCGATGCTGGGCTGGCTGGACAAAGCTGAGGGCGTCCTGGCCATTCCTCTGCAGCCTGCAGAGCCACAGCACATAAGAGACACTCTGGGCAAAGTTCAGGTATATTCAGTTCACAGCCACACAGTTACTATGAGCTTCCTGAATGTGTGTGCATATTTACGGATTTATGCAAATTAATTTAGCTGCCATCATCGTGTAAATGAGTTCAGATGAGTCATAATGTAAATTACTCCAATGTGTTGCTGTGTGTAATTAGTAAAAACATTGCAGCGTTTTAATTATTGCAAGATCGTGTATGTGTGTGTGTGTGTGTGTGTGTGTGTGTGTGTGTGTGTGTGTGTGTTTCTGAAATCTTACATAAGATTCTGCTTGTATTGAGCTGCTGCAGTAATGTGCTTGTGTGTCTCTGTGTGTGTGTGTGTGTGTGTGTGTGTGTGTGTGTGTGTGTGTGTGTGTGTGTGTGTGTGTGTGTGTGTGTGTGTCTCTGTGTGTGTGTGTCAGGTATGTGTGGAGGAGCTTCCTGCCCAGAATGTAGTGATGGGGAATCTGAACTCAAGACTGAAGCAGATAACATTTCCTGCTGATAAACAGAAAGACATCAGGATCATAAACACTCGCTGGTCTCAGGTCAGCTTCTTTCACTACACACACAGCGGACAGCACGCCGCTGCCCAGGAAAGGCATCAACTGAATAATACACAAAGGCTCTGAGAGAAGGGTATTCCCTACGTCTAGCTAAGCAGTGCACCACATCATTAAGCTTACGACGTTTAGGTTTGACGGCTTGAAAGTTTGTTGGTGTTATAATCTCTTTTTTTTTATCAAAGTGGCAATATTTTCACTTTCATCTACTGTGTACAAAAGCTGTGAAAGATTCTCTTAGATTTAGTTTATTTGCTCCAGACAGAGTTTGATTTACCAAAGAAGGTGAGCTTTAATCTTTACCAGAAAGACGATGGAAAACCATTCTTATACTGTGTTTACTACAGACCAGATTATCACCACCTCACCTCCCCCGTAGTAATAAATATCTTGAAAAATGGGTCAACACGGTGGGAGTGGTAGGCTTCATGGCCAATCTTCATTTAGGTGTCGAAGGCTCTTCCTGAACGTCAGTTGGAGATCGAGGGTCTGCTGAAGGAGATGGAGAAGTGTGAGAGTCATCTGGATGACCTGTCAGTCTGGGCATCCAGCACCAGAGCCAAGCTGGAGCACAGCCCTGAGGGACCATCTGCCAGGGTATGGTGCAAAACAGTGTGCATATAGATGTATGCATGGTATCAGTGCACCATGGCATTTACTAGTAAAACATTCAAGCCCAAACTGCCTGAAATAAATAATACATTGCATATATTACATCCATTATATTATTTATTATATTACATGCAATACACTCATCTGTCCACAAGGCTTATTGCAGTTTAAGCTCTCTGATTCTCCAGCTCATTAACGAAGTGCAAGTCAAGCAGCCAGAGGTGGAGTGTGTGTTGGAGAAAGCTGATCAGTTATACAAGGACTCTCCTCTTGAGCAACCTGGCAAGGTGAGGAAATTAAATACAGGTGACTCACGTGCAAATTCAGTCACATGAAATCATTAAAACACTGACTTGTCTCACTTCTACCTTTACCTTAAATATTATGAATAAATAGTTACTTTTTGAAGAAATGTAACAAGACACAAATATATATAAACAACGTCGACTCAAAAAATATACATACTTCTTCCAGCATTTGATGCTTGGACACTTACCTGTGAAGTTGTTATCAACAATAAGGAAACTGCTCACATGTGTGCTTGTATGTTTTTTCAGATGAAATATATTAGGCTGAGGGAATCTTGGACAGTAATCTTGGAGCTGCTGCAGCAGCACAAGGAGAGGACGGCTGCTCAGCTTATAACCAGAAAAGACAGTAAGACCACATTTAATCTTTCACGCATGCATGTGCACACAAGATTAAGTTCGGACTGAGTTTAGGACACAAATTCATGTTCCCAGTACAACTGAAAGTCCTGATATTAGGTTCAGTAAGAGTTCATTTTACTAGATTCAGTCTGGTTCAGTTTCTTTTAATTATTCATTTGTTTTTGGGATTGAGATTCTAGTTTTTATCTTTCTTTTTTCTGTTGATCAGTCATTGCCCAGATTACACTTCGGGCTATGAGTGATACCATTTGAATAATTAGAATCATTTAAATAATGGAAAAACAAATGGAAAGATCAGCTCCTGCACATGGTTATAGAATATCAGCTGATTTGGGGAGCTGTCTCTAATGCTACAGTCACAATATTAAAAACGGTGGTTGGAAACCAGGTCATGACCCAACTCGTGACCACGTGGAATAAACTTGCCGTTGGTTTTTGAAATGGTTGTTTGAAAAATGGGGACCGGGTCGGTGTGGTTATGAATTTAAAGCATGAATGATGCGTTTGGTGGTGGGCCATCGAGTTCTCTCTGTTCATAATGAGCGATTCATTTCAGCAAATTCAGTGAAGGACTTTTACTGTGGTTTTATTTTGAAATAAGAATATGAGCACTTCCTCCACTAAAAGTTCATTTAACTGTATCTGTGTCTCAGATGAAGGTCTGACAGGAAGTTCCCAGCCTGAATACGCAGCATTGGCTCAGTTCAACAAGTCCTGGGCTGAGCTCACTGACTGGCTGACCATGATGGATAACATGGTACAGAACAAGCGGGTAGTGGTGGCTGACCTCGACGACATCAACGACATGATCAGGCAACTCAAGGTCCGGACCTCTGACCTCACTGTTGACTCTATTTAAAGCACTGCAAAACCTGACCGAGCTGCCGACATTCACGGGGCCGTGTGAGAGTATGGCTCAGTGTGTAAATACTGAGGACTCACAGATAGTTTAAAACAGTCAGTGGTTAAACTGACAAGCTAGACATGCTACAGACCTTTATTCTTGATTTGTTTTCCTCCTTAATTGCTTGGAAAATTCAATAAGTAAGTTAAAACAACTGAGAAACTAAAATGATTGTTTTCAGGCTTCTCTACAGGATCTTGATCAACGTCGCCCCCTCCTGGAGACACAGATCACAGCAGCCCAGAACCTGAAGAACAAAACCAGCAGCCAAGAGACCCGCAATGCTATTTCTGAACGCAGTAAGTCTCACACATACACATGCAACATAGCATCACCTAGCCTCCCACAGAGGCTAAGTGAAGCTTATTTAGAGCCTATATTAGGCTTTATCAGGGGTGTCCAACTCCAGGCCTCGATGGCCGGCGTCCTGCAGGTTTTAAATCTCACCCTGGGTCAACACACCAGAATCAAATGATTAGTTCATTACCAGGCCTCTGGAGAACTTCAAGACATGTTGATCATTAGCCATTTAAATCAGCTGTGTTGGATCGAGGACACATCTAAACCCTGCAGGACACCGGCCCTCGAGGCCTGGAGTTGGACAAAACATATTCATCTGCCATAACAGAAGCTGCAGAAGCTGTCTTCACCTTCTTCCTATTAAACTGTTCCAAGATAACCATGTTACACAAATCATCATGTGTCCCTGCCTCCTCAGCACCACGTCAACATGTAAAGTGGTGGAAAATGTTCCAAGCAAACTCAGCATTAGTCTGTTTCTCTCCCCTCTTCCAGTTTCTAAATCTCTGCCTGTCTGCTTCTCTGCCACTTCCAGCCTTTACTGTCTCCCCCTCCAGTTTGTCCAAATTTTGTTCCTTCTGCGCTCCTGATGGGTTGAAAGCGTTAAAAAAAATCGTGATGCCTGCGTTTAAACACACGCAAATCAGTCCGTGCATGATTACGTTGCCCCGCCCATCAAAAAGTCTGCGCATGCGTGAATATATTGCCTATCGGCGATTGGACTGACTATTGCCAATTGGAAAATGTTTACATATCGCCCGACCCTCACTCTTTCAAGTTCCACGTCACACTGCAACCGCTCCTACTCAGTTTTTGCATTTTCCTTCTCTAGTTGCAGGTACAGATCAAATGATAATCAAATGATAATGACCAATCAATCAGTTCAGAAGCCGATATCACTGGAGCCGGATCTACCTCTTTCAACAGTACTTTTCAGTTTTTGCCCAGCCCAAGTGTGCATGCTTTTGTAGTCACAAATTGTATTAAATTAGCCTGAAGCCAAAAGCCTTTCCTCTATATTTCTATTTTATATTGGGGGACACTCCTCCTCTACAAATCTGCAGGTTCTCAGTTCTCTTCTTCTTCTCTTACTGCTTGTTTTCGCAAAGATCACCATCTCAAAGAGAGGAGTTACTACAGTGTTCATTTTGATAGCACATTCTGATTTTGTTTGTGTTTTACTCATAATTTAGTTTAGTTTAATAGATTCAGTCATATATAGTGTAAAAAAGTCTTGTTTTTACCTGTGAGATTACAAAGCATCATATGTTCCTTGATATCAAATGCAAATGTTTACTGTTCTCTTCCTGCCAAGAACTGAGACTTTGTTGTGTAGTCATGACAAACAGGGAGTGTGGGAGCTAGTTGTACTAGCTGTAACTGTCCAGTAAAGGTATAATTATCACAAAAGGCCAAATGTACAAAAGTTATCAGCTTTCTCTTTCAACTTCAAATTCTCATCTTCTTTCTATCTGAAGAAGTCCAACAGTAACTATCTTAAAAATATGTTTTTTTATTTAGGTTTCCTAAATAACCTGGAATTGGATAAGAGGAAGAGAATGGATGGATGGATGGATGGATGGATGCATGGATGGATGGATGCATGGATGGATGGATGGATGGATGCATGGATGGGTGGATGCATGGATGGGTGGATGGATGGATGCATGGATGGATGGATGCATGGATGGATGGATGGATTTGATTACTATAAGAAGGATTGTTCACAACTTTTGGGCAGCAAAAATGGGTAAAGAGACTCCCAAGTCCATACTCAGCATTAGCCCAATGTTTGGACTTGTCACCTTTGGCTATAACACAATCAAAGATTACTTATTGAGCCTAATTATTATATTGTAACCAGTATGGATCAGCAGGTGCTTATATAACAAGTGGCACAGACTTCATTAATATGCTTGTAGGTAATATTTGACCTAAATATATGTGTCCTGTGAATTGAATATGTAGGTTAAATGCATTGATTCCAATACAAACACTCCAGTGTAGGTATGTATAGTGTATACGAGTATATGTGATTACATTATATATGTGAGTCTTTGTCCAGTGTATACAGGTATGTATGTCATACAAAATCCCCAGTGATGGATGGAGGGATGGATGGATGGATTTAGGTTTCCAGACTCAGTCCATGTATTATTTTCAAACTGTCTGACACCTCTACTAGTTGTGTGATTTTATTCTAAAGAACTTGTTAAGCAGTGTTTTCTCTCTTTCTTCATAGTTGATCGACTCCAGGCTTACTGGGAAGACTGTCAGACCAAACTGTCTGATAGGATGAAGCAGCTACAAAACATGCTGCAAGACTCTACCAACTGGCTGGACGCCAAGAAGGGGGTGGATCATGTCGTCAAACAGGCCAATGAGAGACTGGATTCATGGCAGGAGATCACTTATACAGTTGATGCACTGAAAAAACAAAACGCTGAACTGAAGGTGGGATCTGCATTCTGAATTTCACTGTATTTATACAGACATATAGTCTGCTTACAAGAGCCCCCCATTAATCAGATCCAACCAATATAACCCCCCAATCAAATTATGAATTATCTTGCATACATAGGCTGTTGATTTTCTTTACTCATTTCAGGTCTTACCAGCAAAACAGTTGCATGTTTAATCATCTGGGAATTTACCCAGATGTATTTATTTATTTAGACAGAGTTCTGCCCGTTACGATGATCGCTTAGAGTACTAATCAGGTGGAACCAGGTAATCGTGTTGATGATTTGGCCTTTGTTTTCTCCCTGCTTACCCAGCTCTTAATGAAGGAGCTGCAGCAATCCCAGATACAAGTCAAAGAAACCAATACACTGGCCAACAAACTACTGACGCTATATGGCAACGATGACACTCACAAAGTCACCCAGATCAACAACAACATGGACACTGCCTGCATATACATCAACAAGCGGTAAGCATTATTTTAATTTTATTCTGCATTTATTTTATTTTTATTAAAAATAAACATTTAGGCAGCTATGTTGGTGTTTGACTTAATGGATGTCTCTAAACGATGCTATTCTTACGCTTTCAACCTTGGTTTCCATGGAAATAATAAGTGCACTTTAGTGCAACTACCCCGTCAAAACACCACAATGACTATTTCACCTTTTTGCAAAACGTGTTTAGTCAGGAAGTAATCGTGATGTGATTTCCTGGCACAAAAGGCACACGTTTAGTTTTCCACATAACAGACGAGCATGATAAAAAGAGCATTTGCATTATCTAACAAGAAAGCTTTTAAAGCTATTTAGCCATCATGGAAGTCTGGATATTACGTCTATCAAATCTTTAGGCTTGTTTACTGACTTCTGCTACATTACATTTGGAATAAAATTGATCCTAAAAAGGAAAACCACTCACTCTCTGGTCAGTATTTACTTATCTTTCTGCTAAGGGAATCGTATTGTATTTTCTATATATTTATTCTGTTATTCTTTTTAAATGTACTTTAAATTTGCAGTTCAGTAATAACACATGCAGAGTGCAGGATTTTGTTATTTACCCTGTTGAAACTATTTAAATATTCTTAAAATGACATAAATGAACACGTTTTGTTTTACAAAAAGAAACAGTTTCCCCTCTCGCCCAGACTCGGGTCCTCTACCAGAGGCCTGGGAGCTTGAGGGTCCTGCGCAGTATCTTAGCTGTTCCCAGGACTGCGCTCTTCTGGACAGAGATCTCCGATGTTGTTCCCGGGATCTGCTGGAGCCACTCGCCTAGCTTGGGAGTCACCGCACCTAGTGCTCCGATTACCACGGGGACCACCGTTACCTTCACCCTCCACATCCTCTCCAGCTCTTCTCTGAGCCCTTGGTATTTCTCCAGCTTCTCGTGTTCCTTCTTCCTGATATTGCTGTCATTTGAACCGCTACATCGATCACTACGGCCGTCTGCTTCTGTTTGTCTACCACCACTATGTCCGGTTGGTTAGCCACCACCATTTTGTCCGTCTGTATCTGGAAGTCCCACAGGATCTTAGCTCGGTCATTCTCCACCACCCTTGGGGGCGTCTCCCATTTTGACCTCGGGACTTCCAGGTTATACTCGGCACAGATGTTCCTGTACACTATGCCGGCCACTTGGTTATGGCGTTCCATGTATGCCTTGCCTGCTAGCATCTTGCACCCTGCTGTTATGTGCTGGATTGTCTCTGGGGCATCTTTACACAGCCTGCACCTGGGGTCTTGCCTGGTGTGATAGACCCCAGCCTCTATGGATCTTGTGCTCAGAGCTTGTTCTTGTGCTGCCATGATTAGTGCCTCTGTGCTGTCTTTCAGTCCAGCTTTGTCCAGCCACTGGTAGGATTTCTGGATATCAGCCCCCTCCTCTATCTGCTGGTCCTTCCATGATGGTTCCTCCTCTTTCTTGGGTTTCTGCTGCCTGAGGTATTCACTGAGCACGCGGTCGGTTGAGGCCATCTTCCTCATGTATTCATGGATGTTCACTGCCTCATCCTGGACTGTGGTGCTGAGTCTCACTGGTCCCTGGCTCCCTTCCTTCCCCTTAGCATACAGTCTCAGGGTGCTGGACTTGGGGTGAAGTGACAAGGAGATAAAGTTTAAATATATTTAAGTACTTTGTATATGTTTTATGAGACTTTTTTGTCAATTTTTTTATTGAATTGTTAACTCAACCTCACTGTACATATATCAAACATGCGACGTTTTATCAGAATTCATATTAAACTTTGAGCCATCGTGTTTACCGATGTGTGCAAAACAAATCTGTTGCTTCTTTAACTTTTTTGAGGAAATAACTTTTATTTACCACCTTTGTTTCTTGTCATCTGTCTGCACATTTTCAGTGTTTCGGACAGGGAGGCAGCTTTGGAAGCTGCTCTAAAGTTGCTGCAGCAGTTCTACTTTGATTTGGAAAAGTTCCTCAACTGGCTCACGGAGGCTGAGACGACCTGCAATGTTTTACTAGATGCCACGAACAAGGAGAGATTGCAGGAGCAGTCTGAGGCAGCAAGGAACTTGCTGGAACAGTGGAAGGTGGGCCATACACAGGTGCACCTCATCTTTCTGATATAGCTAGCTCTGTATCTATGTACAGATATGGACATATACACGTTCCAGAAATCAGCATAAGGCCCTGAAGATTAACCTTGTCAGGGCTAAGTCATGAGGACCAATACACTCACATCCACACCTGTGGCCAGTTTAGAATCATTCATTTAGTGATGAGGACGTCTGTGTAAAGGAAATCCAAGCAGGGACATGTTATGCCTCAGTCTAGGTGCAACATAAGGAATAAAAAAGGGTGTCCTCGCCCTGGTCCCCAAAACCAGAAACCCAATGGCCAAGTCACAGATAAATGTGAGATTTATTGCTGCACCAATACTATCAAAACTCAACGCTTAAGCTCCAGGGCAAAATTACAAACAAAACAAGCCAATCCAAGCACTACCCCATAACTCCCTGACTTATTACACAAGATAAATGTACAGAAATAAATAGGCAGCTCAGCCCTTTGCTATTTGAAAAAGGACAAAACTATTTACAATACTATTTAGAAAACCTAACTGGTCTCATAGCACACACAGGTTTGGAGGCTGAAGATAGGTCTGCTGCTGCTGCTGGTGCCAAACCAGATTAAACCATAATGTCCTTTAATGTGGTCTCCCTTTTCACTTGTATCCCTACAAAGGAGGCAGTGGAGAGTGCCAGCAAATGATCAGATTTGTACACTGTTAGACCTTTGCCTCACCGCCACATATCTTAAAATACGAGAGTTGCTACAGACAAGAGTATGGATGTGATACAATGGTCAAAATCTAAACCCAAGAAGTAGAAACCTTCACTGTTCACATCAACTCAGTGGTTAGAAATGTAAAGCTCACCAGGGAAGAGAAAAAATGATAATAGCTTGCTGAATGGAAACCTCAACACTGAACGTTACTGAAAGCCCACACACACCAGTACCTACTCTTTGACTCCCACAACACAAACCTGGTCATTTGGACGCTGCAACACTGGGCACAAAACATTCCCTCTAAGCCAAAGACACGAACACACACATTAAAGAAAGCTCTTAAAACACGTGGTTTTCCCAGCTGGGCCTGGACACCAACAAGGGAGAAAGAGATCTAACAGCTAGGGCGGCTCGATTATGGCAAAAATGATGATCACGATTATTCTCACTGAAATTGAGATCTCGATTATTTGACGATATTTATTTAACAATAACAATGTGTTGAATAATGACTTTAAAAAATAATATAAAATAGTGCAAATACTGATAACAGTGCAAATGTTTGCAATATAAAAAACAAATGAAAAATGTAAACATCTGTGTTTAGTGAACTTTGCAGTGTTGCTCTGTGGTGCAGCTACGACACCGTAGCAAAGTTTACACACTGTGTCTTCTTGATCCACGTCTGACTGAACCCATAATGTTTCCACACCACTGAAGTTTTTTTACCTCTCTTTTCAACCAACAGCAGTCACTCTCCTCTCCAAATAACTTCTGCTGAGCTTTCCGAGCTTCCCTCGGGTCCTCTTGTTGTGACGCGTGTTCGAAACGCAGAGAGGTGCGCTCGATTTGCCACACGGAGCAGCGCGAGAGTAAAGCACGAGGGAGGGGCTAATAATCGGCTCAGTCATTTTTAATGATCGCTGAAAGCCCAGATCGTAATCGAGATTAAAATTCGATTAATTGAGCAGCCCTAGTAACAACTCAGGAGATTTATCTGCAAGCATAACATCAGTGCACTTCAGACCCAGCCATAACCTCAGACTAAAACCGGTTGATCCCGAGGACAAAACTCCCAGACACAAGCTAAACAACATAGTGCATGCTGCACAGCGCAGCAAGGAGTGCTTAGACCTCCTCATTGGATAAAACAAACAGCCTTAAACACATATTCATTTACTAACCAGCAATTTAGTGTCTTCTTTGCTGATTGGTGTTTGGACCTCATCTGGCTTTTACATATAAAAACATTTTATTTTTGTGTTTGGTTTTGAGGGGTTCACATTGCAGTGATGAAAGCTGTAAGTTCAAACATGTTTGTCATCAGAATTAATCATTAAATTGGTTATACCATTAACACAGTTTAATTAAGTTAGGCAAGGAAAAACTCGTACAACCATGAAGGATTAGTGAGAAAGTAAAACCAATGTGGGTTCTTTCCAGGTACTCCAGCTTCCTCCCATAGTTCAAAGACATGCAGTTAGTAGGGTTATGTTCATTGGTGATTCTAAATTGCCCACAGGTGTTAAGGAGAGTGTTGTCTGTCTCTGCGTTAGCTCTGCAACAGACTGGTATTCTGTGCAGGGTTTACCCCGCCTCTCGCCCTCTGATAACTGGGATAGTCTCGAGCCCGCTCTCGCAACCCTGATATGGATAAAAAGACTAATGATTAGACTTTAGTCTCATCTGCCACACATCCAGTATATTTCCAGTTTTTAGCCCTTCTTCAACTCTGCTCTGGCTAGTATGACAGGAATGCTGACATGGTGAGATTTGATTGGACTGTCACTGTCTGCACACAAATCCCGAATTCCCCCAATGCATTGTGGGTGTTGGGTGAAGGGAACGCTCTGTTCTGCAAGAAAACATATTCTGACCGTCAACCCTCACCCTGCACCCACACACACTCTCTGGTAGCACAGCATGTACAGTGATGCACACACAACCACTGTGACACAGTGTGCAGTGCATGCACTACAAGGAAACACACAAGCAGCACATTTAAAATCAGAAATTCACACACACACACAACACACCTACGGGGACACACACACATGTACACACAGAGCTCTCTCAGTACAACAGTAGCACTGTGTGTAGCACTGTGTGTAGCACTGTGTGTAGCACTGAGATAGTTGTCTTTGTCCAGTTACAATGATGGGTGCTAAAAGTACACAGCATCCTATGAAGTCTCACTCGTTCCCTCGGCTACAACATGCAGATAAGGTTTAATTGGAAAAGAAGTACACTCATCATTTTATGTAACCTTGAAAGTTTCTCTGCGTCTTTCATCGTCATTTTAACTCTTTCTCGTACCCTGTGTTCACTCTGACTCAGACGTTCAACTCCATCTCTCTTTTTTATGTGCGACTGACCCTCCCTCTCTTCCTCTTTATCTGAACGTCTCACTGTGTCACCAACACTTAAACAGAGGGCAGTGTAATTCAGCCTGCTGGAAGCTAGAAGGAATGAAATGGGGCTTAATGGAGGTGCTTCTTCTTTTTGATGTGTGATTTTGGGGATTCCAGGGTTCAGTCTGGACGATGCTGCGCAGAAAGGTCTACCATGTTCAGGTTGGGAATAAAAACCAAGTAGATTCATTTGGAACATTTACTCTACTGACATTTACACTAAACTTTTGAGATGATTCATATAGGTTGTAATCTGTTAAATCAACTTTCACTACGCTACAGAATAACCTGTGGCATTTAAAACTTGTTTTGAATGCTGACCAAAAAAAATCGATGGTGTTCACAAATTAAAAATCTGAACCAAGTAACCTTTTGTGTATTACTACAATTCAGGGCTTTGAGATTGAGTTAGTATCTGATTACAGCTACTTAGGACTTCAGTTGATGACTCGCTCTCGTTTACGCCTCAGTTTCAGCAACTGGTGAAAAAACTGAATTGTGGTTTTTACTTTAGACTAAAAGTCCTGCTTGTACTTTGAGAGAAGAAAGAGACTTGTTGTTCCCAGTTTTATGTCTATACTTGATTATAGCAATGCGATTTATATGCATGCATCCTTAAATATGCTGGATTACAAGCTCTTACTCACCACTCCTTTGCTGGTCTGCTTTGTCATGACGTATATATGATATATATGACTGATATATTCTTATACATCTTATTTCCCAAGATTTATTCCGTCTGTCTCAAAGCTTCACACTAAATTTGAGCTTTCACATGTGCAGCTTCCTGCTCCTGGAATCAGCTGCAGAATCAACGTAAGGAGCTGGTCTCACTTAATGACTTTAAAGCGATTCTAAAGAACTAATGCAGGCTGCTGTTTTGCCTGAATATTGTTCCTTTGTTTGTGGCATTCAGTAGCACTTTTAGCATGATCTGGGTTGTGTTATTTTTTTACTCTGACTGTACTTAACTGGTGCATGGATTTCTATGTGTATGTGATTTAATGTATGCAACCAAGGATTGTACTGCTTGGTCAGGAGACTCTTAAAAGGGGAAATTTTTAATCTCAAGAGTTAATTTTTTTCCTGGCTACAAAACAGTTAATATACCGTATTTCCCGGACTACAAAGCGCACCTGAATATTAGCCGCACAAGCTAAAATCAGGGGAAAATCCTGTTTTGTACATACATTAGCCGCACCTGAATAAAAGCCGCAGGTGTTTCAATGTTGACTTATCATATGTAAGAGAATATGCACAAAGGGAATTGTCAGGAAAGAGATGGCTGTTTGGAGACACACCCCTTTTATTAATATTTTGAAAAACAAGTTATGGGTACATATTTGCACATGTAGTACATAACAGTAACCTACAGCACACCAGAAAAATAGATTCGTACTACCTTTTATGCTCAGGTGCAGTGACACGGCTTTAACAAGAAGAAAAGTCAGTCATTCACCATCTTTCTCTTCTTCCTGCGCACTAAAACCACCAAAGTCCTCTCCTCCAGTGTCGGATACAAACAGGCTCAGGATGGCTTCGTCATCCACTCTCCGCTTATTTCCTTCGTTGTCACTTTCAAAACCAAAGAAATCCTCGTTGTCAGTGTCGAACACCCTCAGAAGGGCCGTGGCGGTGTCCTCCTCTCCATCATGCAGCAGTCCAGCCCTTCAAAATCCGTTGGTGATCGTGGATGTTTTCAAACTTTTCCACGCTGTCAGATTCCACCGGTGGAGTTGGGCATAACTTGCTTTTCGCAAGTTTATCACCGCTCGTCATCCACGCCTCCCGCTGAACGCGTAGCGCTACTTTGAAGTTTGTTTTTCGCGCTACTTCGTACGGCACTACGTTGCCATGTGACTAACATACCACTCTTGAACGTAGTGCCGTACAACAGCGGAACAAACAAAACAAATCCTCTTACGATATGACAAAAATCATGGACAATCCATAGAAAAGCCGCACCTGACTAAAAGCCGCAGGGTTCAAAGCTTGTGCAAAAAGTAGCGGCTTATAGCCCGACAATTACGGTAATTGATTTTATATAAGCTCGATTCTGTTGTGGGGCATTTGAGATTAACAGTAGGAAAGATTTTTCTTTCGCACGACTTCTGGAACTATTCATTTAAAAGGCAGAAATCAAGGTAAAAATGCAAACTGTTGGACTGCCTGACATTGTGTCCTCATTTAGATCACATGGTAATCGTAATAAAATCCTCCTGCCCCCTGTGTCATTTGTTCCATTTGATTGTTTGTTAGCAGTCTAGCGTCCACAGTTTTCATGATATCATGTTTCAGATTTTGTGTGTTTGGGCGAGACGCAGGGTGCACCCCGGACAGGTCGCCAGGCTGTGCAGGGCTGGGATTTTTGTATTTTTAATTGAAAGTCTTTAAACTTCACAACAGTGTCGTAGGGGGGACATGATCTCCCGTGTTGGCTAAGCAGCTGACCTTGATCTTCATTGTGTGACCTTGACAATTTCAAGAAACCATATAGAGTAGAGTGTATCATCTTGAAGGGCATGGACGCAGCTGTACAACACTTTTATTTTCTCAACACCGTCACAATAACACCATAACAGGATGACATCATTGTATTGTAATGAAAACAGGTGGACATCAAAATCCTAAAATGTCAGTGTTAGTATCACACTTGCCCTCTGGAGTTGTGCTCTCTTGTAAACAAGTGCACTTACTTAACTCCTATTTATAATGTCCTCAGCGCTTCTTGTTTTTTCTCTTCCCAAAAAGGAGGAGCATGTTTTTATTCACTGACTCCAGTTTATTTTTATAAGAAGATTTGCTCTAAAGACACTGTTGATTCTTTAATAAAAATGGTGAGTTAGTGACACGTCCTCTTCACAAAGCACAGAAACATAAGAAGTTCTGTCAAATTCAGTTTCATATTTTTAGTGTTTGTAGTAAAAGAGCTTCGAGTACTCAAATTGAGCAGAAATGCTCGATACCGTCCACTATTGCCAGAAGTATTTGTCTGTGTGTACACACACATGAACTTGTGGCACTCTATGCTTAATCCATAGGATTTTAATATGATGTCTGCCCACTCTTTGCAGCTGTAGCAGCTTCAACGCTTCCGGGAAGACTTTCCACAAGGTTTAGGAGTGTGTTTATATTAACATTTGCCCATTCTTCTACTCTGTCAGGCTGAGGTCAGGACTCTGTGCTGGACAGATAAATTCTGCCACATCAAACTGCCTCACCCATGCCCTTGCTTTGTGCACTGGTGCACAGTCATGTTGGAAAAGAAAGGGGGCATCCCCAAAGTGTTTCCACAAAGTTGGGAGAATGCAATTTTCCAAAAAGAGGACTCAAAAGAAATAAGTGGTTTGATTGCTTTGCCACAAGATAACCACAAAGAAGCATGTTATTGACCTTTTTGAACCCACCAATCATCACAGTAAAATAAGGGATGAGTAATTTGTATTACACATGGACTAGATCTAATGTTGGGAATGCTAGTGTTATTCCACAGTTTGGGGTACAATCAAGTAATGTGTCATATTTTTCCAATTAAATAAAGCATTTTCTAAAATTGAATTGCATAGCATTGTGGTAAAACTGATGAGACTATATTCACAACACGTTCTCACTCCCAAAGCGTAACATTTTCCACAAGGTGACAAATCGCCTGTATATTACTGCTTCCCTATGCAGCCGTCCCTCGTATGTCGCGGTAGTTACGTTCTAAAATAACCCGTGATAGGTGAAATCTGCGAAGTAGCCAACCTTATTTTTTACAATTATTATAGCTGTTTTAAGGATGTAAAACCCGTCACTACACACTTTATACACTTTTCTCAGACAGGCTGAACATTTTCACTTTTCTCTCTTGTTTAAACTCTCAAAGTTCAAACCTTGTAGAAAAATAAGTCCAGTATTAGAGAATGAAACCAAAGACCTGCGGTTGTCGTTTCGTCGACATCGTTGCGTTTGTTGGGCAGGAAACTTACAAACATACAGTGCAGCTCTTCAGAGTCACACTGCTAGAGATCGAAGATTTGTGTAAATTTAACAAGCTGAATGTATTCTGGACTGTACAGGAGACACGGCAGGAGGTTGGTTAACAATGGTCTACAGCCAATCAGGACGCAGAACACAATGCACTGTAAAAAAAAAAAACATGCAAAATTGCACACAAAAAAACCAGCGAAACGGCGAGGCCGCGAAAGGTGAACCGCGTTATAGCGAGGGAGCGCTGTATTACGAGGTCGGAAAAATGAGGAAACATGAGAACTGTTTGGAATGAATCTACACAAGTACGTTTATCTTACTTAAATCGCTCTGAAAACACTAACATCATTAAAGTGCTGGTTAAGGTTAAGGGATAAGGTTAGGGCTGGAATACATGGCTGGAACGTCTATTACTGTGGGACGGTCGTTCTATTGGATTTCATCCACAGCCCGGTGCGTAGCATAGGAACGCGGAAGGTTGTCTTTCGCGTTCCCATGGAATACCTCGGGATGTATTACGCCTCGGGAGTGAGAACAATCTGACATTCATCAAGTCATGCAAACAACTTGGGGTCCCGGCTGTACCATTTTTTTTCTGTGAGAGGTCAGACGTCTACTGCAGCTCTCTTTTACTTTAGTAATATAAAGAACATGTGGAAGGTAATTAGCCAATACTCAAACAATGACAATAACATTAAGAGAATTAAAATAAGAAAAAGTAGATAAAGTCAGACACAAAGAATTGATATCGTAATTTTTTGAGCACAGAATTTGTAAATAAGTCATTTACTAATACTTAATAGACAGTATGTAAGGCATTAAGGTAACTATTGTCTGTCTTATCAGGTATCACAGAATTCTGAAGACTCCTGAAATGGACATTTTCCCTTAATGATTGAATTTATGTATAAAGCATTAGTAAATGATGTATTAGCTATTAATAAAGCCAGTAATTCAAATGCAGGAGTCTCTTTATGAAGGCACCAAATTAAAATAAGATGAAGTGACACTGATTTTCACCTAGCCTGAGTTTACCTCGCCTATTCAAACATTAAGGAAGCATTTAAGGCAACACCCTGCCCCCACCTCTGCTCGTCAGACCATTTTTCTGTTATGCTGCTTCCTGCATAGAAGTGCTTAATAATCAGAGAAAACCCCACTGTGAAGCAAGTGCTCTACAGGAGCCACAGAAGCATTAAAAGATGTATTGTATTGAATGTATTAACAGATGTGTTCAAGGCATCTGCAACTGAGTGTAGATGAGTACGCTGAGTTAGTGTCTCCATAAGTTTAGAAATATGTGGAAGATGTCTTTGTTAGATGACATTCCTGGTGACAAACTGTGGATGACCAAGGGGTGCTTGCAATGAAAGCACAAAGTGACGGTTTTAGGTGTAATGTGATATGATGGCACCCAGATCAGCAAGACCCAACTTGAACAATGCCATAAGAGCAACGAAGCATGACTTTGGTAAGAGAATACAGAAGTTCTTCCATGACCATGCAAACAAGAGACGAATGTGGCAAAGTATCAACGCCATCAAAGAGTTTAAAGCTACTCCTCCACCCTGTGTGAACAAGACAACCTTTCTGAATAAGTAAGTAAACAAACACTATGAAGGGTTGAGGCATTTAGTCATACACCTGCAAGGAACAGCGCTCTATACGACTTTGAGGAGAGGGAACGTAAGAAAAGCAGCCGGCACTGACAACACACCAGCTTGGTGTCCTGACCGACCAGCTTCAGCTCTTTTAGACATTTTTCATTTGTCCTGCATTCAGAGGAAGAATAACCTGGACCAGAAGCTGCTGCTTCTACCACCGTGTGTTTGGTACGCAGAGGCCAGGACTGAAAACAGAAAGGCTGTGCAGAGGCTAATTAACACTCCCCAAAAAAGTCATTGGCCATCCTCTGCCACCTCTGGAGGCCATTACCAGCACCTCCTGACTCCAGGGCCAACACGTTCTCACTCCCAAAGCGTAACATTTTACGCTAGGTGACAAAACGTCGACATGTTACGCCTCGAGAGTGAGAACGGGCTGCAAGGGCCATCAGATGTAACGACTTGCTTCCCGCCCACCACGGATTTGACCTGCTGCCCCCCAGATGGCGCTTCTGGTCAATGAGGTCACACACCTCCAGGACACTCGCACATGGACTCTATACTCAGACCAAGTGTTTTACACTATTTTCAAGCACTCTGTAAACTGTTCTCTAATGTGTGCCTTTTTATTGTGTGCCTCCTGTTTTGTATACATACCTCTTGTGCGTATGTAATCTAGTCTGTTATTCATTCTTGCTGTCCTGCTATTCATATTATTATTCCATGCACAGCTGGTGGTGAGCATCCACAATTTCATTCTACATATACAGTGACAATAAAAGGGGATTCCATTTGATTCTTTAAGATTGCTGCCAACATTCAAGTGCCCAAGTGCCCGTATCTTCATGACGACTGCCCCAAAGCACTCAGTCCCATTGTGATGTCCTTTGAGAGACTGGAGAACGACCACATTGTCTGTGCTGAAAACAACCAAAGAGCTCATTGTCGACTTAAGGGGAAGTCGGCACAGTCCCACACAGTCATTAACAGAACAGCAGTGGACCTGGTCAGCAGCACCAAGTTCCAGAGAGTACAGATAACAGACACTTTGTCCCGGTCACTGCACACCAGGGCTGTTGCTAGGAGAGCTCCGGACGAGGAGAGGTCACTTACCCTCTCGTATCCTTACCAGTTTCTACAAGGGTACTATAGAGAGCTTACTGACATGAATATCTGTGTGGTCAGGGGCCTGCAGTGCCGGAAATCCCTGCAGAGAGGGCTGAAGACAGCAGAGAAGATCACTGAGTCTCCACTTCCCCACTTCCAGGACATTGCAGTGAAACGTTCTCTGATCAGAACAAATGTTTCACTGTTGTTTCACATCCCCACCATGCTCCCTGCTTACATCTGGGTGAAGGGTTCTGCAGGATCCACAGCAGAACAGCAACATCTTCATTACCCCTGCTCTCGGGCTGTCACTAACCCTCACCGCCACCACCCTGGCCCCATATCGCCATATCTGTTATTTTTGGTCGTTCCATCATCAAATGGATCTTTTTTCCTTTTTACTTGACAAAAGGTTGGACTGTCAAATACTAATTGGGAACATAAAGAGCTTCAGTAATGGACTGTCTGTAGGACAAAATGTACAGAAGTGAAATCACCGGAGTTTTATACATTTTGACATTACAGTGCTAAGAAATTAAAATACAAACGGTTAATGTAAATATAAATATAAATACGGTTGATATCTTGATTAACGGATCATCATCTGATTTTAAGCACCAATCAGTGAAAGTCCTGAAAGATTGCTGATGTTACCAAAAAATTCAGTGTGTGCTGTAACCGAATTTTACAGTTTTTCATGCTGTTTCTCCATTTCTGGCAATTATAGGACCTCCAAATAGAGATTGACGGCCACACAGAACTGTATCACTCCCTGGATGAAAATGGGCAGAGGATTCTTACGTCACTGGGGGACTCCGAGGATGGGGCTCTGCTCAGGAGACGTCTTGGCAACATGACCCAGCGGTGGAATGACCTGCACAACAAGACCCTCCGCATGAGGTGAGCGGTTGCAATGGTTCCAACAACGCAAAGAACTGTAAACGACTGTTGTTGAAACTACAGAGAAAGAAAAAATGTTTGTGTTTCTGTTTCAAGGGCCCACCTGGACTCAGAGATGGCCCCCTGGAAGAGGGTTCACATGTCGCTGCAAGAACTGTTGAACTGGCTAAGGTTGAAAAGTCAGCAGCTGGAGCAGGAGCGACCTGTAGGGGGGGACGTCCCGGCCGTGCAGGCTCAGCTGGACATACACCGGGTAGGAGGTGCAGCATGGTAGAACGCTCACTCAACATTGCTTCTTGGTGCAGATTGTGTTCAGCTAATTGTCAACACGACTGCCATGACTTTTCACAAACAGGAATCGACAATATATCTGCACAGGAAGTGACATCAGCACATGATAACCTTCGACAAATTGTTTTTTTAACTAAAGCTCAAACAAAATGATCAGTTTCTGCCTTTAAACAGAATTAATTAGAGAAATATTAACTCAGATTAATTCCCCTAGGCAGCACGCAGTGACATCAAAGATGTGAGTGAATAAACTAATCAACTTATAATTATAGCCTGCTTTGTAGTCAGATTTAATAATTGGAGGAAAACCCAGGATTTTAGTCTAAAATCACCTTCAGCCTTTGAGGTTGCATCAAAGTGCACTGTTCTAGTCCTAGATCACTCCACTAAAGAAGACAGGAGGGTCGTCAGGTCTAGGAACAAGAAAACGTTGAAAAGGATACAGCGTGCATATTTGCATATGTATCTTCATCTAAATGAAGATAAGTAAGCAGGCCCATTAACATGTGTATGGAGGTGGAACCAGTGAACACCTACAGGTACTACAGGTACAGGTACGGAGTTCACCTGAATGAGAGTTTGGATGGATGGACCAACAGTGATGGTGTGTACAAGAAGCTTCTCAGATCCTTTATTGGCGACTTCCTTTGCCGTTGTCTCCATCAGTGCCAGCAGGATTAACAAAATGATTCACAGAGCTGGAACCATCATTACCCAGAGTCTGGAGCCTTTTGAGTCAGTGAGGGACAGGAGATCAAACAAACAACAACAAACTGCTCTCCATCATGGCGGTCCGTCTTATCTGCCTTACTCAGTTCTACTGAGGCAGGAGAGCTGGCTTCTCCTCTCAGACATCTCAAAACCCCACGTGGGCATGCAGTGTGATCCATGCGTATCAGGAGTGAAACCTCTCACTTAGGAAAGGTTTTGTAAGTGAGTGAGAAGGATGTTGCAAGTATTTTATTACCCCTCAGCTGTAAAAGGCTGATGGGGTATTGTCGTTCAACATGGATACCTGAGTTTGTGATCACTTGAGAAGGAAGTGACAGGATTTTGAAACCATAGGCACATCTAGTATGAATATCAGACAAGTTTGAATCTCAGTGATCTTGGCCTCAAGGTCAGGGGTCAGAGGTCAAGTTTTCTGAAAATCTTTTTCAGTGTGATAACCTAAGAACAAGGTGACTTAGGATTTTGAAAGTACCCTTTGCATCTACTGAGGCTGAGGGCCACCACTGGCCACTGCCTGTATTTTTAGACATTCGTATCCACAGAAAGCTTTTTGAAAGAGAAAATTATTCCATTTGTGAAGCTTTATTAATAGACTCTGTGAACAACTAATGACTTTGTGTGTGGATTGAAGCACTTGTGAGTCCTCAAAAGTTACAGACAGATCACTGCACACATGTGTTTATGCCTCTGATCGTACCCTATGCATTTGTAACCCTTTTGAGACAGATTTCTCTGTATAAAGTCACATCAAGCTCAGTCTTTTAGTCCCAGATATGACACTGAAGGGTGGAACTGACTGTCTGATGTTTAGTTTAGTACAAATGCAAAAAGTATGTGTGCTTTTACAGGGTTTCAAGAGGGAGCTGCGAGCGAAAGAGCCCGTTATGACCAAGGCTCTGGATGATGTGGGACTCTTTCTGTCTGAACTTCCACAAGACACACCGTCACCTGAGCACAGAGGTAACACACACTCATTTCACACAATTATGCTTAGAATGCTTAGAAGCTCTCCTCCACTATTCTTCCATAGCTTAAAATGTCCCCCTTCAGCACTTCATGCTTGTTTTAATGTTATACTTACTGGATGAATTAAGAATGTAAGTGCTATAAGCAGTGTGATGTTGCCTCTAATGTTTCATGTGTCTGAGCGAACACACAAACTCCCTGAGCGTCCCCTGGTCCACTGTGAGCAGCAGCAGGCGTGTGCCAAGGTGTTTTTTTAAATAAACATTTCAAACTATTTACAGAACAATCAGCTGTTCTGCATCAAATCTGATGCCACACAAATTATTTGTTTCACTCCAAAAATAATTTGTGTCCACTATGAGATGAAGGAGAACAACAGCCTGATACCTGCAGGCCTGACAGCAGCAGATGTGTCACTGCTGTAACACCTGTAACACTCAGCAGGCGCCTCATTGTTCTGACACACACAACACTACTGACTACACTACACACTAACTACACACTCACTACACGCTAACTACACGCTGACTACACACTCACTACACACTAACTACACACTCACTACACACTAACTACACGCTAACTACACGCTCACTACACGCTGACTACACACTCACTACACACTAACTACACACTCACTACACGCTAACTACACGCTAACTACACGCTAACTACACGCTAACTACACACTCACTACACGCTCACTACACGCTCACTACACGCTCACTACACGCTCACTACACGCTGACTACATGCTCACTACACGCTCACTACACGCTGACTACACGCTCACTACACGCTCACTACACGCTAACTACACGCTGACTACACACTCACTACACACTAACTACACACTCACTACACACTAACTACACGCTAACTACACGCTCACTACACGCTGACTACACGCTGACTACACACTCACTACACGCTAACTACACGCTAACTACACGCTAACTACACGCTGACTACACACTCACTACACACTAACTACACACTCACTACACACTAACTACACGCTCACTACACGCTGACTACACGCTGACTACACGCTAACTACACGCTAACTACACGCTCACTACACGCTCACTACACGCTCACTACACGCTGACTACACGCTGACTACACACTCACTACACACTAACTACACACTAACTACACACTAACTACACGCTCACTACACGCTCACTACACACTGACTACACACTGACTACACACTAACTACACACTAACTACACGCTCACTACACGCTCACTACACACTGACTACACACTGACTACACACTAACTACACGCTCACTACACGCTCACTACACACTGACTACACACTGACTACACACTGACTACACACTGACTACACGCTCACTACACGCTCACTACACACTGACTACACACTCACTACACGCTGACTACACGCTAACTACACGCTAACTACACGCTCACTACACGCTCACTACACGCTCACTACACACTGACTACACACTGACTACACACTAACTACACGCTCACTACACGCTGACTACACGCTGACTACACACTCACTACACACTCACTACACACTCACTACACGCTAACTACACGCTAACTACACGCTCACTACACGCTGACTACACACTCACTACACACTCACTACACGCTAACTACACGCTAACTACACGCTAACTACACACTCACTACACGCTCACTACACGCTCACTACACGCTAACTACACGCTAACTACACGCTCACTACACGCTCACTACACACTCACTACACACTGACTACACGCTAACTACACGCTAACTACACGCTAACTACACGCTCACTACACGCTCACTACACGCTGACTACACACTCACTACACGCTAACTACACGCTAACTACACGCTAACTACACACTCACTACACGCTCACTACACGCTCACTACACGCTGACTACACGCTCACTACACGCTGACTACACGCTGACTACACGCTCACTACACGCTAACTACACGCTAACTACACGCTCACTACACGCTCACTACACGCTGACTACACGCTAACTACACGCTAACTACACGCTGACTACACACTCACTACACACTAACTACACACTCACTACACACTAACTACACGCTCACTACACGCTGACTACACGCTGACTACACACTCACTACACGCTAACTACACGCTAACTACACGCTCACTACACGCTCACTACACACTCACTACACACTAACTACACACTAACTACACGCTAACTACACGCTCACTACACGCTCACTACACACTAACTACACACTAACTACACGCTAACTACACGCTCACTACACGCTCACTACACACTGACTACACACTGACTACACACTAACAACACACTAACTACACGCTAACTACACGCTCACTACACGCTCACTACACACTGACTACACACTGACTACACACTAACTACACACTAACTACACGCTCACTACACGCTCACTACACACTGACTACACACTGACTACACACTAACAACACACTAACTACACGCTCACTACACGCTCACTACACGCTCACTACACACTAACTACACGCTCACTACACGCTCACTACACGCTCACTACACACTAACTACACACTAACTACACGCTAACTACACACTAACTACACGCTAACTACACACTCACTACACACTGACTACACACTGACTACACGCTCACTACACGCTCACTACACAAGATTTGCGCTAAACGTCTCAAATCTCTCACATCTCAAACACGCCGTCACTCCTAAAACTTCCCCCTCCCTAAACAACTAAAGGCCATGTTGCCATATCGTTTTTTGATTGGTCCACATGGTACATTTTTCCACCAATAGGAAAGGCTGGGAGTTTTGGTGTTTTTGCTCACAGGCTTTCGAGCGTTTTCCTTCTAAAACGCCGTTTTTACCGTTTCTTCCTGCAGTAAATATAAACAACGACAGTATTCAGGAAGAAAACCAAACATTGCAGATATTTTATCATAACTCTGGTTTTACGTGGCCGATCAACACAATTTAAAAACTGGTATAAAGTCCACACTTTGTCCGTCAGTTGTTTGTCTGTCCTGCTCACGTCTCCAATGGTTGTACACGTTGTCATTAACCTGGCTTCACTCCACATCAGCCGCTTTGCTAAAACACCGGTGTCGCACATAAGGACGCTGTCACAGCCTGTCAGCGACGCTGATCAGCTGCGTATATACGAATGTGAATCGCATCATTGGCTGGACTGTGGGATAAGGTGGCATCGTTCTAATCCCACACAGGAGCAGCCAGTCACTGACTCACACTGCAGAACAGGATTGTTGAAGTTTTAATTTTAATTTCAATTCAGGTTAGATTTGTTTTGTGCGCAACGCAGATTTTCTGTGCGCAGAGACGTGCCAGCAGTGCGCAACTGCTCACGCGCAGCTTAGAGGGAACTTGGTCCTTTGTAGGGTTTTGAATGTGAGGCTATTGTACTAAAGACACATTATATGACAGCAACCTTTTAACTTGCAATTTAAATGTGGGAATAGCTGGTTAATTATTAACAGCATTCTAACAACTGCTCGTAAAGATAAACAGACACTATTCTGCAACAATTCTGCACCATGGCAGCAATCTGGTTACTATGTGTCTTCAGCTGAAAGGTATTGCGCCCTGTTGAACTGCAAGGACAATGGTGACTTTCAGCTGCTAATCATGGGACTTCCTCTCATCCTCCCTCCTGTTATTTTAATCCATCTCAGCTATTTGATCTTGTATGAGGCAGTGGTTAGGGACATCTGAAAAGCAAGCAGTTCCATGGTTACATGTATGAAATTTTACTATGGTTTTCTAAAACACAATCCTATGTCTCCACAGTCTTGTTTGGCACATTAAATTATATTCCATCCATCCATCCATCCATTCGCTTCCGCTTATCCTTTTCAGGGTCGCGGGGGGCGCTGGAGCCTATCCCAGCTGTCATAGGGCGAGAGGCGGGGTACACCCTGGACAGGTCGCCAGTCTGTCGCAGGGCCAACATACAGGGACAGACAACCATTCACACTCACATTCACTCGCACATTCACACCTAGTGGCAATTTGGATTATCCAATTAACCTATCCCCACAAGCTGCATGTCTTTGGACGGTGGGAGGAAGCCGGAGTACCCGGAGAGAACCCACGCAAACACGGGGAGAACATGCAAACTCCACACAGAAAGACCCCGGCCTGATGGTGGAATTGAACTCAGGACCTTCTTGCTGTGCGGAAGGTCCTGAGTTCAATATATATATTTAAATTATATTCATTACTTTAATTATTAAATTAAATTGCAGCTAATGTGAAAAAGTACACTGAACAGATTGTGATAGGCAAAAGAAAATATAAGCTCAACAAATCAAAAAACATATTTAACTAGAAAAACAGCATTACCTGTCAAAAAATGCTGAAGATGTTTCCTTCAATACCAAAAAATGTTTGAAATATGCAAAGGTGACCTTGCTGAACCAGCGCAGTGACATTAGATTTCAACAATATCAGCTAGCTAAGTGTAAAAAGCAAAAGTTCTTGATGCACGCTCAAATATCCAGGTAAGTAAATCCCAAAGGTTGATTCACTGCTTCTGAGATGTCTTTTGCCATCTTACAATGCTGTGATTGCAGCCATTCCCCAACTCTCTGTGAATGGGACTCAGTGATCAGTGGTCTTTGATCAGTGGTTGTTGATTAATGGTCGTGAGAATTTGCATATCAATCATCAAGGAACTGACCATTGTTCCTTCAGTGGGCTGGTTTCAGTCATTGATGTAAATGTGCTGTTTATAATATTGAAACCTGCAGTCAGCTGAGACTGAAGACGTCACCTGATGATGACGAAACGTTTCTCCCACTGAAAACATCCAGATGAACAGAATCAACCTTTTTGGGAGCAGAACCAAAACTATATTGGACTAAATATACCACTAAATAAAGCATGTAGAATATTTCTCTAAATAAACCAAATGACCTAAATATGAGTGGCATTTTCTAAAAAAACAAAATTGGAGCTGAAGAGCATCACAGTGTAGACGTCCTTGATCTTAAATGAGTTTGCCTGCATGGGGGTGAATGGGATTACTTCAACATAAGGTTAATGAACTCAACCAACGTTTAATAAAGAGATGAAAACATGGCAATATAAGAATAACATGGTTCAATAAAACTATGAAAATGTTCTGAATTATGAAAAATCAGAGTCTGAAAGTGTCTAAAAATTATTTGAAATTATAAAATGAAAAACTGGGAGCTGAAATGTAATTAAGCAGGTAGAGATCGCAATAATCATTCCAATAATATTGAGGTTTGACACAGTCTCCAGGCGCAGGTGTGGGCAGGGTGTGGGGCCCGGCTGAAAAGGGTGAGATGCCCTGGCCAGAGTAAGCTGAATAAACTGTAACTGTATGAAAACATACTTAGCTGAACATGTGTTGGGACCAGTTTAAAGTTTGATTTTTATTTCTCTAGCTGAACCTCCTAAGACCCGAACTCTTCCACGGCAGCATTTTTGATTTCTCTTTGATATTTGGGCTGATTTGGACCCGATGAATGTAAAAGCAAAGAATGACCAGATTCTTTTTTACCTGATTTTTGTTTCTAAGAAAAATAAGAGCCACATATGAGGATATTTGTTTAAAATTTAGATTGAACAGTAGCAGTATAATGTCCTCGTAAGTGGATATCAGGCCCTTGTAGAGCAAAATTGAGTATTTTGGTCTAAATAACCCAAAATGTGACGTCCACATATGTGGACGCAGGTCCTAGGAGGTTAAAGTAATCTGAACTAGATAACTTTCAATGTTGAGTGTGTTTGATGAGGATTTTAAGCGTTCACCATTCATTTCAGTGTAAAACAAACAAACAAATATTTTAAAACATATAAAAGTTAAAGAAAACAGAAGTAATAGAATACTTGTCCACAAAAAGCTGAATGTGTTGATACCAAAATGGTTTCTGTTGCTCTTCCGTACATAACAACATTAATGCTTAATCAGCATTCACATTAATCAGCATTCCAAAATTATGTTTTGAGATCTTTAGGTTTGCAAGAATGTTCTAACATTGTCATTTCTCACTTGTGGAAATCCCACACAGAAGAGTTGAAGCTGCAATAGCTGCAAAGGTGGGCTCACATCATTTTAAACCCTGTGGATTAAGCATGAGATGGCGCTCAAGTTCACATGTTTATGAAAGTAAAGGAGCTTATACTTATGGCAGTAGAGTGTAATCCACTTATTGGACGCCCACAAACACCTGCTCACAGAAGGACTGATTAAGTATCATATCAGAATTTTATGATCAACTTACATCCTGTTAATCAGATCACGGTAGAAGCTAAAATGCAGCAGAGGATTGGGAATCAGCTTTATCTCATACAGCGACTGTGAATGTGTGGAAGCAGCCTAATGCTACAGTCCCACTAAGAAATACAAGCGAATACAAATATTTGGCTGCCAGCTGAGTGTTGCTCAGAGACATGTTGCCTTTAGTGACACATCGAGACAGCTCCGGTGTGTCCTCGCTGTCTTTGAGGAAAAGCTCTTCTGCTTCTCCTTGATTACGTGGATCGGGTCTCTTCTCCTGTAAAGCTCAGGACCTTCTCTACATCTTCCATGGCCTCTGTTGCGCTGTTGTAAGTTACGGTGCCGTCACTGAGTTTTGCTGGTGGGGGGTCTGAAAGTGGCCTTTCTTTTCTGCTGAGCGTCAGTGGGGTTAGTCATGGTCAAAGTCAATTCTCACTCCTCTCAGAAAAAACTCTCAGAGCACCAGTTCTTTAACACTGTGCTGTAGAAAGTAAATTACTGTTGAGTGGGGCCTGGTTTCTGCGGTGGCTCTGTGACATCTTAAAGAAAACTCCCATTTAATAAAAGTTTCTAAAACCCCATCAGGTTGTTCCGTTCAGTGTCTCCAGGCACTACGATACACGAATATTGTTTCTACGTGATCGGGCTTTCAGCTCTGTCAGTTTCGTTTGTATATTTTCTTGAGCTTGAATAGCTTGAAGCAGAACATCTTCCTCCACCTCTCCTTTCTGCCCAATCCACTCTGATTGTCTGGCTCTTTAAGTGTTTGACAGTGGTGTTAAATATCTTTTGTGAAACATGTAAGATCTGTGGCGAAGGCATCACTTTTCAGGCCTGTTTTCATACCCAGCCTGGTAGCTTGTAGCTCTTCATGGACAGATTAAGCCAATATTTCTAATAACAAGGGTCATATTTTACAATATATTTAATTCTACCTGTAAAAAGTCCACATGGCAGTTTAAGTATTCACAAGTTAAAGTATTTATTAGGGGTGCAACGATACTCGTATCGATATTGAACCGTTCGATACAGTGCTTTCGGTTCAGTACGCATATGTATCGAACAATATTTGTAATTTATTTTATCAACTTTCCTTCTGACGATGCTGTCTGTGTTGAGCGCTCAGTGAATCTGCGTTCGACTACTCCGCCTAGGCTGCACTGTCCAGCGCAGATCCACTGAGCGTTCAACACAGACAGCATAGTCAGAAGGAAGAGCCCAGGGCAACGAGATCAACGCTGACAGCACTAGTGGGAACACAACGAATATGACTGCACATTTACGCCGACATCATCCTAGTGCAAAGACAAGTGGAAGCAGACAAAAACAACAAGCATGCATGCTACAAACTTTACCCGAGTCATTTAGACAGCCGTTAGCACATGATTCTCCTTATGGGGACCTGATATGTTTAATATTGTGGCGAGCTCAGACAAGGAGGAGACGGAGGTATCGTTTGGTCTTGCTTCCCGTGAGCTAGCCAGGGAGCACAGCCGTTTATTGACATCTGCAGAAGAACACTGCCGCTAGCTAACTGCTCAGCGCGGCAACCGCACAGCAACAACAACAACACACAGGGCGCCCATGTGGAAATGTACATACAATCAATATCAGACTCCACCAACAAAAAGGCTTTCAAAACAATATATGTATGTGAATTTTTGCGTGTATTCCTATAATTGTTACCTTTTTCTTTTACCCTTGGCTTTTTGTGTTCATGTTCTGTTGTTTTGTATACTTCATCTGTTCGTATGTTGTATACTCATTGTTTGTTAAATAAAGTTTAAAAAAAAAAAAAAAAACACACAGGGCGCCCTCTGACCTCGGAAGGACACACCGTCGCAGCGAGAGGGCGTCACCCGTCACTATGGCAACATAAACAAAACATAACTGTACAAACAGAACCCCGAACAGCCCTGACCCGCTACAATATGCTGCTGAGAATATAGCCCAGAAGAAGCGGATAGTATAGCTTTTATTTTGGAAAGAGACATTTCTCTGTAATAAACTCTCTTTTCCAAAGATGAGGGATTCCTCCATCAGATATTAATTTTTTAAATTACTTTTGTTTCAGCAACATTAAATTTAAAAACTGTACTTTTGAGTTAAAATATATATTTATAATTTTAATAAATGACAAATTAAAAAGGCATGAACATTTTTTTTGTATCGAAAAAATATCGAACCGTGAATTTTGTGTATCGTTGCACCCCTAGTATTTATATAACTTTTCTGATAAGACATGCATATTTATGCGTAGTGCTATGAGTGCCAGACTCTTAGTTGTAACACATCATTATTATGGTGTAGTTTTCACCTGAGAAAGGCATTAATCACCTCCTTATCTGCTTTGAGTTGACCGACTGGGCTTGGAAGACACGTTTACTCTGCTTATTCATAATTCCTTTAAACATGAGTACTGTGACCATTCTTACATTAAGCCAATATGAACATTTTCCTGCCTACATCTAGACTCTCTCTATATATAGTCTGATAACTAGATAGAGGGAATTACTGTAACCTAAATTGCACATTTGTTCTCTTATTTTGGCTGTTTGATGAATCAGAGCTGTTCAGGTGGTTGTACTGTTGGTTTCAGGGATATTACTCTGGCTTCTAGTTGAATATCAAATCCTCCAGTGACTCACGCTGGATTTCTGATAAATCCGTTGCGGTCTGTGCGTCTGACCCCGTCTTGTATGGCACAACCCGTGACAACCGTAAAAACCAAGCTGGTGGTTTGTGCAGAGTGAGAGAGACGGTCTGAGCCTGTGATCCTGGCTCAGGGTTAATGAACCCTAACTTACAGATAACTCTCTGCACACATTCAAATCACTGATTGATCACAAATCTGTCATGTTAGAAGTTTAGGGAAAGTCACATCGTTTTGTCTTATAATGACTCACAAGACAAGACTCACGAGTCATTAATATACATCATTTATTTACACGTTCACAAATCTGATGACAGCAGCTTTCTGCATACACATTTACAAATCTTATTACACACACAGATTTGAATAAGCAGAAACAACTCAGTGCACACGCACAACTCCCCACACAGACTGAAATACACATGTGCATTGAAATATACACATGCTTGTATTTGTAATCTAGTGGACTCAGCCATAAGTAACTCCAGGCAGTTGACATTGTTATAGTATATCAATTTTGAAATAGTAGCCCTACCATACGCTGACAGACCGAAGGCCTTTTAGATTACTGCATGGTGTGTGACATTTGCTTATTTCTGCATTTATTCTTTACATAACCTTCAGATATCAGCCCAGAGGAGCGCGCACACAACGTGGGGCGAATCCTGCGTAAGGAGGCAGACGATATGATGAACAAATGGGACCAGCTCAACACTGACTCAGATGACTGGCAGAGGAGATTAGAGTTGGCCCTTGACCAACTGATGGAGCTGGAGAAGGCGGAGGACCTGCTGGATGGAAAGCTGAGCCGGGCAGAAATGGTAAAGGATGCGTGGGAACCTGTAGAAGACCTCGTGATTGACTTGCTACCAGACCATATCGACAGAGTCAAGGTGAGAATCAGTGACCCTCACGTTAGATATAGTATTCTGTTTCACACCCACAGACAGTGTAAAACATTAACCCTCCTGCCATCCTTTAAAAAACTCACACCCATCACCCTAGGGACCATTCTCAGCCACGCCATAAAAAGACCATATATCCATATTTTATTCCACTTTAAATTAGCCAACCTTGTAAAACTACTTCTCCCTGAAATATTCATGTAAAGTTTTAATTATATTTTCGTTGTTTTAACCCTTCAAATCCCAGTGTTATTACATGAGCGCCCTGTGTTATAAGCCCCAAAAACCAAAAAACGAAACTAAATATTTCCACAAAAAACCAGTTGAAGTAATATGTGATTGTCATTATAAGTAGGCCTTTAGATGGACCAAAGATTGGCACCAACATACATTTTGACCTGCCATTATTTTTTTTGCATTTTTTTTGCAATTTAAAAATTAAAACTTCAAGGCCCTGAGTCTTCATTGACATCCAAGAAAAGAAGAAAAAATAAAATCATATGATGATAATTTGGGGTTGAAAAATAGCGTTTATAATGGAAGTCAATGGGCAGAAAATGGTCCCCAGGGTGATGGGTGTGGGGATTTCTGCTGCTCAGCCATTTTAGGCTGATTTAAGGAATTCACACTGGAATATTAACATTGACAGGTAAAAACTATCCTGTGGCAAGTTTGGTTATATTCCACTGAACACAGTGGAAATGGCAGCCATTTAACACATAGCAGTGGCACAAAAAGGTCCCAAGAAGGCAGGAAGGTTAATAAAACAAGCCAACAGTTTCCTTAAACGAGATAACGGGAAGAGATGTAATTAGGTTGGGAGTGCTTGTTACACCTTGTGAGATCCAAGGTTCAGCCCAGGCTATTTCCTTCTACATTACCCTCTGATGCTTTCGATTAGTGTTAATCATGAACATAACACTATGAGGATTTTTCCATTTTTGCTCTTGTTAAAAAATGTTCTCCCCAAATCTTAACAATCAAAGACAAAGAAGATAATCATTCTAATTGATAGGCATTAAAAACTTTTGGTTTGACTTTTTATACATTTTGCTGGATTTGTAAAGTAGGCTCATCCGGGACTTACTGTAGAGATAATTATTGATATCCTGACTTAAATCGCCTTGAATCTTTACTGACTTTGGAAAGATAAGATAAGATAAGATAACCTTTATTAGTCCCACACGTGGGAAATTTGTTTTGTCACAGCAGGAAGTGGAAGGAAGATCAAGATCCCTTTTTTTTATATGAGTTTAGCTTAGAAAAATAATTAAAAGCTCCAGCCATCCATTCATTTTCCAACGCTTATCTGTGGCTGGACAATGAGGACAGCAGTTTAAGCAGAGAAGCCCACGCCCGCCTCTCACCTTGTTCAGCTCATCCAGGAAGATAGAGACATGTTCCCAGATCAGCGTAAAGCATGCCAGAGAGCCTCCTTCCAGTAGGACACGCCTGTAACACCTTATCATTGGGTCAGATACCCAAAACCACCTCAAATTACTCCTTGCTAGGGATGGGTACCGGTGTCCGGTGCCATGATGGCACCGGTTCTGACATAAACGGTAGTAACCAGACCGAAAAGCAGCGCACATTTCGGTGCTTTATTTCGATGCTTTTTTTTTTCCTGAGCTGTGATACACTTCTAGCCAATCATTTTACGTTTCCCAGGATAGTAGGCGGGGCCAGGTACGTACGTTCTTTTAGAGCAGAGCTACAGATTAAAAATGTCCAAGGCGAAGCGGTCAAAAGTCTGGCTGTACTTCACAGCAAAAGATGCAAACTCAGCAGCAACAAGTGCTTTAAGCTGATACTGTGATACTGTCAAAGGAGGTAACTCCTCGAATCCGATGAAACAGCTGGCGACGCATAGCGTTTTTTTTAAAAGCCGAGAAATGCGCCGTATTTGATAGCTTGCTGCCAGACCTCACACTGTGCACGTTGGGTGGGTTGCCTGTTATCGGACCCGGAGTTAGCAACATCCCCCAAAAACCCGAAGAATAGAGTCCTGGCCCCTAGCCCTGCCAGTGTAGCAGGAATGATGAGGATGATGATGCAGCAGCAGCCGTTCTTCTCTGCGTGAGTAGCTTAATGTTGTTCGTGTGTAATTTACGTTGAGTAGGCTAACCACGTTATTACATTAATGCATGTAAGGTGAACTAGCAAACATCATCATAGCTACATGCAGCTGTCCTCTTGTTTGATGGCAGATACTCCCTTCACCCTGGCCAAAAAGGCTAAAATGACCAAAGAAAAAGTGGGAAACAGCTGAACATGAGAGGTTTTTGGACAAAGTTTGTGTTTTTTCCATTGTTTAAGCACTGCTTCCAGCCAAGAGTGATACCATATATGCCCCATAGCTGCAGAAAAGGCTAACATTGTTATCTTTTTACAAAAAACCAGCTGAACATGAGAGGTTTTTGGACCAATTTTGTGTTCTCCATTCTTTAAGCACCGGTTTGAGCACCGGCACCGTTTCAAAAGTACCGATTTGGCACCGGTATCGGATAAAACCTAAACGATACCCATCCCTACTCCTTGCAATGTTGAGCTCCACTCTGTCTCTTCCAAATGACTCAACTCCTCACCCTTTCAAGAGTGCAGAGCCATCCTTCAGATGGCTAGACTGTTTGCATCTACCCAGAGCTCATAACAATGGATGAGAGTAGGAGTCTTTCCCCTTATTCCCAAATTCAGCTTCCTATATGGATCTTTGAAATATTCCTTCACCTGAGTCCATCGTCGATTTCCATGTCCTACATTAAAGAATCAACAAACTGGGTTTTATGTGACAGCTGCATTAGTTTCTCACTGTCACATGTAAAGGTTTTGGTGTGTTTATTTCAATGCATATATGTGCTTATGTTGCAGGAGTTTCAGGAAGAAATTGCACAGATTAAGGACGATGTGACGCATGTGAACGAATTAGCATCCACTTTCAATCTGCCTGATATCCAGTTATCATCCAGGAACCTGGAACGCATCGAAGATCTGAATACACGCTGGAGCTTGCTCCAGGTAAACACAAATGCACACATACACATACTTACACAAATGTAGAAGCAATAAAAATGAGATACACTCACGCCACGACAAATATTGCAGATATCAAATGATAGTTTGTATCCAAATATCAAGTCGCATTTGACCAGTGATCTCACTTTTAAATTTGCCTTTTTTCAATTTGAACCAAAAATGTATTATATTTTTAAGGAAAGTATTATATATCACTACTGTACTAACCTGAGTATAATAAGCTGAAGTTATTCATGTCCCACTTGGCGAAAGTTTGGTTTCAGTTCACTCTGCCCAGACTGGGCTGCAGCTCAAGCCTGTTTCTTCAGCCATATCTATTAAGCCCAGTTTCTAGACATCACCTGAATGGTGATTTTGTGGCCAGTGGCAGAGGCCCTTCAGTGGTTTGGCTGGGGGCTGGTGATGGCAGTGAAGACCCTCTGGTGGCATGGCTGATGATGGAGACAAAGGCCCTTGGGTGGCATCAATCAATCAATCAATCTTTATTTATAAAGCACTTTTCATACAGAAAAAATGTAGCACAAAGTGCTTTACATAGTTAAAAGCAGCCCACCCCACCCTCCAACTCACTCCCCACACTCTCAATACACATATATCCCCCCACCCCCACCCACACACACATACACACACGCGCACACTTAAAGAGTAAAAATTGGGCTGGGCTCGCATGAGCCAAGTGAGGAAACATTATAACAGGGAGCCGTCTGCACCGGGAGCCGGTCACAGACCGCAGCCTCCGGGCTGGGCACACAGCAGGAGGGAGGCCAAGGAGCCCCCCAACCAGGCTGAGAGGACCCCCAGAGACCCAGCAGCCACGGTCAATAACAGCCCCGGTGCAGAGAGCGCCCTCCGAGGAAACACTGGAGATATGACGCAATACGATATATACAGGGTAAAATGATAAAATAAATAAGAACAGGATACAATATAAATATAAATATAAATAGAGTAAGAAGATTAAAAAATGAATAAGAATAAAATCAAGAAATATTAGGTAAATCCTAAATTAATAATAGAATAACAGGATAGAATAAATAAGCATAAAAAATAAATAAACGCTAAGTAAAAGCTAAATTAAAAAGGTGGTCTTGAGCCTGTTCTTAAAAACATGTACATTCTCTGCGGCCCTGAGCTCCTCCGGCAGGCTGTTCCACAGACGAGGACCATACCACTGAAAAGCTGCCTCTCCGTGAGTATGTGTCCTGACTTTAGGGACAATCAAAAGGCCAGTACCAGAGGACCTCAGGGTCCGCGAGGGTTCGTATGGTAAAAGCAGATCTGAGAGATAAGAAGGCCCACGACCATTAAGACATTTAAAAACCAATAAAAGAACTTTAAAATCGATCCTGAAACACACGGGGAGCCAGTGCAGCATGGTGGCAAGGACCCTCTGGATGCATTGCCAGTCTGATAATGTCAGCGCTGATTGGACAACTCGGGTATCAGTGGCAAGAACCGTCTTGTGGCTTGGCTGGAGACTAGTGTCGGTGGGGGGTGATGGGATGTCTCTGGAGGCTGGTGACAAAATAGATGTGACCCTCAGCAGGCGACCAGCAGTGGAGACAGAGACCATCAGGATTGGGTGGCACTGGACCCTTGGACTATGACTTAAACTCACACATAGCCAGCGAAGGACGCATGGGCTCCAGTTAAGGCTCAGGGAGCTGCCATAAATCAACAACAGTCCTGGTTATGACAACACATATGGAGCTACATTATAGCTACAGATATTGCAATGCTGTTTAAACCAAAGCACCTCAGCCAGTTTTATTATCTAAGCTTCTGCAATGGAGTCTGATGTCTCACTCACATTTCTTCTTGTTGCATGTTGAAGCTCTGCTGAACCTTGTTAAGATCCAACCAAGCAAAATATGATTTTTTGCTATTTTTCAGGTGGTCTTAAACGTTTAAACGGGGCTGTATTATTCTATAAAGCTAGCATGCACATTATAACTATATACCCATAAACACTAGTCTATAACTAAACACCTAAAAGTAAAAAAAAATCAACTCAAAGCAGTAGAAAGAAAGCCACAAGTAATCCAAGCTAAAGCTTAAATTACATTTATTGGCTGTCTGTTCCCCAGATTTGATCTGTGACTGGAAAATACTAACAGCAATATCATGTTTAGTTTTATTCTTCCACATAACTAAATGAAGCAGTGGCCTAATCCAGAGTAGGACGATCCATACGTGCCCGAGCTCTTTGCAGCAAGTAATTTATGTCTGTTAGCTGCTGTGGGAACTGATCTAAGGGTTAAGTCTGGGGCCAGCCTAACCCAAAATCTAATTTAACATTGGTTTTCTGCATGTCCCCACTGGTATTAGTTGGTTAAACTGATGAGGTTAAATTGATTTAAAATTACATTATTAATGATGTTGATTCATATAGAGATTTTAATAGTAGAACAAATATACACACGTTTGTTAATGTGTTTTTCTCCCCTCTCACAGATCTCCATCAACGAGCATCTCAAGCAGCTGACAGATGCTCATGGGGATTTTGGCCTTACACATGGTAACTATACTGCTTATTTAGTAGTACTTACCAGCAAACATGAGACGTGTGTGTGTGTGTGTGTGTGTGTGTGTGTGTGTGTGTGTGTGTGTGTGTGTGTGTGTGTGTGTGTGTGTGTGTGTGTGTGTGTGTGTGTGAAAATAAAATGATTTGAACTAATGATGACAGCAGTGGCACAAAATAAACGATGGGGGTAACAAAGCTCTCCTTTGACTGGATCGCTGTCTAGTTCTGTTCAACTTTTTGATTTCAGCTTCATCATGCGGTGCCAGCATGACCCAAGCTTGTGACGCAAGCTCTGTGCTCTCTGATGTCATTCAGTCATAACAGAAGTGCAAAGTGGCTAAACATTCAAAATGTAAAAAAAGAAAAGAAAACTTAAGATCTAATCAGAAGTATAAGTGAGAGTGTAGGGAGACGCATGTTGGAGTCTTCTTCATGAGTGAAGGAAGAGTGGAACACAAGATATTTATTATTTGTAATAAATGAGCTAAGAGAACAGAAGATGCTTCAAAAGTGCTTTTTTGATCATGTTGGAAGTCCAGCATTTCACTTGCAATTACCATTCTGTTACTTTAACATAATCTCAGGATTAACTAAGAAGACCTCAATGCAAGAATAACGGATCTTTAATATTTCCATGTACATGAAATGCACTCTATTACATATTTACAAGGCATTCATTTTATAACTAATCAACCTTAGACTAGCTCAACCAGATCATGAGCCAAAGTTCAGCCAGCAAGCTGATCTAATTATATCTACTGGCTACAAAAGCTATTAGCAGGCAGCAGTCGTTAGGTAGAAACAAAAAGGCAGTTTTTGTCACTGATTTGGAGAGCAAAATGAGAAAAAATATAATGACAGCTGGCCGGCTGTAGGGATGGGAATCGAGAACCAGTTCTTGATAGTTCAATTCCTCTGTTAGTCTGCTTCCCTATCGATTCCACTTATCGGTTCCACTTGCAGTTGGGCTTCCATCAGTTGAGTTCCGTTTGTGATGTTGGAGAAGGGAAATAGTAGTGTGGTCTACATCGTGGATATGGACAATACTTTTTGTTTTGTTTTGCACAAAATAACCAGAGTGCGATGGTAAAGCGGAAACTGCATCCATAGCAGACACAACTGCATTATGCTGCTAACACAACTTTGGTTCTTTGCTAAGCTAGCCAAGAACCCAGAGTGATGTTAAAGCTATGTGAATGCTGACCCCAGCTCAACAGCAACATCCTGAACTTCAACAGGTAACAATTGGATGAGCAATCAGGCTTCAACCTCCGTTTCTACCTGTTTATGTCTCTATAGCAGAATCACTGTGGTCATTGCTTTAAAGTCTCTTTGTGCTGAATTTCATCTTTGCTTTGTGCCGTCGGCTTTGTGTTCATACCTGAATACTAAGCGAAAGATTATATGTGTGTCCTAATTAAGATAGAGATTTATGCTGGTGTATGGGACTGTAGCCTAGAGGTTTATATTTTTAACTGGTCATTATGAGACAATGCATTTCAGTTCTTTTTGCAGAGAAACAAAAAAGTAATGCAATTAGTAGCGTAATGAAATCATTTCTCCTGAGAGTAATTAAGAAATATGCAGATTTCTTTTAAGGAAAGTTCTCTGTGGATGTGTGATACATTACTTTTTTATCTCACGAAAGGGGAAATGCCTTAAACATGTACAAACATTGTCCCTCACAGCATGCACTTAACACAAATGTAATGTCTTTGATATCCTGCTTAGTGGTGATGGTGACTCTGACTCCTTGAGAACTAAGTGAGAATCGATAAGAGAATCGATAAGGTATTGAAGTGATAAGCGATCAATAATCTGAATCCTAAACTCTTATCAGTTCCCATACCGAGTAGGCTATCTTTCCAAATCTTAATCTGGACTAAAAAGAAAATGGCTAGAGCCGGCCCTACTGTCTGAGCTATGGGGCTTATTTGGTCATATGCATAAGATCAGGCACTTTTTGTTTCTAATTACTTTCTTTGTTTGTTTTTTAATTGCTATTTGTTTCATGCGTTTCTGTCATTGCGCTAGTAGATGAAATATAAATGTGTAAGTGCTTAAAGTGACACTGTCAGCAAATTAACCGTGTTTTACAAAACTAAAACTCAAGTTTTCAGAAAGAATATCTAAAAATGTTCCTAATTAAATGTAAAACACACGCATTTCTGGAATGATTTTTTAATAGTTTTTCCACCTCTGTCCACTCTGAGTGACATGATAAAAAACAGAAAAATAAATTAAATGGAAATTTAAATTTAATTGATAAAAAGCAAAAATAATGTGCAAATAAAATATGACAATATCAAAGATAAAAACATTGTTACAACATGTAAAGGGCCGTGACATATAGCATTGAAACAAATCATTTAACAGTACTGCCTGAAAATCTTTGTGTCTGACCATTTTTTCATAATGTTTATTAATAATAATAATAATAATACTAATAATAATAATAATAATAATAATGGAAATAATAACAATGTCTCTTCACACCACTGGGAAATACATTTCATTACAGTAGATGTCTTTCTGGAAGTTTTGTAACAAAATTTGTTTTTTTTTTAAAGTTCAAAGAACCCACAGCAGTAGGTACACAAACAGCCAGAGGCAGACAGAGAAAGGTCCAGGAGACAAACACAAAGAAAAATTCAATAAAGATGAATATCCATTGACCCCCCCCCCCAAAGTGCAGATGAATGGATTCTCCCCAGAACCAAGAGCGACCCCCGACCCACCAGCCAGCTCCAGCCCCAGGAGGGTGCAGGAAACAGGGGTGTAGAAAGTCCATTTTAATTTCAAATGGTCTAATGTAATTAGAAGACAGTTTCTTTGATTCAGCATGGATGGGTACAAATTGAGTGGACAGGCCAGGACGGTAGGCGGGTACTAGGATTCTGTTGCGATTGGTAAGACATTTATTTTACTCCTTGTTCCTTAGCAGGGTGGCTGCAGGACTTGGTCTGGGTGCAGACAGAGGACCCAGAAACATATTCAGTGACATGCATTATAAGAGAAGGGCACCAGAACAGATGTTGCAGGAAGGAAATGGATTTAGGTTTTGGCCGTGTGTGAAATACCTTAGACCAGGGGTCGGCAAGCTGCGGCTCTTTAGTTCTTATACTGCGGCTCTGCGTGGTTTGGGAAAATAAATTAGAAGCTATTAGCTGAAGTGTATTTTATTTATGTTCTTTTTTAACTTGTAGTTCTAAACTGGAAGATTATTGTGATATTGAAATATAAAAATGAAATTATATTATATTATTTTTTCATCACTCAAAATAAGCGTCACACTCGTGGAAGCGGTGTACCCGCCGAAACGCCGTGCATTTATCGAGACTTTCAACCCCAGGTAGGCCAATTATGGATCTTTGGATCCACATTATGTCAGCAGCTCCACCGTGAACTATGGTAAATGGTAAATGGCCTGTATTTATATAGCGCTTTACTAGTCTCTAAGAACCCCAAAGCGCTTTACATATCCAGTCATCCACCCAGTCAGCCACACATTCACACACTGGTGATGGCAGCTACATTGTAGCCACAGCCACCCTGGGGCGCACTGACAGAGGCGAGGCTGCCGGACACTGGCGCCACCGGGCCCTCTGACCACCACCAGTAGGCAACGGGTGAAGTGTCTTGCCCATGGACACAACGACCGAGACTGTCCAAGCCAGGGCTCGAACCGGCAACCTTCCGATTACAAGGCGAACTATGTTAAACCAAACACGCTCGCGCCTCACAGACGACAGCTTACAGTCCTGTAAAGATGAAAGTGACTTCGTACAGCCCCGACCTGCAGACGCTGTGCGCAGAGGTTCAGGAGCAGAAGTCCCGTTGTAAACATGTCACGGCAGACCCGACGATGTTTGCATGAACACGCTTTTCAGCATCTCTTTATTGACCACTTTTCACACACGGCTGCTGTACGCACACAGCCGGCTGTAGCTTTGCAGCTCACAGCCCGACTCACACCAACACAACAGCACAGACGTTAAGGCGGCGAGACGTGATTGCGGGTGCAGCTCAGGTGCGTCCGCCTCCCCTACAGACCACGCCCCGCCACACACATTAACCAGGTAAAATACATATTTGGGCAGAATTTTGCAAATATCTATTTTGCATCTTTCAGCAGCATCGAGCTTTTTTTCCAATTATTTTTTAAAAGTCAGGTCAAGGCTCCAAAAGCACAAAGGAGATATAAGGAGGGCTCACAACAGTTTTTGTTTGCTGGATCATTTTAGTTCAGCTGGGTGTCTTTCCTTTGGTTATATTTCTTTAAGAGTTCAAAATGTGTTAATTACATAAATAAAATGTAATTTTCTCTGTAGCACTTCATGGATTTCATAAGCAACACACCTTAGTTGTTCACACAAAGCATAAAGGTAAAAAAAAACAATATATAAAAAGTATTTGTGGCTCCCAGTGTTTTCTTTTGCGTGGAAACTGGGTCCAAATGGCTCTCTGGGTCTTAAAGGCTGCTGACCCCTGCCTTAGACGGACTGAAGTGGGCACATAGAAGTGACCAGGACAGGCCAGGACAGTAGACGGGTGCTGGGATCGACCGGTAAATCAGAAGTTCTGCTTTTATGCTCAACTCTCTCTCTACCAAAACGGTACAGTGCAGTGTCCATATCATTTCAACTACAGCCCCAGTTCATCAGTCAGTCTCCCACTCCCTTCTCTTCTCACTCGTTCGTACTCCATTTGGGGCAGCAACTCATGCCCGGCCCAGAATAGGAACTCCACCCATCTTTTCTGATCTTCAGAAGTCCATATATGCAAGATAAATGGTAAATTGACTGGATTTTATAGCACTTTTCAAACTCAAGCACTCACTTTATACATCATTTACTCATTTTCACCCATTCATAAAAGCATTTTTTCTACCTAACGTTCACACACATTCACACTCCAATGATAACATTTGATAATCAGAGTTTAGAACAGCAGTGCATCTTCCTACCTTCAGCTAGTAGCTCAAGAAGGAGAGATCATTTGAAAGATTTAAACATGATTTACTGAGATAGAGAAACTAATGTATTTGGCGATTAGACCAATGACCCATGATGGCAGAACAGGTGACCACCGGTGAAAGACATGAAGAAACTCTGGAAGCTAGTACCAAAGGAGACATGGTCCATCCAGTGGCTTGGCACGAGGCCACTGATGGCAGAGGATATGATTAACTGGAAGCTAGTGCTGACACAGACGACACCTTAGGTGGCATAGCCAGAAGGTGGCTAGGATGGAACCCAACAAGGGTGATATAGACCCTCGGGTGCCTTGGACAGAGGCCGACAATGGCAACAGAGACCCTAATGTGGCTTAAAGAGGGGCCCTTGGGTGACGTTAATGGAGGCCAATGGAGGCCATCACATGGATTGGACAGAGAAGGATGACAGCAAGGATAGAAAGAAAACCCTCGTGGCCTGCCAGGTAGCCAACCACAACAATGAGTTCCCATCAATGGCTTGACAGATAGCCGGGGATGACCACAGAAACCCACAACCTCAGGCAATATGGCATCCTCGGGCTCAGGCTCAGGAATCAGCTGAGGCTCAAGGATGTCAAGATTCACTGCACATATAGGAGACTTTGGAAACACTGGTGGTTGGGGCAGCTCAACAGAGCATGCAGCAAATCTTACAGGGGACAGGGACTGTGGCTGTTCTGGCTCAGAATTCCCCCAGAAGTCCCAGAGCACAGTCACAATATCTGGGGATAGTCTCTGAGATGGTGTGCTCATGAACACAAAATTCAATCTCTGGAGGGGTCATCTCGGCAGCACAGTAAACAGTTTCTGTGTGAGGTACCAGCTCAGAAATGGAAAACATTGTCTCTTCCTCTGAAACACCAATACAGTCGTATCACTGTTTGTCGGCACAGAAACACCCCAAGTATTTCACTGTTGACTGCTTCAGAGACTGCCGTGGACTTCTTCTTTATTACTGGGTGTCTGAGAAACACCAGACAAACATTATTATCTGTTCCAGAAACAGAAAACTTTCTTTGGTTATTGGCCAGCTCACAAATACAGAACACATTTTTTATACTGACCGACTAAGAAATACAAAACTCATTACAAAATTCAAAGAAACACACTTCAGTCTTTGAATGAGGTGACCACAAAAAACATGTTTTGAACTGGTCGTCTGGTCTTTCTTCCAGCAGGAATAAAAAAAGAAAAACAGTCTTATATTGTATCATCAACAGTCTGACTCAGACACAAAACCCTCAGTTTTTAACTTTGCTGGTTTAGCGGTTATGCTGATGGTGAAGAGAACACAGAACAGTCTTTGCTTAGATTTCTTCTGGCTGGGGTAGCACGAGAGAACACGTCTTTTTCATTCAGCCTAGAGGATTGTTGTGGAGACCCTGTTTTAGCAGATACCAGTGGAGCTGCAAATGTGGGCAGTAGTGAAAGGTACCGGTGGTGGCAGCTTCACTTCCTCCTCAAAGTGGGAACCGGTTATGGTGATGTTAAAAAGCATGTGATCCACTGATGTGGCAGTGATGAAGGGCTCGTCCACTGCAGCGGTGGCATAGAAGTACTGTTGGGCTCAGTCTTTTTATAGTTGTGTTCTTCTGTCAGGTTAGCTGTGTGGCTGCAGGAGTAAGACCCAAAAGGCGGGAGTTGGAAATAAGGGATAAGCAGTATCATGCTAAACTCAAGGCAGTAGCCACTGACTTAAGTTGGAGCACATGGAATAGAAAAGCAATGAACACACACCATGAAGAATACTGACACAATACAGACACACCAGATAACGAACAGAGACCTAGACACAAAATACAAGGAAGAACAAACATCAAAATAAAATAGAAAAACAGTGTACAGGAGGACAAAGGGAGAAAGGTAAACAAAGATGGTGACAGGATTCAGAGACCAGACGGACACAAGGATAAGGCTGAGAAAACAGAAAGTGAAAACCAAAGATGATAACTAAATATTACAAAACCAAGACACATGAACTCAACTACAACATAAGCAGGGAAGATGACGCTAAAATACAAACCGACGACTGAAAAATACAATAATGAAATGAGAAACAGCAATCAAACAAATACTACGAACAAACCAAACTAAGAAACAAATGATCCACAAAACAACAACAAAACATGAACTCACTAAAAACTCTGCGTTCAACACCGAGGGACCATGACAGCTTTGGAAATTTCAGACACTTCAAACAAAATTAGGAGATGATTATCAATATTTGTTTTGGGTTTTAATCATCTATCATCTGTTTGTGCAGGATCTGTGGTGACCCCCTTCGAGCAGGGCGTCTCTCCAAACAACGTGCCGTACTACATCAAGTAAGTGCTCTGGTGCTCAGCTTGTAGCCCTGCTTGTCCTCTTCATCGGCTACACACAATTTTTAACTTTCATTCTGTCGCACTCTGGTTTCCCTGGGCTGGGGCGCAACACAGAATAAATGTGCTTTGGAAACTTCAAACTTCAAAACTACAAACTTCATTAGCGAACATGATTTGTGACAGTAGGCAGTCTTAAACTAGCAGTGGGGCTATTCTTTCTCAAATCAAATAGGCCTTCCAAGATATGTATGGTATATAATGGTCTGTCAAACCACTTTCAGGCCTTTTTTATTTTATTTTATTTTTCACATTGTAATCTGAGGCAATAATAGTACCTCAAAGACTGTTAAAGACAGACGATTCACTGGTCTTTCTTCCCATCAAAATGAATCAAAATCTGTAATTTGTGAAAAATACATGAAAAATGTCTGTCTATTGGCCACGTCTTAATGCATGCCCAATCATCCAGGCAAGTGAAGACGCTCCGTCCAGATGAACAGAACTTTTGGAGATATCTGTTGGCTAGTTAAATGCCTCTTGCACAGTGTTTCATGGAGAAGCATCTTGCTGTTGTGGTATGGTAGAAATAAAAACAGAATTGGTCACATTCTACAACAAGACCAAAGGAGGTGTAGACACATGGACCACATGGTTAGCACCTACATATGTAAGTTTAAAAACAAAGAGGTGGTCAATGGTGCTGTGGTATGACATACTTAACATTGCTACCCTTCACCTTTTCATAGCTTAGCACCCTGAATTCAAGAGCAGAATCACTAATGCACAACTCACACCACACATGAGAACTCAACTGGAAAGTTGCTCCCAACAAAAAGCCACAGGAAAAGCAGACAAGCCCAACCAAAGAGAAACAAAGATCATGAAGTCAGAAGTTGGTGTGGTAAATCCAGTGTATGGATGTCATTAGATGTAGCGATTGTTCTGTTCTGGAAGAGTGTACCCAGTCACTTGTGCATGTAAGGGTTAAAAAGTATTCTGCATGCATTATTTTGCAGTATTATATGTCATTCAGAAATTGCTAAGAATTGTCTTTTCTAATTTAAATTTTATTACTGTATGCTAAAATAACTTGGACCTTTGGACCATAAAAGTAAAGCAAGTTGGAGAAAGACGTACAGGAATATTTTTTAAATTGTCTGATTTTAGATGGAATGACCCAAAGTTGGTCCTTTTCAGATTCAGATCAACTTTATTAATCACAAAAGGAGGCAGTTTGTTCGCAGCTTACCCACACAACCTACTCCCACAGTCAAACACACAACCAATAATCACAAACACTGTTGCATGTCAATTTCTTACACTGTAATATTTCTTTTTCAGCAGAGGCAAGCCAAGGACGCGAGATACACTCAAAGTATTGTTTCCCAATTTTTAATAGTTCAAGGTGGATTGTTACATCGTGGCACATTGTTTGGTCCATAACTGTGGGCTTGCCTGGTATTGCTGGTCAAAGATTCATCCACTCAGGATACGTTCAGTCGTTTGCTGCTTTTAATGCAATTCTTCATTTGTCTGCACTTTTCCATCCACTCAACTGTACGTCCAAATTTGAAACAAAGTTCTGACTCTTTAGACGAGAAAAAGCAGAAACACTTGCATAAAAACATATACACATCAACTCACTGACTCCACATTGGGAGTCACCACTGTAGCATTATATTTGGGCAAATTACTTTCATGCTGTGTGGTAAAATGTTTGTTTGTCGGAGGCATTTCCTCTCTTTGTTGTGATCTGTCTTGGGGTAATTATTATTATGTAAATATATTACACATATTCACAAATCAGTTTTCTTAGAAGTAATGTATTACTCCCAGGAGAAAGTAATTCATTACACTACTTGCATTACTTTGAAGTTTCTCCATAAAATGACCTGAAATACATTGTCTCATAATTACCAGCAACAGTATAAACCTTTAGGCTACTGTCCATACACAAGCATAAATCCATATCCTAATGAGTGCACACATATTATCTTTCTCTTAGTTTTCAGCACAAAGCAAAGATGAAATCCAGCACAAAGACACTTTAGTGATAGCCACAGTGATTCTACTGCAGGAACAGGTACAAGCTGCAGCCTGACTGCTCATCAGTTTGTTGAAGTGTTGAAGTTCGGGGTCTGGCTGCTGGCCTGAGGTTGGCAGTCACTCAGCTTCATCAACACTCTGGGTTCTTGGCTAGCTTAGTGCTAGCATGCTGTCCGAGCAGATGCTTGCAAATAGCTGAAGTTGTGTTAGCAGCATTAATTAAGTTGTTTCGGTCCTGGATGCACTTTACACATGTTACTCTCGTCCTTTTGTTTAATAAAACAAAAGTAATATTCATAGACATGCTGCAAACTGCACCATTATCCACCACTAACTGAAATCAGCTGATTGTAGCGCGACTTTAAGTAGAACTGATAGGCAGGATCGACAGGCAAGCAGACGACACGACACTGACTCAGAGAAACACAGGGTTTAAATACACTGGGGAGTAACGAGGGGAATGAGACACAGAAGGAGGGGACACCTGGGAGAAATCAGGACTGACGAGACAAGCAAAGCAGGACACATTCACATAAGACACGGACCTTCAAAGTAAAACAGGAAGGATCACACAGAGACGCGAACTTGACAGTGGAGACAGCAACTAAGAAACACAGAGACATAAACCATAAGGCAGAGGACTCTAAGAACTGAAAGACACAGAGGGGAACTCAAACCTGCAGACACAGACTTACACAGAACAGAGGGGACACAGAAACATGAAGGGCAAGGGATCGAAACTAGAAACCATCGAATAACTCACACAAGTACGATAATACAAACATCACAAATAACTAAAAACGCTGGGTCAGGAGACCCAGGACCGTGACAAAAACTCTGTTCCAGGTTTCAGGAGATCTTTCTCATTGTGCCTTTGGCAGATCCAAATCTCATATTTAGTCACTTAGCGTTGGCTGAGGGAATAAGTTTGGGGACAGACGAACTATTAAAAGACCGTTTTTCAAAGTCATCATCACTAGAATGTTGTGCATCTGGAGACAAAACATCAGATGCTTATCTCTCGTCAACTAAGGCAGTAAAAATGGGAGTTCAAATTTCATTTGACTGTAATACAGTCAAATGTGATCCTGTTTACTGTTACCACTTGTGAAACAATGCGACATAAAAGATCTGGTTGAAGATGGAGGCCAGTGGGTCTGTGCAGACTTTCAGGAATGACGGGACACACTGTTAAATCCCAGAGCCTTCCCGGTGTTCTGTCTCTGGATAAGCAGACTAAACATCCTCACGGATCTTTAGCACAGGTAGGGGTCAGATGGGACGGGGTGGGGGTGCAAGTAGTCTTTTTGTATAGGTGTGAGGTGAGAGTGAGCATCTTTGTGTGTGGATGTGAGGGTGAGCAGGTGGGAGGTGTGAGTGGTTGTCTTTCAAATCTGCAGTAGAAGGTTTTAAGGCCATCAGCCAGCTGGTGGAGCAATGGACTCCTGTCACTGGTGCAAGCTGATGCAGGGTCATCGGCTGAGAAGCTGCTTTTTAGCTTTTAGCTTTAGTGCCTAATCCGGTCGCTTGCCATGCTTTTCAGGGTTTTCCATTAGGAGACAGTACCTGTTAGTACCTACTCAGCTCGGGTTCCCAGTGATCTGAAAATGTGATGTCAACAGACTGCATGCCACCGATTGGCTAATCAGTGGCATCACTCGCTGAGCCATGAGAGCGTCTCCTTCACGAAAATCAAACCCGGCATTTTTAAAACCCAGCAACGAGAGAAACAGCTGCAAAAAAAGAACATCATTGTCCTGAGTCTGACAAAAAGACACAGACCCATCAGCAGGTGTGTTCTCTCGACGTCCACCTTTGTTGTGGCGTTCATGTTGCACAGTAATTCCTTCGTGGGACGCTCAGCCACATTGCTGTGACAACCCCACGCACATCAGGCGTTGTGATGGAAAACAAGTTGAGTCGCGTAGGGACTAACGGAAAAGTGGCTTTAGTTACCCTGATCTCCTTGGTTAGCTTGTTTCTAGCCTGCTTGTAGAGGGCCCGGACCCCTCTGCTGTAGGCCTCCTCTGTGAATAACCAAGTAGCATAAACAGTTAACCTAACCCCACTAACTGCATGACTTTGGACTGGTGGAAGACGGGTACTCTGGCTTCCTCCTGCATACCTTCTTCCTTGAGTACCCACACAAACACGAGAAGAACGTACAAATTCAAACAGAAAGGACCCAGCCAGTTGATGGAATTGAACTCAGGACCTTCGTGCTTTTTAACATGGCATCATTTATTTACTTTACCTATATGAAGCATTTATATTATTCCTGATTACGGTAACATCACCTGGTCATCTTTACTGAACGGGAAGTAAACGAAAAACTGAGTTAGTGGTTTAAGAATCCAGAGCAAAGCAGGCACAGTGTCATGATTCTGATTTGGGTTGTTAATTATAGACGTTAATGTTTTCAGTATTACTGCTATAATTTGCAAGCAGGTACACCTGTTCATAAAAATGAACAAAGTAATACTGGATACATCATTGTTATTTTTGCTGTCTATTGTCAAGACCAATATAGTCTATCCATTCACTTAACCACTGAGATCCATCAAGTCCCTTCACCAGCAGGGGGGCTGGAGCCTTTTCCAACTACCATCAGAATCAGAATAACCCTGAGGAAAGGGGCAAGAGGCGAGGAACACCTGACGCAGGGCTAACACAGAGAGACAGACAACCATTATGACCTATGGGCAGTTTATAGTAGCCTAGCCCACTGACTGGATGCCTTTGGGTTTTGGGAGGAAGCCAGAGTACCCAGTGAGAACCCACACAAACACACAAGCTCCACAGAGAAAGGCACTGGCTAGATATTTTAATCCACAGTGCTAATCACCACGCCACCACACTCTCCACTGAGATCCTTATTAAATATGGTTATATTTAAATGATAACTGTCATCATTAAGTTATCCGTCTTATCTATTATTTTCTAGATTTTTCTCCTTTCAATGGATAATATTTAATAATTAGGATAATATTTAATAATTAGGGTAATATTTAATAATTAGGGTAATATTTAATAATTAGGGTAATATTTAATAAAAGGATATTTTTTTCCAATGAGATCTCTTGTGCAAACATCGCATGAACAACAAAAGAAAGCCATGTAAGTTCAGTATAATCAAATCCCTGACATTGACTTTTCTCATGTTGAGCATTTATATTACTCGTGATTACAGCAACACCACATGGTGGTCTTCATAAAAGCAGAAGTGAGGCAGAAAAACGAAGTTAATGGTTAAGAAATACAGGGCAGACTCAAATGGACTACACATACACTAACAACAGTATAGAGTGCTTGAAAGTAAAAGAAAAAGTCAAGTCAAGGACCAAAAGCAGATGCATGGAGGCAGGCACAGGTGAACTTAAAGGGAGTCATTTATTAATAATCCCGTAGTTAAATCCAAAAGGGAAACAAAGTAAAAAGGGAAACACCAGAAGCCAGGAACTACAAACAGTTTACGCTGGGGATACAGGCTAATGATGGACGTGAACAGGTACAAATAAAGTAGCAAAAACAAGGATAAACAACAGATGACCAAACAAAGAACAAGAAGAAGACTGGAAGTACAAAGAAGGGTGTCTGGGGCAGAGATGAAACACCTGGGAAACACAGCTGAAACTCATAGACAGGAGGGTTCAGTGAAACTAAACACACAAAAGTTAAACAGGAAATAAAGAAGGAGAACATCAGTGACAGAGACTTGACATAAAAGGGCTGAAGACTAGGAAAAAATGTAATATAGAAAACTAGCAGAACACAACAGGAAGGGACAAACACATGGATATAAACACAAAGAAAATCAAGAATCATACATTTACATAAAGAAAACTAGAAAGTTAAAAACAACAACATTTAAAATCACGGGTAACAGACCCTTGACCTTAACAAAGACAAAGAACAACAGAGACAACACGAACACAATGCACAAAGGGAAAAGCAACTAATAAAACAAAACAATCCTTAAATCTTACTATCATTACTTTTGGCAAAAGGCCCTTATTTGCATTTCTCCTCCGTCAGTGTGGTCTGCTTTTAGTCATGTCAATAATTTCTTCACAGTCAAGAACTGATGTAAGATCTCTCTCAAGTGACAACATCAAAGCGAGTCCATGAGGTGGACCTCATGGAGCACCTCATGGTGCCACAGGAGCACCTGCTGGCACTCCTTATTCTCCCAACACTCGAGACTCGACACTCAAACGTTCAGACTCTCTCAGGTTAAATCAACGAGTCGCCATGTCAGTCAAATTTCTATTAATAGTAAGCGCCAGTAGAGTGGTTTCTGATTTTATCAGGCCATATGAGGAATTATGAAACCTGGCACTAAGTTCATTAAGCTGGAAGTCTATGATTTTATTTAATATAAGAAAATTGATGTGTCAGCTGACATTCTAGGAGAGTGACGATTGTAAACCCCTGTTGACTGAAAAGAACACAAAGGCTTATTGACATTTGGCAAAAAACATCTTGATGATGCCGAAGACCTTTTGGAAAATATTCTGTGGACTGATGAGAAAAAAGTTGAACTGGAAGATTTGTGTCCTTACACCTGACAGACGAACTAACACAGCAGTATATGAAAAGACCATAACAACAGTCAAACATGGTGGCCATAATTATTGGAACTATTATACAGTGGAACCCCGACTTACGAATACCCCGTTTCACGAAAAATTCAAGTTACGAAGGCGCTGAACGGCAATATTTCTGCCCGTGTTACGGCAAAATGCCCGAGTAACGAAATCTGCTGGCTCTGATTGGCTGAGCCTACAATGCCCACAATGCCTTCCAAATCATGTGACAACCCCTTGGCTTTCGTACTTGCGCTTCGCTGTTCCACTTGAACCACGTATTGTTGTTGCAGTTAGCGATGAGCCTATAGCCTATCAGTCACTCAAAACGCGCGATGGGTGCTTCGACTTACGAAAGACCCTTGGGAACGAATTAATTTGGTAAGTCGGGGTTCTGTTGTATCTGCTCTCTACCAGAAAATCCTAAAGAAGAATGCAATGCCATTCGTTTGTGTCCTGAAGCTTGGATTATGCAGCAACATAAGGATTTGAAACACACCACCGGTGAATGGAAACAAAAAAATTAAGCTTTTGAAGTGACCCAGTCAAAACATGGGCTTACATCTGATTGAGATTCCTTAAACATAACCTTAAACAGTTTGTTTATGCTTGAAAACCCTCCATGTTTTCTGAATAAAAACAATTCTGAAGAGTGGGTCAGAATTCCTCCAAAGCAAAGGGAAAAACTACACTGCAGGTGTAGCATTAAGAACGCATCAGGTAATGACTTCTACCAATTGTATCATCGTGTTTTTCTTCAATGTTTTTTCTTATTTCTCCAAATTCAAGACACTGTATATCAGAAATTCAACTCCCAAGGTTAGATTGCCAACACAAAGTTCTAGTTCAAAGTCTTGATGGAGAACAATAAGCACAAATACCCTGAGGTGTAGTGAACACCATCATGATCTCTGTCAAACTGACCTAACATTCATAATAACAGCATTATCGCTGTTGAAGATTCAGTTCATTTTCTGTTTATATATTTAGCTCTACGTCATAACAACTGTCATCTCACAATGTCTCATTTCTGTCTGCCGCTTATTTACGTTCCAGCTCATTGAAACGTCGCGGCAAAATGTCGAGGAAAAGCACCGAGTTTTTTAAATGGACTAACAATGAGGTGGAGCTGTTGCTGCGAGTAACACAAAAGTACAAAGTTGCAAAAGCGCGTGAGAGTTAAAGAATGTGAAGAACAGCTCTCTGCAGCGTGTACAGGCTGATGTTAATCTTTTTAGGGCTGTCAAAATTGAGAGCAATCAAAACAACTGCTGTATAATGCCCTCCGCTACCTTTGTTTAAATGGTCACATGACTGCATCACATGACTAAAATGCGTCATTGTTTTAGAAAGTCTGCGTTTTCGAGTGTCCACACTGCGACGGGACAGCTCCGTTTTGAAATGTGTGTGTTTTCGAGAGCGTTTTCAAACCGCTGCATTTTTCCATGGGGAAAAACGTCGTCTCAGTGTGGACAGGAGGCCAAAACGGAGAGAAGACGATGCAAAACGCATTAGTGTGGACGTAGCTTAATTCAGTGATGCTCTAGGAGTAAGCACTTGATAGTAGATAGGAATAACTGCCTTTCACAGAAGGAGGCAAGAAGCTGAAGGCTTAGCTTACACTGTATTTTTGGAAACTTTGGGAAGTATGCCTGCACTCTGAGAGTGAATTCCTCTGTTGGACAACCAACAGAACAGAGTCGAGATTCTAGTTGTGGTGAAAATGAAGACGGAGGCCTCTGAGTGCCCGGGGAGAAATGGAAATGGGGGTAAGGGTTGTATGAATGACTGTCTAACAGGTAGGATGACAGGAGAGCACTGAGATTTAAAGCACGCAGAACAGAGCCTGACTGGTTTGCAGAACATGGATAAGAAAGTGTTTGGACCAGAGTATTGATGTCAATATTAAGGCTACGTCCACACGTACACGGGTATTGTTGAAAACGGAGATTTTCCGTTTTTGTTTTAAAAAGTAATCCCGTCCACACGTAAACGCAAAAATGAAGGAAAACGCTGCTAGGAACATGTCAAAGCAACATGTGGCGATATATTCCTAAGCATGTAGAAATGCTGGCCAATCAGAAGTCTAGAAGCCTCGGTGAGCGATAGTAAACAAAGATGGCGCATAGAAGCAGAACCGAGTGGTATGTGTGGAGGGACAGTAACTGTGTGTGTATGTGTGAGCATTTAAACACTGCAGAGAGTACAAGTAACAGTAACAGTATTTTGTCTAAGTCCCCCATTGTAGAAATGCATTTCACCGAAACGTGGCGCACAGTGTGACGTCAAAAAATGCGCACACCTTTGACGCTGCGTTTTCTCCGTTTTCCTCGTCCACACGTAAATGCAAAAATGGAGTTTTCAAAAATATCCACCCTGGCCGGCGTTTTTAAAAATCTCCGTTTTCAGTGACCAAAAACGCCGTTTACGTGTGGACGAAAGGCGCAAACGCATAGAAAAATCTGCGTTTTCAAAAATACCCGGGTACGTGTGGATGCAGCCTAAGTTTGACAGATAAAAAAACAAACAAGTGATGTAAAGAATAGACAGGTGGTTGACAGATCTTCCTTACTGAACTTAAGCATAAGATTAAATATTAAGAACAAACAGGAATCTTCAGCCAAAGAGAATTAGTAAAGTCAGCAATTGACGGCTCATTGTCGCTGGCCTTCATCTCTTAGGTGATGGATAGGATTGAGGTTGGTGTTTGTGCTGGCCACTCAGACAGGGGTAAAAAGGACCATCCTGGGGGCTCAGTCCTTGAACACTAATCCCAAAAAATGACCCTGACACGCATTTGCAGATATACACACATACACACCACCACTACAATCCTGCACCCCTCCTCCTCCATTTCTGGCTCTCATCATTGAGGTGAAAAACTTCTAATGGAGTCTAGGCTCCTTTGCTTTGAGAAACAGTGGGATGGGGGAAGGGTGGAAGAGGCGGGGAGCCTGAGCTCCACCTATTCAAGCAGCCCAGGCTAAGTTTTCTGGAAGCACACAGGACTAGATGGAAATTAGTTTAATTTCAAAATAAAGGTGTCAGGATTTCCAGTTCAATCCTGTTATATTTGTCATAGTTGTGTAACTTCTGTGTATATTCCCATTATTTAGCAATGAATAGCCAGGGTGTGTAAACTTGCTGAGGGCTTTGGGGGAACCCATATGGAAAAGAAATAGTAAAAACTTATATGATTTACTCATGAAAGTGGCCACTTTCTCATTACTTTCATACATTGTTTTAGTAAGTATCCAAAACATACAAGTTTCATTTATATAATTTTCCAAGGGGTCTTATATCTGTTTTCACTCTTGTATGCTTTTCATACAAGTTTCACACAAGACAGATACAAACTTTATAAGATTTATATATATCTTTTCCATATGGGAAAGCTGTTCACTCTCATATAAGATTACACCAGTAAATGTCATCTTTTTATGTAATAAGATGATAGTTCCACACCCATGTTGTCTGTTACATCAACCTTGCACTGGCTAAGACTTCGAATGAGTTCAAATGTGATGAAAAGCTGTTTTTGTTAAAAAAAAAAACAACAACTCCAGGATGCATCTTGGTTTTGTTTTATTTCAGGTTGTGGTATTTGGTTAGACGTTCACACAGAAAATCCCCACTGAATGACACCTTAGTCTCACTTTTACTGTTGTTGGTCCATCAGCCAGTCACAGAAAAGTGCCCACTGCAGGTGTTTCTGTGTTTGTTATACTACATTTTGGTATCTTTGGTATTTTTTCATGGTTCTCCCATTCGGGGCGAACACTGCTGTTTCTCCCTTACCTATTTAGGCCCACTTGTCAACAAATTAGCATTCAACCAATATAAGTGTCATCCACATTGAGAACCATGCAGGTGCATCTGCAGTGGGTGAAAACCTGTCTGTACACAGTCTGTGTCAAAATTCATACACAGATGGACACAATTACAGAACTAAAAATGATCCACTAGAAGGGTCCAGTTGCAGACGTCACCATGCACACTACCATCACAGCCACAGCTGTGAACATGACTAACTTTTTATTACTTCTGTTGTTTGGGTTTAGATTAGATTGTATGCATATGTTCCATAAATAGCCAGAATCTATAGTGGGAATATTCTTTACTTCACCAACGTCTGGGCAAGATCACCTAAAAAATATTTTCCAAACTGACAAATCTCAGAACCGTGGGTAGTAACAGACCTTGTCATACAGCTTCACTTTAAATTCAACATTCATTTTATTTTTGTAGCACATACAGAGCGAGGAGGGTGTGTACATATCTGCACATACATTAACTCTGAGCAGCACTTTACAAACACGGCTCTCCCAAAGCACACACGTTTTTAATACTATTTGTTCAGCATAAATAGACAGAGGGCATAGACAGGAAAGCTGGGAGAGAGAGAGGTTAGGACATGCAGCAAAGGGCCTGCTGCTCTCCGGTCGGCCCTCGAACCTGGGCCTGCTGCTCTCCGGCCATATGGCACATGGCTCACCCACTGAGCTACACCGGTGTCCCAGCAAACACGGATTCTAACAGAAAATGAAACAGGTTATTTGTAATGAACTGTTTCTGGAGATGTACTGCAGAGCTTGTTTGGCAGTGAGTGAATGACACTGATACAGACCAAATCCTCAAAAGAAGGTAGGATTTTGATCAAATAGCACTTGAATACAAATTATACCAGCTGACTGTTAAAAACCTTGAAAACTGTCCACTACAATAAGTCTGTGCTTTATGTGTTTTCTTGGGTTTCTGTTGGTTCTTCCTCTTTTTGGTATCATTCCCTTATTTAAGCCAACTTTTAGCCTGCTCAGTATTCTACCTGTGCAGATCATTGTTGCCATCAAGCCGTCCACTGTAAGTTTTTGGGAGTATTTCATGCTTGTGCATCTTCGTAAGCCTCAGCTTTGGTACAATTTCTAAGGTCCCTCTCTGTGTGTTGTCAATAGTATTAACGGATCCCAACTCAGAACCATAACTCCCATATAACTTGTTTCTGCAGTCAGGACCTCTACTTACACTTATTGTGGTGATACTTTTGCATGTCCTGTGTTTGTATATTCTGGGCAGCTTACTTTAAGGATATATGACAGAAAATGCTGTACAATCATTTCATTTTTTCCAGGGCGTTCCACTTTCTGTTAGCTTATGACTCATGCAAAGACGCCCTGCTTTAAAGCCTCAAACTGAGCCTTTTCACCATCTTCCTCTTGGTATTTTCAAATTGTATCCAAAAGAAAAACCAAATGCTCATGAACTTAATGTTGTATCCAATGTAAACTAGATATAAAGTCTGATAATACCATCAGTAAAGCGGCTAAGGTCACAGAGCAAAGGAGCTGAGGGCCATTGTCCCATAGATTTAAAAACAGCAGGATGTTGTTTTGTCAGCAAGAGGCTCACCCCCTGCTCGCCTTTAGAAAGAATGCACATTTAAGTTCTCCACTGGCTTTGGTTTTCAGACCTGGATGCTTTGTCTATCTTTGAAGCTGTTTATGATAGTAAGCAAGCAAAACGAGCACACGCCAGGGATATGAAGCCTTCTACAGGGAGCTAGTTAACTTCCTGGATAGATAGTTATATAATTAGTAAGGGAATCCACAAAGATTCGGGTCAAATCAAGTGAAAATGTGAATAAAGGCTATTTTAAAAAGAATCTGAAGCAGTACTCGTGTGATTTTTATAGGACTCAGCTTTAGGTGGATGGAATGTGTAACTAAATTCTGCAACTAAGTAGGAGGATCACCCATGATTTTCTCGCGTGTTTTTGCATGTCAGGATCTTTCTGGCTTCAAGCGTTTATTTTGAAATAGTAGGCGGAAGTCGTGCATGTTGTATGTTGGGACATTGATCCTTGTGTCTCGCTGGGTCAGTCAGCCTCTGCAGCCTACAACTAGCACTTACAAAGGGAAAACACAGGCTCCGCACTGTAATCTCGGACGTCTCCCTCCGGTTGCATAGGACGCTTGGTCGGACCGCGGAAGGGGCCGGCACATCCCCTCTATTCTGCCCGGGAATCGGATCGTTCTGTCACGCTCGGAAGAGGCTCGGAAAGGCCGGCGATGCGAGAACAGCTTCGGAAGTGAGTGCTGAAGGCTGGGGTCTGTCTCTGCTGGTGATAAGTAGTCTGATTATGATGGGAATCGTGCTGGTCGTAATGCAGTAAACCTGTTCAACGCTGGCTGTGTGGCCGAGGGAGAGACATCCCCCACACTGCACACTATTTCATCCTTACTGCCGAAAATGCGCAAACATAGACTCCGCAATTTTTAAATGGCAGAGAGGTTGCATGCAGGATTTGTTTTAAATAGGTCTGCTGCCTCACTGTGTGCTCTTCTCTCCCGGCGTATAAAACGCGCTTCAAACGACTGCCCGCTATAATGATCGGATTATTTGGACGTGCAGAAAACGCCGCGTATGCTCTTGTGATGACAGAGCATACGCAATATAAAGCGATCGATATTTTTCAACAAAAGACGGGAAATCGGCTCTGTTATGTTGTCTTAAAGAGCGAACCGACCGTTGTTCTTCGGGTCTGGTTTTGGTCTTTCGGGATGGTTGCAGAGGAGCCAGCCCAGGTGTGCAGGCGGCCGCTTCTTGCTGGCTGAATCGTGCATTTCCTAAATCTAAATCCTTCCTTTGCAGGCTGCTCTTCCTCTGGGCACTTGCTGCCATATTGGAATAAAAGGGAACACACGGAGCTTCAGAGCCCCAGGCTGGGATCGGCGTGGGCTGTTTTTATTTATCCGCATGTGTTTGAACTTCACAAGACTGTGTTTTCTTTTCAATTTCTGTGTGTGTGTGTGTAAGCGAGCGAGCCTTGAAAAGCAGCAGGCTAATGGATCGCTGTGCATTCCTTCACACGCACAGACGTAGTCACCGCCTTTGCCAGCGAGGCTGCTCCTGTTTGGATCCGTGCGGGATTTTTTTCTTTCGCACACTGACTGCTGCAGTTTTACCGCGATTTCGATGCACTGCACTGTTGTCTATGCAGCCAACCAAGAGCTTCCAATTAGTTTAGTGATCTCTATGCAACTTCATTTAGATGAGAGCAGAGGATGCTGATGCAGACTTTTGGCCACAGTGTGAATGCAGGTGTGTGCCTATTGTGTGTTTGTGTTCATCGACTTAGTCCCGTTTATGGATGAGAAGCCACACATGGTGAATTGGCTTTGGGGCGTACTGTGTGCAGACTTTGTATTAAGCCTAGATAACCTCTTCTTTCTAGGAGAAAATGACACTTGTGTCTCAGCTTGTGCTGCAACAGAGCGTTGGAAACAAAGTCAGATCTGCCTGATATGAACAAAGCACAGATTCTTTAGGTCACTGTATTGTGGCATGTACCAAACAACAGGTAAGCATGACTCCATTTCTAAATTATCAGATTGTAAAGTATCAGACAACATGCATTGATCAGTCTGTCTGTGACAGGTTAATACGAGCTCCAATAATTAAAGGGACTTTTCCTCAAAGCCTTTTCACTTTGAGCATTTTTTACTACATTCAATCTTTCACATTAACATTACTATAGTGCTTTATTTTATGTTCTTAAGCACTCTAATTATCACTCAGTCCAGTGGAACCATTAAGGGCATGCAGATGGGCAACATAACAGTAATAGAACTAATGTTTATGTTACTTTCTGAGGAAAGAGAAAGGCAAAGGACAAAAGCAAGCCAGTGTTTTTTACCCGACTATAGAATAACTGTTTTTCAATGTGTAGCGGAAGGTTCAAAAGTCCAGTATTGTGAGAATGCTTGAGCAGTTTAGTCATGAGTTGAAACGTCAACACGTCAAAGTCAAACTTAAACTATGAGTTAATAAACAGCACAGGATTCCTCGTGGCATCAGGTAACTGCAGTTCAGAGCACCAGTTTTAGTGCACTGGCACTGGCAGTGTAAATGTGCACCAGTGTGGACTGTGATGTTGTCTTAAAAGACAGAAGGGGCAAAAAAGAAACTTTGTTTGTTATTGTCTGCTCGCCATCATCATTTATCCGACTTGAAGTTTATGTAACGCCAGCCGTATCATTTTTATAGATTGCAAAATTTTGAATCCATCCGTCCTCCTCTGGATCCTTATCCCAGCTGTCTTAGGGCGAGAGGCAGGTTACACCCTGGATAGGTGGCCAATCTAGAGAGACAGACAACCACTCACGGCTGGGCCATTTAACCAAACCCCACTAACTGCATGTCTTTGGCCTGTGGGAGGAAGAACCCGATGGCGGACTTGAACTTCGGACCTTCTTGCTGTGAGGCAACAGTGCTATCCACCGTGCCACCATGCTGCCTGAAATGTGATTTGAGATTTTTAAAAATTATTATTATTATTATTATTTTAATAAAACCAAGTTAGCATTTTTGAAAAACACCAAAAGTTTCTGTAAGTGCAGGGATAACCTGAATCCCTGCACTTTGTGGTTCTCTTTTGCAAACAGCTCTCCCTTATTTTCAGTAGTTTTAAATATGGATTTCACACATTTGGACGTACTTTAAAGGTAGCAACAAATATACATATATAAAAAACTTTTTTTGCTTTCACTTTCAGCAATAGGCAGAGGAAGATGTTGCCATAAACGAGTGTGAAGTGACTCTCATGCCTCTTTGCAGAAACATGGAAAATGCTTGTCATTGCTGCAATAAGTTATTCAACTGCCTGCTTACTGCAATTCATAGCATTATTTCTTTGCACATGTATGTGTACGTGGTGTATGACCTCACATCTTGTGTCATTGTGGACGAATTACTGGATTTCATTCCAACATTAAGAGATGCAGAGTGAGGTAATGCTTGACATTTCCTGGAAATCCCCAGTTTTGGGAAACAGTTGGATCAAATGCATCCATTCTCTTCATCTGTCAACAGTGACGTAAAGAGTTGGCGTCAGACATTTATTGAAATATATTCTTAACAACCACATTAGAAAAAAAATGACTGATGTCTAGATGATTGGTTCAACACTGAAGCCAGCCAGCTTGCACATGCTGAAGATGGGGTGCATGCAAAATGGTGAAGCACAGTCTTTACATGTTCTTCAATTACTCTCTTCTTAGATGCTTCAATTAAGTATTAGAGGTACAATACCATTACCAAAAAGATTGTTACACTGCATAAATGCAAAGAAAAAACCATAAAACATAAATAAAAATGATTTGCAAATCTCAGAAACCAACATTTTATTCATAATATAACGTAGAAAACATGTAAGAGATGTATCTAAACGGTCTTGCATAACTCTTCCCACCGACTCACATCAGGTGTTAAACTAGCGTCCTTTAAGAGTTGCTTCAGCTTCCATCTTTAAGGAACATTTTTTTGTTCCCCACAAGCTAAAGTTCTGCCATTAAGCCATGTTATTACAACAGCTCTGCTTTCTGTTAGAATTGTAAGATTGTTATAAAACACCAAACTCTGCATTTCCCACCAAAAATGATGCTGTAGCATAGAAGCAAAAGTAATTTGCCCCAAAAAATAATTTTAGACAACACTCCTGTGTTTTTTTTAAATACTTTATTTTGCAGTCACATTAATACAAGTAGTGTCAAAATGAACCTTAGAATAAATCAGTTTCAGATTTGACCAGCCCTTCCTACAGCTTAAGGTATCACATGCTCAAAGGTAAACATTTATGTAGACTGTGATCGCAGATTCCTGTTTTTTAGTTATATAAAATACCTTAATTAGGAATTACACTTTAGGTATATAGTTAAATAAGCAGCCCAAGTACATAAAAATACAAGACTTATGTTACCTAAATGAACAAATAGATAGTAGCTTTTCATTACGTTCTTAAATATCGCAGCATGTACTACAAAAATACGACTGAACTCCAAGTTTGTTTAAATATGATTGTTAGTTTAAATCATTAGCATTAGCTGCTCAGTGTACAGTCATTTGTTTTTGACAGTTAACGATACATTATCAGTGCTTTGTCCTGTGGCAATGATATATTTTTCTTGAGGGACAGAGTAGCTTTGAAAGAGCACAAAGAGCCAAAAGTGGATAAGTTTGGTTCCCTTAAGCCACTGTTGATTGTTTTGTTCTTAATTCCATTAATTCTATTCATCACAGTAGTAAGATTTTGGATGTTGTAGACGTATTGAAACGTGTCAGGAGGAAACAGGTGCAGAATGTTACCTTCTTCTTTAACACCCATCGCTGCTTTCCTATAGCGAACTACAGCTGCTCTGCACAGATGGGCGTAAAAACACAATCTGGTCTTTAAGTGATGACGTATGAAGCCTTCTTCCAGGTCCAAACTACTCTGTGTTTATTAAGCCTGTTGTGTTTTTAACATGTTTTAATGCTTTGTGTCTCGTTCTATTTAGTCTGAGCAAGCCCCTAAAAACAGTCAGTGATCACTCTCTCGGTTTTTATTACCACTGTTCATTTTAACGCTCAGTTTTTAAAACCTTGCAGTGTAACTACAGCCCATGCAGCAGTATATTAACCTCGTATTGTGGATGGATTATCTCAGTTGTTCTCCTGACTGAAGTTTGGTCCGTTCACAGCATCCTGCCATGTGATCGCATTTGTCTCTAACCATCGGGAACCCTCACATTAACTTTTACCAAGTGGAAAAAAGTTAGCGTTCATCCTCCAGCTTCACTCTGCTAATGTGGTTATATTATGCTAACTGTAGCTAGCCACCATGTAGCACATCATTATCTACCAGCTAGCCCAGCTTCAGTAACCCTACAAACGTCACTGCTGTTTAGCTTTCTGTCCTCATTTATGTTGGAAGTGATAGCAGAGCTGTACGTTTGAATTTTTTCAGAAATCTCTCAGTCAGAACATGCTATATCATGTTTAGATTGAAGCTAGCGAGCTAACTTCCTGCTAACTTCTAACGTTGTTAAATTTAATAAACTCTGTTTTCATGGATGCCTGGATGTTAAACTTAATTGTTACACCTGGTAAAGCAGCAACGCTGATCGTTTTATTACAGATGAAAGAATTTAGACAGTTTTTAACTCTCAGTGATGCTGCAGTGTTCGTTTGGCTTTGGGAAATGAACTTGAGTTTGGACCTGGAAACGGATAATGACGTCAGACTTAAAGACCAGATAGGTTCAAAGACACAGGAGCAGGAAGGGCTTGATAGCTTCTTGCTAATAACGGCAACTTTGCTTTCAGTGCATGTATACCCTTCAATTGCACCACTGAGTTCCCCCCTTTGACACCGTTTTCCTGCCTAATGAGTTCGCAACCTGAGGTGGAAAGTGACCACTGAACCACCTTATAGTGCTGCTTGTTCAGACCATGAATTGAAGTAACTTCAGTGTTATATTAGCAGGATATCAGCAGTTGATTGGTGGTTCTAAATTTAGCATAGGTGAGCGTGGATGTCTATATGTGTCCGTGATAGTTTAGTGTTTATGTGCCCGGCGTCTACTCAGATTCTCGTTCAAGAACATCTGTGATAACCTGAATTGGAGACGTAGTTTAGTTGGATGGAGTATCTGTTGTCTGGTGAACAGCAAAGTACTGTCCATAATAAAACTGCTGTAATATATTTTCATGTGAGACTTGGTTGTGGGCAGCTGGAATTATTTAATTGGAAACCCCTTTTTATTTTTACTTTCCACTACTTGTTTGCTGGTGAGCAGCAGGTATAAGCTGCTGCAAGTTACCAGCCTTTGATCTTAAATTTATATATATATCGTAATATAATATATGATAGTAATAATTTACAGTGTAAGGATGCTGCACATTTGTGGATGAAATACTCCAGACTCTGTCATGCTTATTACAGACATGTATGTGACTGAGGTCCTGTTTATTCAGTGTTTGAGGACGTTTGAGTAGCTCTAGTACCCTTCCACTCATTATTTGGAGTGGGTGTGTGGAGGATCCTGTCTGTGCTAGAGAGACAAACAAAGGCAATGCAGCAAAAAAACATAATTATGGATTATTATTTGTAAATGTTTCTCAGGTAGAGGCTAACTGCAGGTGCACTTTGTGAATTTTCAGGTTGTGTGCTGATTTAACAGACTCTCGGATTATGTCTGTGCACTGTATTTAAAACAGCTACATTTTATAGCTGATTATTTTTGCTCTCTGTGCAGTTTGGGGAAAATTTTGCTTTTTAAAAATTATTCTGTAAAATTTGGGGCAATTTTTTTTATTTCACCGTACTATTAATTTTCCTCCCTCTGTGTCTCAACCCGAAGCAAACCTGTTGTTGGGTTGTGACCATGAGCCTTATAACTGATTACAGTTCCTAGTTTCCACACAGCCATAAGAAGATTCCTACTGTTCCTACACTGTGGTGGAAACTTTAGTTATCTGTATCTACATACATGTGTACTTCAGTAATTACTGATTGGATACATTAGTGAATGGTACATACCAATGTTCATTTATTGTTTATTATTTATTATTGCAACCAGCACGGACTAAACCGAGCAGAGAAGAACAGCAGAAGCTCCTCTGCAAGGGTGTAGTTTTTCAGGCTCCCCAGAAAGTTTAGTTGCTGCTGTGCCCTCTTGGTCTGTGCAGTGTTAGTTTAACAGAATACATCATCGTCCATGAAGTCAGAGACCCTCTGTACATAATGCCCGTTGACGTATATGGGCTGAGGCTCAGATGTGCTTCACCTGAAGTCCACTGTTATTTCCTTCAGTTTTGCGGTGCTGAGGACCAGCTTGTTATTGCTGGATCATGACGCCAGGTCTTCCACCTCATTCTTGTAGGTAGACTCATCTCTCCAGTGATGAGCCCGACCACTGCTGTGTCATCTACAAACTTCACAAAGGAATTGCTGAGGAGGGGGTGCAGTCATGGGTGTAGAGAGTGCACAGTAGGGGGCTCAGCACACATCCCTGTGGGAGCCGAGGTTGAGATTGAGTGTTGGGAGAGGCGGGGCCTTACTTTGAATCTCTGTGGGTGGTCTCTGATGAAGTCCTTAAATCCAGATGGCGAAGACTGATTAGTTTTGTTAGCAGTCTGTTAGAGATGACTGTGTGCTGAATGTCGAGCTAAAGCCAATGAAAATAAGTCTGGCACGGCCGTCCTTGTGTTCCAGACAGACCACAGTTGTGTCCAGAAATTGTGGGAGTCACCTGTGGGTGGAAGACCTTGAATGATGCGACTTCTGAACAGTTTCTAAACACTTCATAATGACTGGAGTGAGAGCCACTGGATGGATATCATTCAGGCATGTTTGAGGACTTCAAGCAGAATGGGACGATGCTAAGAACAGGATGAATACTTTTGTAAAGGCGCCTGTGAGTTGGTCTACACAGAACTCAGCACCTCACTACTGACACATTCAGGCCCTGCTGCTTTTCTGGGGTTCACTGCTGCTAATATCAGGTCATGCTCCTCCACTGTAAAGATGTAGCAGGTGTTGGCCGGAGGTGTGGGGTTTTTTGTTGTTGTTGTTGTTGTTTTTGTTTGCAGGCGAATAAGCAGTTCAGCTTCTTTGCCAACACAGCATTACCATCAGGTCTGGGCTTTCAACGATCATTAAAAATGACGGAGCCGATTATTAGCCCCTCCCTCATTTATCCGCGACACCTTAAAGGCCAGTCCGTGAAAATATTGTCGGACATAAACCGTCCGTGGCGCAAAAAAGGTTGGAGACCGCTGATTAAGAGGACCCGAGGGAAGCTCGGAAAGCTAAGCAGAAGTTATTTGGAGAGGAGAGTGACTGCCGCTGGTTGAAAAGAGAGGTAAAAAAAAAAACTTCAGTGGTGTTGCACACTATTTTATATTATTTTTTAAAGTCATTATTCAATACATTGTTAACCCTTTAAAGCCGGTCAGAGCAGCACGCTCCGTTTTGTGTAACTATTTTTAAATCCCTGTAGAACCTGAACCGTGTAAGCTAGCGCAATAATTTGTTTTGCATATGAAACCGGAGGAGTTGTACTTACATCTGATGCCATCAGCTTGTCCTCGGTCACGGTTTCCTTCCACATAAACTGCATAAAAAGCGCTTGCAGGAACAAAAACATAATATTCCAGAAACACGCTTTGCCGATCCGATCAGCTGTTCGTAACACTTCCCACAGTGAAACAGACGTCAGCGCGAACGATCGCATGTCCGCCATTTCCTGGCCGAAACCGGAAGTGACGTCATTTTCGCGGAAAATGTAGTTTTTTTTTACTTGTAGGCCTTAAAAACCTCTACTGGTCATGTTTGACTTTTCTGAATAGTTTCTGGGATGCTTAGAACTCAAATTGCACTGCTGGAAATAGTTTATTTTGATGCACCTGCTGTTTTCTTTGCAAATTTGCATCATAGGATTGTTTTTTCGTTTTTCCTGCAGTATATAAAAATTGCTGTATCTCCAAAATAAAACTATGAAGACACTCAAAATAAATTTCCTGTTGTTGTAAACTAGTTTGTGCAACTTTTTGTATTTAAAGTTTTGAGGGATAAACCTCTTAAATTTCTCCAAGTAGAAATACATGTAAAAAAACCAAAAACGATTTTCAATTTTTTTTTGTAGTTTATTGCACTTTTTTGCAATTAATGTAGTTACTATGGACTTAATGCATACATATTATTAAAATATGGGCTATAACAGTTGTATAGCAACTTGAAATGCTCCCATAAATGGCACTACAACATGTAAAAATATAATATAAGCTCTGGCGGACTTGGTTCTATAGTAGGTCTTAAAGGGTTAAATAAATATTGTCAAATAATCGAGATCTCAATTTCAGTGAAAATAATCGTGATTATCATTTTTGCCATAATCGAGCAGCCCTAAGGTCTGGGTTTTTAGTGATATTTTGGCCGCACCATCCTCAAGTTATTGCTGCAGAGGTTGTCCTCAATTGTATTTGTATAATCCAGCTTGCCCTGTCTCATTCCCATTTCCGGGTTTGCCTGGACTGTACTGCACACCTCAGCAGGCCTGAAAGCAGTGTTTTTGTTTCTCAGCAAGGTCCTGACCGTTTTTGTCATTCAATATATTTGGTGGGCATACACAGTTAGTGCTTGGACTGACACATACACGCACGCCTTCATACACCAAATGACTTTTTTTGCACAGTACTCAGTCTTTTGCACATTTCTGTTGCGTCTGCACGGTCTTGTGTCTGTATCATGCTGTTGCACTGTCTTTGTTTTGGGGTTTTTTGTGCAATTTGTGTTGATTGTCTGTTATATGTCATATGTAGCACCATGGTCTTGGAGGACCGTTGTGCCTCTTCACTGTGTGCTGTGCCGCTGCACAAGGTTGTGACATGCTTGATGTAGAAGAGTATGGATGCAGTGTCCTCATCCAGGTCCTGAGATTCATCGATACTCCAGTCTGTATTCTCAAAACAGTTTTGCAGCTGAGAGGAGGAACCATCAGGCAACGTTTTAACAGTTTTTGAAGTAGAGGGCAGCGGTTTTCTTTACTTTGGTCCAACTGGCCCAGGTGAGCTGTTTGTATGGCTCTGTATATGCTTAATCTTTGGAATAGACTTTATCCCGTGTGTTTTTCCCGTGTGTAACAGTTAAAATGCTGATGGAATTTGGGGCGCACTAAAAGACTGATGTTCCCAGCTATTATGTGTGCTGCTTCTGGGTATATTCAGCTACTAATGGCAACATGTAGGAGGCTAAGGACCAAGTTAGCTTTAGTATTTGTCAAATACTCAGCTATCCTGATCACTGCTGTGATCCCACAGTGGAGGACAAGGGGTCTGCATTTAACTGTCAAATATTCTAAGTGTGGAGGGCAGCGACTGACTGCAGTCTTAAGTATTATTGGCTAATTTTTCATGAATATAAATGCAGATATCTCCACGTCATTGTTTTCGTGAGTTCTGGTTTCAGTTTAAGCGGTGTAGGATATGACTCGTTAGCTTCACAACTGCATCAGGTAATGCAGGATAAAGATTATCAAAGCGCAACAGTCCTCAGTGAGTCTATTGTCTTCCAACTGTAGCCTCAGCTCATCCGTTTTGTTCACAACAAACCTGGCATTTGTGAGGAAAAGGCTAATGACCGGAGTTTTGTGCGGTCTTTTCCTTAGCCTTTCCTACACACTGCAGCTTTGTTTCTGCTCCCTGTCCTGCCGCGAGCACCTCCTAGTGTTCTGAGGCATTGTGAACTATGAACCCAGTGTTCTGGCTGGTATGTTGTAGGAGTGAAGAAATGCCATTGTGAAAGTTTGTTTGCTCTGTGAACCTAATAACAGGTGGTTTTGTCAGATGCACGTGAGGTTTGCTGGACAGACTGTTAATGAAATTCTAGAAAAGATGTACAGACATTGCACCACATCTCAGATCACGTTGAATGTCGTCCCTCAGATTGTGACAGGAAGATGTGTTGACAGTTTGGCTATAGAAGTCATGCTGTGCAAACCTGTGAGGAAAATGGCAATGATGGCGTGATGCACGCTCTCAGGTACTGCAGGCTTCTCTACTTAAGTCTGCTGTTTGGACTTCAGTAGAAGAATATCATGTCATCAAATAAGACCTCCAACCCTCGATAGCTGTGATTTAGTTACAGGTAGGTTTATGACAGAGATCCCCAAGAACTCACACACGTTCTTGCACTTGTTGCCACATAGTGCTACGTAACCTAGCTGCCTGTCATGTTAGCATGTGAAATATAAATTGTCCCAAGATATTATATCAAATGTTATTTCTTGTGTGACAGCCACAAGTCGCTTATTTGTACATATCGTATTGATTCTGATAAGAACACGTGGAGCTGAATCACAGTTGGTCTTTTAGCTGGTAAATGGATCGGTTCCCAGTCCTGGCCCATCATGATCGGTCTGAAGAGCCCAGATGGTCCAGTCAATAAATTTGTGCAATTTCTCAAAGCAATGGTAAAGTGCAAAAGAAAAGAAATGTATAAATGAAACAAATTAAGTTATATAATAATAGTTTATGCATACAAATACAACATGAATGTACATTTTTCAGTTTATTTGATGAACAATTTTTGTAGTCAATTATTTTACTTAATGAAATCTTTCCCTCCATCGATGTTCTTACCACGTTAATTACACCCTCTGTCTTTCTCGCTGAGTGGTTGGGGCTGCTGTCCCTCCCCCTGCATTTCTCCACAGCTCGCTTAACTGATGACTAGTATCCAGCGACCTGTTACTACTTGTTGCTGGTACTACTGTTGACGGTGCTAACAGCTAACGTCTTAGTTAATTTAACACATATTGGTGGGACAATTTGTAGTTTTCCTCTTCTTGTTCTCGCCTAGTTTTTCAGCTCCTCTGTTTTCTTTCTTTATCAAACAAAACTGTTTTCTACAAGGTGCACAAGTGTGCAAGGACTGTAGGGGGGGTGGTTGGAGGAGCTGGGGATCGACGCTGTCATGAACCGCAGTTCGTGCACACAAGCGGGATCCAAAAACAGACTCAATGCGAGCAAGTACACATTTTATTGTTTTAACAAAAGCTGACCCGGAACAACCAAGGAAGCAAAATGGCAGAACTGAAGGAAACCGGGAAGACAAATTACACAGAGAAGCCGTAATCAGGACCGTGGGAGGCTGCAAGAGAAGGAGGAGAAGATTACTACTGAGCAGGGAGAATGAGGGACGTTACTAAACAGGGCTGTAGCAATTCTTACGATCAGAGCCGGACCGTGGGGCTCGAGATGGGGGAAGCGTGTCCGTGGAAAGCGAATCAGAGGAGGCAGGGACGAGGGCGGATGGTGCACTTAGAGATCCGAGCAGGCAGGAGGACGGGCAGATGGCAGATACAAAACGTAGCAACCTGGGCACACGGAGGCAGAGTTAACACAGTTCATGTAACACTTAGATATATACAAAGCTTTGCAGGGAGCCTAGTAACCACTGAGGGTGACTAACGGACTGGCGTGGAGCAGCCGTCAGCGCAGGGTTAAATAGTCCTCCTGGCGCCTGGAATGGGATGCAGGCGTGATGGCCCAGCCCGGGGGTGTGGCCACCGGGCATCCCACACACTCCTCAGACACAGAGCCACGGACCATGACAGAGTCAGTGACTGTTTACTGGTTATCGTTAAAAGTATTTAAAACTGAAAGGATCAGTTTAAAAACGGATCACAGTGTCATTAAAAAATGAAAAGTAATGAGTTAAATGAATGTAATCATGAGCATGGATGGAGAGATGGAAGCTTTGTGTTAACTTTGGGATAAGATCACACATTCCTAATATTCCTGCAGAATTTAGCACCATGTAAACTTGCATGAGAAGGACCTGACTTAAGTTTGTCCATTTATGTTCCTGCTCAGCCCAGCTGCTCATTTCTGACCAGGTGTCGTTGGTAGCCTCCATTTCTTTTGTCTTTATCTGAATTTTGTCGGCCCGTTTCTTTGTGTCTGGCGATCACATTGAGCTCTGTGACACTGAAAAGGTTGCATGGCCAGTTTTTCATTTCACCAAGTATGAAAGTTTCAGATAAACGTTGAATTAGTTCATTATTATACCCTTCAGAAGGCAGATACAGTGATGGACATGCAAATCCTTTAGCTATCATATTGTTCTTCTTCTACACACCACACATATCACTCATTGTTTTCTGAAGTCACACAAATGTGCGTCAGTCTGTTTATCTTCAGCACACAAACACACACAGAGCAGAGCCTCTTTGAAGTGGCAGTCACGAGGGGCGAATGACACAGCAACCATTTAGCTCGTTCTGGCTGTGTCGTCCTTTCCTGACACAGCGGAGATGAAGATGCTGCGCTTTGTTCTTTTTGAATATTATGATAGCGAGAGGAGTCTAAATTCATGTTTTTAATTTTGTTCAAATGAATCCAACTCATTTACTGAGGTTTATTTTTTGTTCCTCTCAAAGGATTTCCCATCTTCTTGCATGTAAATGTACCACTCACAGCACTATTTAACTATATACACACTGCTATATGTCTTTATTACTGGGCTCAGTCAGATTTATTTAGGCTTCGTCATCTGCTTGGTGCACATGAAGAAGCAGAAGATGAGTTTCACCTGGAAAACGTGCTTTGGTTGGGCGACCGTGCAGGCTTAAAAAAAGCACACTCCTTACTTTTCCAATGAAAAGGCTTTTACAGTGAAATAAAAACATTATGTGGGACAGTGTTGTCTGTGAACCTGTTCTGTCACAGTGGCTTTGACAACACGACATCAAAACCAAACGAGCGCGATCATCATTTTTTGCGTTCAAGACTGCGTGTCTCCATACTTGGATTAAAAGAACTTGCGGGTGTAATTGTTACTTACTGAATACTGTATTATGCATAAACCTTGAAATCACTGCTCTTTACATGTAGCCTCTGAATATAGGCTGGTACGTCAGCCTAACCAACACTTCTTTGTGATGGCTGATGTGCATTTCACTCATGTGTTGCCTCTCTGTCCCCTTCTAGCCATCAGACCCAGACAACATGCTGGGACCATCCCAAGATGGCTGAGCTCTACCAGTCTTTGGGTGAGAAACTTCCTGCTTATGGACGTTTTTGCTCTTTTTGACTAAAGTCTTTGAAACAGGTGCCACATGATCCACATACTGGAGAAGATGGAAAAAGATGCTTGGTCATTGGGGGTCGTCTGATTCTCTGTGTTACTGTAGGATTTCTGCCGTACTAAGCACCTTCGAGGTGGCTGTTATAGACATAGAACTGAACTGAACTGAAGAAGCACTACTGGCTGAAGTGAAAACACTGATAAAACTAATGCTCTCTTCCTCGTATTCCTTTCTCTAGCCGATCTGAACAATGTTCGGTTCTCAGCCTACCGCACAGCCATGAAGCTCAGACGCTTGCAGAAGGCTCTCTGCTGTAAGTACACTTTCTGTCTGTACACTTCTCCTGCATCTGTGTCACACTTTGCCTCTGGGTTTAAGTCCTTTCCTCCCAACACAAGTGTGTCTGTTGTTGTGTTGATACCCTCCCACACCTCCTTCTCTTTCTGCTCTCTCTGAATTTTGTCTTGACCTTCTCTGCACTATTACTCTTTTACTCTCTGACTCGGCCTGTGTGTCCATGTGAGTGTTTATTCTACAGAATGCAAGCTGTTTGTAATTTAAGTGTATCAGAATCAGAATACTTTATTAATCCCTCAGGGAATTATGTGGGTTACAGTTGCTCCAGTGCAGTAACAGACTAGACTATCTGTTACAGATTTACAAATTTAATAAATAGCACGATATATACAAATCGCTCAATAATAAACATCAAGGATTAACAGAGGTGATTATAAATATCAAGAATATTGACAGCAACATGACTGAGTAGAAAAGAGAGAGTGCAAGAGGGTGTAGCTATTGCAGTGTTCACAGTGTGTTAGGTGGAGCAGTTGTACAGGGAGCCACAGGCAGGAATGACTTCCTGTGTCAGTCAGTGGTGCATCATGGGTAGTCTCAGTCTCTCACTGAACGTGCTCCTGTGGCTAGCCAGCACGTCATGGAGTGGGTGGGAGGTGTTACCCAACGTTGTCTTTATCTTGGACAACATCCGCCTCTCCAACACCACCTTAAGGGAGTCCAGCTCCATCCCCACAACATTACCGGCCTTGCAGATCAGTTTATTTAGTCTGTTGGCATCTGCGACCCTCAGCCTGCTCCCCCAGCATGCAACAGCATAGAGGATCGCACTGGCCACAACAGACTCATAGAAAATCCTCAGCATTGTCCGACAGATGTTGAAGGACCTCAGTCGCCTCAGAAAAAAGAGACACCCCTGGCTCTTCCTGTAAAGTGCTGTGGTGTTTTTAGCCCAGTCCAGTTTATTGTCCAAGTGTACTCCAAGGTATTTACAGTCCTCCACAATGTCCACATCCACCCCCTGGATTGATACAGCTGAATTAGTGTAGCTGGTATTGTTGTCACCTCTGGCAAGGCGAGATACATTCACCGAACTTTAGAGCCTAAGCACAGTTGTACATTTCACGAGTATTCATGTCAATAAATATTGATGGGATGCTAGCTTAAAAAAACAGATTGCATGTTTGTGACAGTGAGCTGACCCACAGCGCGTAATCATGTGTCAACACCATGTGCTAACAGAGCATGGCGACAGCTACAGAAGATTGGAGCCATTTCTGGCTATAGTTGCAAATTGCAGTCAAGTGAACTAACATGACTGAAGCAGTCCAGTGACCACAATGATACAATGAATGGTTTCCTTTCTCACTCGCATTCTCATGGTCAGTGTGACACATGTTTTTAAAGCTTTTACTATGTTTATAATAGCATAATGCTGGGGTCGCAACCCCGGGCACTCGTGCCGCAGCATGCGAAGGGTTAACTGATGTCACGACACGCAGAAAGTGGATTTTTTTTTTTAAAAATGGCCGGGCCACCACTGGTGCACATCGCAAATTAGCTCGCGTAGACACATTAGTTGTGCCGCTTCTTAATGACGGTCTCTTAGCCAACAACCCCAACTGCCACATTCAACTTGTAACTGGCTAAAACTTAGCCTACCGGTGAGAGCGACGTTGCTAGCTCACAGTTTTTTCAAGCGATGTTGAAATTTCCACATTCCGACTCTTCAAAAGCTTCAGCAGCTGTCCGCTCAGCGCAGCATCAGCACCACGGAGATACACAGATACATCCGTAGACTCGAGACAGATCAAACCAGAAGCTTTAATGAGCAGCTGGATTTGTCTCTCTTTAACCTGCTGGACACAGAGGACATCGAAATGCAGCTGATTGAACTGAAAAGCTCGACTCTGTCAAAGTTTGCAGAACTACGAAGCAGCTGGAATCCACAGCTGTGTGTGTTCATGGAGCTGCACCTGCTGGACGTCACTACCTGACAGGTTTAACTGTCTTCAGAACATTCAGAGGCCTTATTGACAGTATTTGGCTCTACATGTCTGTGTGAGCAGGTTTTCTCTCACATGAGTCCTCAGGCAGCCTCTGAATGCTGGACACTGGGAGACCCGTGTCTCTGAGTGGGAGACCTGTGTCTCTGAGTGGGAGCCCAGGATCACATTAACATGTGTGTCTCTGTATTAACAAACATGTCATATTGGCCCAGTTTATTTTTCTTCACATTGTTGTGAACATTGTTGTGATAAGCAGCGTGGCTCACTGTGAACTCTTATTAAACAGTAAACAGATACATAGCTCGTGCCTTGCTGCTAGCTGTTTTGTATGCATTCCACACCAAGTGCAGCGCTGTGTAGCAGGTTTGAGCCACTGCTCATTTCTTTCTTCTTTCCTCATTTCTTTATCTTTTGCTTCCAAGGAGCCAAACCTTCTTGTATTTTTTTAAAGTGGGTTTGAGATGTAATTTTTCAGGCTTTCTGGGATCTTGCAAAGTTTTCTTTCTAAATTGGCATGTGTATCTTCTCCCCCTTTTTAGTCCATCTGCACTTTTCACCTGTATTTGCTTTGGTGTTGTTTGCTGAGCCAGGTTGAAGACACACAGATTCATTTTTCAAACCTAACCCAAGGGTCAACGAATATTGTTCACACATAACAGACTTGTTGAGACAAATAACAGTGATCTATCTTTACTATTTTTAGGTACTTTCTTACTAGCATCAGCAGCAACTGGTTAATTCTGTCAAACATGCCAAAGTTAACAGTTTGACTGGTATAATCACCAACAGGGTGATTCCCAAAGAGCTGTTGGCTTAAAATGTCAGTTGCTCAAAAACACAATTTGTTTCAATTCTTTAGTTGAAGTGACAAAAAGTACCAACGATAACAATGTTAGAAATACACAAAATAGTGTTTTTGCACCAACAAGGTGATTTGAAAGCAACAACTGGCCTAAATTCTGACATATCTCAGCATGATCAGCATCATCCCAAACACACTGCTAATGCAGTAAAACCACAGATAGAAAAACACTCGATAAAGATGCTAATGGGACACCTTACCGTTGCTCGAGACAGGCAGCAGTCTCCAGGAAACGTTGGACATGGAGGTCTGAGCTGACTCAGGCTGGAAGACGCCCATAGATGTGTGTGTACTGACTAACCGTGCCCCTGCCTGTGTGTCTTGTGTTTAGTGGACCTGTTGAGCATGCCGGCAGCTTGTGAGATATTTGACCAGCACGGTTTGAAGCAGAACGAGCAGCTGCTGGACATCTCTCAGCTGGTCGCCTGTCTCACGAGCCTCTACCAGCGACTTGAGCAGAACCACTCCCACTTGGTCAGTGTCCCGCTCTGCGTTGACATGTGCCTCAACTGGCTGCTTAACGTCTACGACACGTACGTGCAGCACCCTGAGCGAGCGCTTAAACACGTAGTGTTTCTCGGATGATTCAGATCCAGCGTGCTCTAAACCGTCTCTTTTTGTTGGTTGGCAGCGGTCGCACCGGAAAGATCAGATCTCTGTCATTCAAAACTGGCATCATCTCACTCTGCAAGGCTCATTTGGAGGATAAATACAGATGTAAGTCAATGTGCAATGTTTTTCTGCCATTGTTGTGTCCTAATAATAAGTACTTGCTTATATTTCATCTCACAAATAAAATCATAAAAAAGGAAAATCCTTGTGTGGACTTTCTCTCCTTTTTCCGACCTCTCGTATTTTCTCTGCCTCGTCCTCTCTAGTCCTGTTCCGGCAGGTTGCCAGTGCAACGGGATTCTGTGACCAGCGTCGACTGGGGCTCCTTCTGCACGACTCCATTCAGATCCCCCGACAACTTGGCGAGGTCGCCTCCTTCGGCGGCTCCAACATTGAGCCCTCCGTCCGCAGCTGCTTTCAGTTTGTACGTTTCGTGAGGCTTGCCTCATTCACACATTCACACAGCGCTTTTTACTATGCTTTAAGTGCTCAATACCACTTAATACCACAGTAACATTCACACACATTCACACTACAATGGATGCATGGGAGAGCAACTTGGGGTAGTATCTTGTCCAGGGATATTTGGCATTCAGACTGGTGAAGCCAGGGATCGAATCACCAACCTGATTAGCAGATGGCTGCTCGTCCTGCTCTACAGCCATCGCAAATGTGTGGGTGTAGCTCAGGATTACAACCCATTCCAAGCTCTCTATGTACTGTTATGAGCTAATCTGAAGGTCACATGTACGGTTTTTAGCTGTTGACTGCAGAAAGTTGGCGACCTCTGCACACTAACGCGCCTCAACGTCAGCTGACCCTCCTCGACCATATCATGGCTGAGTTGCTGTCGTTTCCAATTTTCTTTTCTTCCTTTACATTTGTTGTGACCTTGCCTTTGACGTTGGATAAAAATGTAATCAGCTCGAGCTGTTATGGGATCACACAAAATTTGAAAATGAAATCTTGAAACTTGTGGACGCTTACGGAAGAGGATTAGGGCCACTTTTCTTTTCTTCTTTTCCAGATTTCTGAGAAAAAACTGTAACACCGTAACCTGTCATGTTGTTATTTCAGGCCAACAACAAGCCTGAGCTTGAGGCCACCATGTTCCTGGACTGGATGCGCCTGGAGCCTCAGTCCATGGTGTGGCTACCTGTCCTTCATCGTGTCGCTGCTGCAGAGACCGCCAAACACCAGGCCAAGTGCAACATCTGCAAGGAATGTCCAATCATCGGCTTCAGGTCGGTGCATTTTAACAGTTGCTGCAGTATTGCAATCTGTTTTACAATGCAAAGAATTCTCATAGTATTAAAGACTCATGTGTGTATATAGACTAAGAATGCCATGACTGTGAGTCTTGGCATTCTTAGTCTCAGGTCCAGAACCTGCTCACATCAGCAAATCTGAAATACTAAAAATATTCAAATGGTTTCATTTAAGACCCAAAACCTTACAAGTTGCATTCATCCAAACACAATTCTATAAATCTTGGGCTGCCCTGTACAAAGTAAATGTAAATAGAATAAAATTAGTTTCAGATCAAAACCGTAAATAGAAAACATATAAAATGTCCAAACTGAGAAATGTTTAAGAAAAATCTTAGTTCATTTTGGATCTGATGGCAGCTCCGTGTCTCCGAGTTGGGACAGCATCATCCGCTCCTAAATGTCTGGAAGCTAAAGAGACCAGTTTGAAGAAGTACTTATTTGAGAAAATAACTATGGAGTATAGATTACAATCAAGTGCAGAAAGTTACACTTGGTAAGATTTCTTGAAATAAAAAATAATATCTAGACTTTACATAAGTGACAAATATCTTAAAACAAGCGTTGAAGCGCTCAGTTTGAGACGGATAAACCTGAAACTAGTCTGTCAGTGCTTCTTCTTTCTTGCTTTGAGAGGAAATATCTCAAGGAGAAAATATCCCCCCCCCACTATACTGCCCACGTGTTACTTTTCATTCGACAAAAGTCCAAGTGGGAGGTCTGGGAACAAGGTTTCACAGCTAAAAATGGCTGTAAGATCCAATGTCATCTCAAATAGTGTCCCTACAGGTTTTATTTAACCTTGTGTGCATGTGAAGTAACTAATTTTGGGATATAGAAAGTAAGTAAGAAATAAGAGACATATTCTACATAGCAAAGGTTTAGACCTATAAGCACGGTGCTGATGCTGTTGGAGGCTAACCCTGACTTTTGTCAGGAGCGGTGATCAATTTAAACAGACTTCCAAAGGCAGAGAATAAATGTGTCACTGGGGCCATGGGCTGAAAGAATTTGAACTTCTCTCACCTCGGAGAGAGCAGAGCTATAAATTACCTCCTTGTATTGATCCCCTTGCCTTCTCTTTTTTTCCCACTGGCTTCTTCATCTCCTCTGCTCTCTTTCATTTACACTTGTTTTTCTCTCCTGTTCTTTCCCCCCAGATATCGGAGCCTAAAACATTTCAACTATGACATCTGTCAAAGCTGCTTTTTCTCTGGCCGTGTTGCAAAGGGGCACAAGATGCAGTACCCCATGGTCGAGTACTGCACCCCGGTATGTGAAGAAGTAATCTGTTCTGATACGGCATGTGTGTGTCTGCTTCTTCCTACGGAGGTAACGATGTCATCTTTGTGTCCTACCTCTCTCTCCAGACGACATCAGGAGAGGACGTCCGGGACTTTGCCAAGGTGCTGAAGAACAAATTCAGGACCAAGCGCTACTTCGCCAAACACCCACGGATGGGCTACCTGCCCGTCCAGACCATCCTGGAAGGAGACAACATGGAAACGTGAGGCTTTCAAACACACACAGAGACACACTTTTTTTTCTCAAAGATATTTTTATTGAGTTGAAGCAACAAAGAAAAGCAAATACACGCAGAATTGACAAACACCAAACAAGCAAGTTTCACAGCGACTGTTAAAACTGAAATATCAGAATACAGATTAATGACACACTCACATGTCTTATAATTGCTTCCAGCAGTTTATCCCCTACCCACAATGCTTAGAACCCCTATCCCTCAGACCAGGAAGGAAAAAACCAAACAAACAAAGCAAGAAAAAAGAAGCAAACAAATAAAAACAACATCACAGATAAATCAAAAACAAAATAAGAAAAACACACAAACGACTAACAATAAATAAATAAATAAATAAGTAAATAAATAAAAAGAAGAAGAAGGGGGGAGGATTTACTGAGCAATGCTGGAAGTCGGGTTTGTAGCCTGGAGGCTGGAAAAGTATTTCAGGAATTGCCCCCACACCTTGTAAAACTTACCGCTGTTGTTGCTAATCGCATACCGGATCTTTTCAAGGCTCAGATAGTACATAAGGTCCCTCAGCCACTGAGCCTGGGTGGGCAAAGGGGCACCCCTCCATCTTAGGAGGATTGTACGTCTAGCTACAAGGGAGGCGAAGGAGAGCATGCAACGCTGTGACGAGGTCAACCGTGCATCAGCCTCTCCAGTGGTGCCAAAAAGCGCAACTAAAGGGTCAGGATCCATATGGTGTCCAACAAGTAGGGATAAGGTCTGAAATATATCTCTCCAGAATCCTTCGAGGCTAGGGCACTTCCAGAACATATGAATAAGGGAAGCCTCCGCACTCCCACACTTATCACAGGTAGGGTCAACGTTCGGATACATACGGGATAGTTTGACTTTGGAGAGATGGAACCTATGCACAACCTTAAATTGTAAAAGACAGTGGCGGGCACATAGGGACGTGGAATTAACTAATTTGAGTATTAAGTCCCATGTATCCATAGACAGGGACTGATTTAAATCTTGTTCCCAGGCCGTTTTAATCCGATCTATCGAAGAACCGTTCATGCTCACCAGCCTGTCATAAATAAGAGAGATAAACCCTTTACGTGTTGGGATTAGGGTGAGGAGCATATCCCCTGGGCTTGCAGCTGGTGCTACCGGAAAGTTTGGAATCTGAGATTGGAGGAAATGTCTGGTCTGCAAATATCTGAAAAAATGTGTACGTGGGAGATTAAATTTTTCAGAAAGCTGGGCAAAAGATGCAAAAGTATTGTCAAAAAATAGATCATTGAAACATGTAATGCCCTTATCATGCCAATCTCGAAATATAGGATCAGATAGTGATGGCTGAAAAAGGGGGTTAGAAAGAATTGGACTTAGAAGAGAGAAACCTGTTAATCCAAAATGCTTCCTCATCTGAGCCCACACCCTCACCGTGTGCCAGACAACTGGGTTATCGATTGTCTTGTTTGGGGGAAGGGGGAGTGAAGATCCAATCAGGGCCAGGACAGAAGAGCCTGTGGGCGAGTTCAACTCCATGAGCACCCAGGATGGGCAATTACCCTTGTTGTGGAAGTAAAGCCAAGATATAATGTAGCGCATGTTTGCTGACCAATAGTAATATCGAAGGTTAGGCAGTGCCAGGCCTCCACGACTCTTGGGTTTTTGGAGTTGAGCCTTGTTCAATCGAGGGCGTTTACCCCTCCATATATAAGATGAGATAATTGAGTCCAAGGAATCAAAGAAGGATTTGGGGATAAATACTGGTAACAATTGGAAGAGATACAAAAATTTAGGAAGTATATTCATTTTGATTGAGTTGATTCTTCCCACCAAAGAGGTGGAGAGAGGGGACCACTGTGCCAGATGTTTTTTTGCATTATTTAACAGAGGAAGGAAGTTCGCTTTGAAGAGACATTTATGTGTCCTTGTAATAATTACACCTAGATATGTAAATTGATTCCCTGCTATTCTAAAGGGGAGGGTAGTATAGTCAAACACTGGTGCCCCTCCATCCACAGGAAACAACTCACTTTTACATAGGTTGAGCTTGTATCCTGAAAACTGGCCAAATTGGCGAAGTATGGATAACATTGCAGGTACAGATATTTTGGGGTTTGAAATAAAAATTAAAAGATCATCGGCATACAAGGATACTTTATGTTCAGCACCTTTCCTCCGGATCCCATTGATCTCCCCACAGCTGCGGAGTGCAATGGCGAGTGGTTCTATAGCCAGATTGAAAAGAAGAGGACTTAAGGGGCATCCCTGACGGGTTCCTCGTTGGAGGTTGAAAGGCCGCGACTGTATGGAATTAGTAAAAACTGAAGCGTTAGGGCACATATATAATAACCTTATCCATGAAATAAATTTCGATCCAAAATTGAATTTATCTAGGATCGTGAATAAATGTTTCCACTCTACCCGATCAAATGCCTTCTCCGCATCTAGGGAGAGAATGCACTCAGGACCCTGATTGGAAGGGGTGTATAATACATCCAATAGTCGGCGGATATTGGAATAAGAGTAACGATTCTTAATGAAGCCTGTTTGATCTTCGGATATAACTGAGGGCAAGATATTTTCCAGCCTACGCGCCAAAACCTTGGCCAAAATTTTAGCATCAACATTTAATAGAGAGATTGGCCTAAAGGATGAGCATTCCACAGGATCCTTACCTTTCTTTGGGACAAGAGCAATACTTGCCTCGTAAAAGGATGGCGGAAGTCTACCACACTTCCATGAGTCGGAAAGGGTTAAATGTAGTTGAGGTAAAAGCAAGGGTGAGAATGCTTTGAAAAATTCTACAGGAAAGCCGTCAGGGCCAGGGGATTTCCCAGGCTGCAATGAGGAGATGGCTGCGCTCAGCTCCTCTGGCGTGATGGGTTCATCCAATCTGTTTTTACTATCAGAGGAAAGCATAGGTACATTCAAAGTCTTTAGAAAGTTATCCATTAAAGTGTTTTCCTGCGGGAATTTGGAGGTGTAAAGTTGGGAGTAAAAAGCCCTAAACGTATCATTAATTTTGGAAGGGTCCGAAGTGATATTACCATTAGCCATTCTAATCTTCGTGATATGTTGTTTTGCCTGGAAGCCCCTTAACTGGCTGGCAAGCATCTTACCCGATTTATCGCTATGAATATAAAACAAACTCTTACTCTTCAGGAGCTGACGTTCAATTGAGTGCGTTGAGAGGAGCTCAAATTTAGTCTGAAGCTCCACGCGCTTATTGTATAGGTCTGGGCTTTTTACCTTAGCATAGAGCAGATCTATTTCTTTGATTCGGTTGACTAAATCGAGTCGTTCTATACAGGCCTTCTTCTTCATATTAGCAGTATAGGAAATAACCTGTCCCCTAAGAAAGGCTTTTAGCGTATCCCAAATTATTAAGCTAGAAGTTTCTCCTACGGTATTCGTTTTAAGAAACAAGTTTATTTGTTCTTTCATGAATTCCAGGAAGTTTACATCTGCCAGGAGAGTCGAATTAAAACGCCAGTGTCGTCTGGATTGAGGGATGTCTGGGAAACTCATTGATAGCACAACAGGGGAATGGTCTGATATCACTATGGTCTGGTATTCACAGGATCGGACCCATGGAGTCAGCTGCTTATGAATAAGAAAATAATCGATCCTAGAATAAGTGTGGTGTACCTGTGAGAAAAAAGAATACTCTCTTCCGTGGGGGTGTAAGCAGCGCCAAACATCAGAGACACCACAGTTAGATAAAAAGGATTGGATGAAAAGAGCAGATTTACTGACAGTGCAGGGATTCGGGGAGGATCGGTCTAACACAGGGTCCAGCCAACAGTTGAGGTCACCACCAAGTATAAGAGAATATGAGCTCAGATCAGGCAACAACGAGAAAGCACGCTGGAAGAAAGCTACATTATCAATATTAGGGGCATATATGTTGGCCAACACAACTTTCGTATTACAGAGCTTACCCGAAACAAAAACGTACCGGCCACTCGTATCAGAAATTACATTATGTTCCTCAAAAGGAATATTTTGGTCAATTAGAATAGAAACGCCTCTGGCCTTAGCCTGAAAGGTGGAATGAAAGTGCTGCCCTGCCCATCGGGACATAAGACGAGAGTTATCCGAATCACGGAGATGTGTTTCTTGAAGAAAGACAACAGCTGCTTTAAACTGCTTTATGTGTGAGAGCACCTTCCTTCTTTTAACAGGGTGGTTTAAACCTTTGACATTCCAGCTTACAAAGTTCAAGCGACTACCCATAGTCCCGCACTGAAAATGTAAGAAAACAGGTGCAGCTGAAAACAGAGTACAAAAAAAATGACAAGCAAGCGACTAAAACAGAGAGTAGAATGGTTCCCGGATCCCCCAACTTGACAAAACAACATAAAACCACCCCGGCTCTGAAGGATGTCTCCCCCCTCCCCCCATTCCCCATCCACCCCCCCACCCACAAGACAGCTGCCAAGGAAAAAAGCAGCAAGCTCTCCAAAACACACATTGTGTACCCTCCAGAACAATAAACTCTTCCTGTCTAACACTAAGAACAGACTTTAGCTCCCATAACGATGATTACAGTAAGCACAACACTCCTCTATGAGCAGTAGAAATTTGTTAAAGCAGTCACCATAGAACCACAACAGAACCAATGATCAACTTTGGGGACAATAGAAGCAATGAGATATGAATAGCCCCCCAGCTAGTAAATAGCAGAGAAGAAGGGGGGGAAGAAAAAAAAAAGGAAGAGACGTCGGTAATGCCTGGATATGAACGAAAGTCCTTCCACATCCCAGGAGACGAAGATAGCCAGGACAATCTACTCACAGGGCTGACCCGCGGACAAACGTCAACACCAGATAAGCAGGCTCTCAGGGTGATTCGGCTGTAGCGGGTAGGCCGTCCAAGTACCTCCTCGCTTCATCGGCCGAATGAAGCCAGCGTCTTGCGCCGTCAGGAGACGTGATGCGAAGTCGTGCAGGATACAGCAGAGCGGGCTTGAGACCCCGTTTGTACAGCTCGGACATCACTTCCCGGTACTCCACTCGCTTGCTCAAAACTTCCGGGCAGTAATCCTCCACCACGCGGATCTGCCGACCATGGTATTCTAGTGTCCCTCCTCGCCGGGCCTCCCGGATAAGAAAGTCCTTTACCTGGTACCGATGAAGGCGTATAATTACGGGTCGCGGTCTCTGACCTGGGGCTGGCTTAGCGGCAGGTATACGGTGGGCCCTGTCGATCTCCGGGCGGGTCGGGAGCCTCTCCTTCCCGAAAACCTCACAGAGCAAATCTGCAAAGAATTCTGTGGGATGCCCACCTTCAACGCCCTCCTCGAGTCCCAGGATACGCAGGTTCTGGCGCCTACTTCGGCTTTCTAAGTCTGTAACTTTAGCCAGGAGTTTAGTGTTGGATTCGCTGAGATTGGAACAAACGTCCTCGAGATCTCTAACCCGCTGGCTTAAGTCGTCCGCTGCTAGCTCTAGAGATCCGAGCCGCTGGCCATGGTCTTCCACCGCAGAGCGGACTTCGTCAAACTTCGACTCCAGTAGACTAAAAGATGTTT